>NC_056525.1:33167958-33199594 GCF_019175285.1 Sceloporus undulatus | reverse complement strand
TATTATTATTATTATTATTATTATTATTATTATTATTATTATTATTATTACCGTTGTTGTTATTAAACCCCTTAATCGCAACTTCTGCACAGCAAGTGAGGAGTTTGTTCTTTTGGTATTAGAGCACAAACTTGGTAGAAAGTACCAGGCTCGGTCCCTTGTGACCATCTCAAGCTATGCAAAGCCCTCAAGTCTGTCTTCACAAAACAAAAATGTCAGTATTAAGTAGAGTTGTGGAGCTCTGTGCTCTTCTGTTCTTGAATGGAGCCTGCCTTGTTTGTTGTGGACTGGGTAAAAACAAACAAACCGTCAGGCCACCTCCTTCCTTTGAGCAAAATTTTCTTGGCAAAATTATGCAAATTCTTCACTCCCCTGTACAGAAGTGATGACTGAGACATTAAATGGATGGGGTAAGGACTACCTGAGCCAAAGCCAGCTCTGCATGAGGTAGAGTTTGTGCCACTGAAATCAGTTTTGTTATTTACTACCTGTGTTGTATTTCAGCGCGGAGGGTGGGGGGGTGGGACAGTATTTCTAGGGGCATGTGCCTGATGGGCTAGTATTCTTCAAAGAGGAGAAACTGTGTAGCATAAATTCCAAGCTATAAAAACTACAGAAGGAATTTTTGGTTGGCTCTGCAATCTCACTCATGCACCTCTTACAGTGTGGAAGAAGAATTCTACATGTGTTCAAATTGTCTCTCCTTTTCTGAAGAAGCCTCTTGCCAGTGTTCATGGAAATCAGGGCACTAGTAGAAAGCGATCATCACCCTCCCCTGGGCAAGCAACCAACAGTCATACCAACAGTGTCAGTGGAAGTTATGTGCCACTGTCCTTTGCCTGCTAGAGAAGCGAAGCCATCCCACCACCAGGACTGAGTGCTGCTTTTATTTAGGTTGCCAGACTGAAGGAGAAACGAATACGCCCCAGTCTCCAAAGGCAAGCTTCAATATATATGACAGTATTTACTATATATTGTTTTGATTCTTTTAAGAGGGGCTTAATCTTGGCCTAACTCCAGCAGTTGTATGGACGGTGTTCAGTTGGCTGGGATGGAACAGCCCGCATAATAAAAGTCCTCATTTGGGAGGTCCTGCCCTGTGTTTTGTTGTTGTAGAAGAGGCAGTTGGGGAGAATCAACCCATGCATGTTTATGTTAAGAATCATTTTGTGTGGTAGCTCTTCCTATCAGAAAATCAAGTTTGAATTTGCTGTAGATCAAGTGTGGGCTGCTGTGGCTCTCTAGATATTTTTGGAGTCCAGCTGCCATAATATACCATTGGCTATGCTGGCTAGAGTTGGCTTATATGAGTTGCAGGTAAGAAAAAAAATGGATGACTGCAATTTCCCATCTCATGGTCTAAATCCCAGTCACGTCATCTCTCACTGAGCACATTTAAAAATTGGAACTCTATGCATCATCACAATGTACAACACTTATTACCAACCTGTTTACACTTGGGAGAAAAGTGGCCAGAATAATTGCATTGTTGTAGGCGTGGCATAAAACCCAATTGCTTTAAGAAAAAGGAAAAAAACACACACTAGTTGGTTTTGGATTAGGTTGAGAAATAGGTTGCAAATTACTCAATTAATTTAACCTTATACCACTTCAGTTTCCCTTAGGTCAGTACAGGTAAAGGCAGCTGTCAAGAACCAGAAAACTCGTTCCATTTACACGCCGTCATAGAGCTGATCATACTGCATTGATTTCTCTGAAGCTAAATAATAAGAACTGGTTCCGATGTGCATAGGGAGGACTACTTTGCTAACTGCCAAATGTGAATTTAAAAGTACGTGCACAAGGTTTCTTGATAAGCAAGCAATTCGTTGTGAGTCCATACAGTGAAACTTATGTTTTGTACAGGTAGCCACAGCCATTCCAGGTGCTGTGATACACTTTAATAAACCATGTATTTCCTCTAGTTTCTAACATTGGTCAGGCCATTAGGGTCTTCCCCAGCTGCAACCATCAGCTTTATATGCAACCAACTTTGTGGACTTGGCTAAGGTTTAAGAATCGCTGGACAAGAAGTGAGAAGGTTTCATCCTGTTGAGATAAAACTTTTTTTTTTAAAACTCAGAGGCTACTCACTGGAACATGTTGCAAAAGACATACGCTTAGTATTGCAGTTACATATTGCCAACAGAACAGACCGCAGATGCTGGCTGTTAAGGCAGGCTTGGGCAGGGAGGGGTCTGTCCAGGAATTGATATAATTGTGTGTTCATCAATATGGTGATTTAGGAGCTCAACCAAGAATTCTGAGCCCAGGAATTCAAGTACCAGAAGTGAATGCAACTTCTCGTCCTTCTATGCACAAAAATCCACTCCTAATTGCCTCCCCAAAAATTCTTGATTATCCTAAACTTTCTTCATTCACTGAATATAATGAGAAGTAGGGAGTGAATCATTTTGTTGCTATAGTTAAGTCAAAAACCCCTGCATGCTCACAGATCCAGAACTACTACACCTTCACTGTCACTCAATTTGTCTCTGGGAGACGATGACTTTTATATCTCACATTCAGAACACAAACTCCTGACTTTTGTGGTCAATATTCCAAAATGCACTCTTCAGATGCAGCCAAAACACAATACAACTTTGTGAAAGTCAGTTATCGCTCTTTCAGTTATTACAACTTCATTATTTCTGTTCTATTACTGCATTCCTTTCCCCACTCCACCAGATATTCAGAAACTGACAAATGTTTTGGTGTTGTTTTCATCATTGTTTATTTAGGAACAAACCAAAAAGGTCTCATTTCACCAAATTGTACAAGCAAGCTCTTCCCACCCTCATAGCCACATATACAAAATGAAGGGAAACTTGCAGTTCACTTCGCAGAAGTGGCATCACTGCTGGGGAAAAAGTAAGTGCCATCATATCAAGCAAGCACCAGTTCTCTCCAGCTGAAGGAAGTAACTGGCATTTACCCACACTGACAGCTTCATCCTTTTTCTCTCCTAAAAGTTTTACCAAAAGTACAAAAAGAATTTTTTTTCATAGTTTGTAACTTAGCCTATGAAGAAAAAGGAAGGTACAAAACCAGAATGCTACCTGTCAGGCTTGGTGTACTTGCCTGCTGCTATCCTTCTAAAAAAAAGGTCCATTTGCAGTTACACTACAGTGAACTTGTGGCTAAATCAATGTTCTATTGTACATTGAAAGATGCTATTTACAACAGCTTACCATTGGCTTGAGAAACTCAAAGAAGCTGAGCAATCTTTTTGCGAGATGATTTTATACAGAGTGAAGGAAAAGCAGAAAAACTGTGTATCACAGTATCCTGAAGATAGCATCTGAGAAATAACCTGAAAACATTTATAATGGATTTTAGCTCATTTATCCGATATACTCTGGAATAAATCTCTCAGGATCCTTCCATGAGAAAACCTAGGAGTTAAAAAATAAAGTCTATAGGTCCTCATAAAGTTTTTGAGTTTAACTTAGTAAGTGCAACAAATTGCTCTGGCACAATTACCTGCCTGAGGCACTGCCATCATTTCCAAAGTCTTACAGCTGCTAAGAAGAACATGACGTTCATGAGCAGGATAAAAAGAACTCTGCCATTACTAAGAATGCCACTAGTGAGGGGTTGAGAGGCTCTTGAACTTATGTGAAGGTTCCCATTCCTTCAATTAACAGGTGGGATGCCTTCTAAGCAAACAATAAAAGAGCCCTTTAGTTGCTGGACTGCAACTCCCAGCATTCCTCGTAATTGTCTGTGCTGGCTAGGGAGGGAAATAACAACTAGAGCCACCCCTTTGGTGTTTGCACAAATACAGAAGCCATAGGTGTGCAATGTATAGCCCTGTGCTTGCCCACTGCAACCCTCCTAACATATTAAAGGGGAAGCCCATGGGTGGAGAGAGAGACTTGCAAAGTCCTGATAGTACATCGGAGAGGCTCTGCAAACATGATGGTTTTTTTTTGTTTACTGTGGCTGGAATTTTGTTGGTTCATCTCAACTGGAGTAGACACAGTTGTTGAATGGTGAGTCAACATAGGTAATTGCCATCCATTCAATGGGTCTACTATAGTTAGGGCTAGCAACAGAATTCAGGCCTATGTATGCTACTTCAAAATTTTACATTTTTGAAACACTGTATTTTTGAAAAATATATTTGAAAAATCTATACAAACTTTAACCCAGTTCTTGAGAGGATTGTGCACTGGGGTCTCTGCCAAAGAGCACTACAGTGCTAACTAACAAAGCAGATGCACATTCATATACAGATACAGAAATCAGGTTTGCCTCTGAATTGCAGAGAAAAAACTGCCTCCTAACAAGCCAACTATTGGCCCAGCTGTAATAGTTTCTGCTCTCTCTCCAGAGTTCTGTTTTGAACACCTGCTACTAAGGTCTTTTAACAGAGATGGTGGTGTTTTAGCCTGGGACCTTTCATATGCAAAGGAGCTGTCCACTGCATGATGCTTTGTTGCACATACTGACCTCATTCAGTTCTCAGAGACTGAACTGTGCAGGAAAATTCTCAGCAGATCTTGAGGGCTGGACCTTTTTGCAAAGGGAACAGAGAGATTCCTAGCAGTGTCGGCGAATCCTGGGCTCACCAGTCCCATTATGAAGAGTTTTACAATGTGCAGTTTCCATTCCAAAGGGTGTTTAACTGGCTCTCATTTTTTAAACAAACAAACAAAACAAGTTTCACTAGGAAACAGGAACAGATGAAACTAAGATTTCAAGTATGACTAATAAACACCACATGAAAATGCTGTGTGCTTACAGCTGAACACAGTCCAATCCCCATTTCAAAAACATTATGCATTCTGATTCAAAATTCCTCATCTACACACATTTGCTGTGAGCCTATTAATTTAGATAAGGAAAGCACTTTGGGAAGAGAGGGTTAAGGTTTCAAATGTTGACACATAGCATCTTGAGCTCTGCATGTGTATGATCTGCCTGACACCAACAGCTCCAGATTCCCAAACAGCTCCTGGTGGCACTTGCTATAAAGCTGTGTCATCACATGAAAATGTATGTGATCAGAAAGCCATATGGAGTGTCACTGCTAAGCCAAAGCATCCACTGAGCACTGCCTGATCACACAGCTTGAGAAATGCTCTGCAGGCCAGTAAGCAAGCCCTTGTTTATACATACAAACAAACATTCACACAGATGAACTAGCAGTACTAATCCTGTGGACTTCCAATTAGCCTTCATCTGAAATAGTACATAAATTAGGCCATTTATTTTACTTCAGTACTGTGCTGGTACTCTGCTGTGAATCAGAGCTAGCATGGTGCAACTACTTTTCACCAACATGGTGCCCTCAAGATGTGTTGGCCTAAAACTCTCGTAAGACCAAGTCAGTATAGCAAATGGCTCAGCACTATGGGAACTGGGGGGCAAAACCTCTGGAAGAGACCCTAATGGGGAAGCCAGTGTAGTGGATGAAATACTGAAGTTGGATTGAGGAGACAGGTTCAGAAACCAACTCAGCAAACACAAATGTCAAACCTGATATTGAAGCCTAACTGTGTTATTGTCACAGAGCTGACAACACGAGGACATATATAAACTGCCCCCAAGTCCTTGAACAAGTATAATTGTTGTGTGCCTGCAAGTCCTTTCTGACAGCAATTGTACAGTGAACCTATCATGCGTTTTCTTGGCAAGAGTTAGTCAAAAGGAAATTTGCCATTGCCTCCTACTTAAGGTTAGGTAGTGTGACTTCCCTAAGGTCACCCAGTGGGTTTCTGTGGCCATGTGGGGATTTAAACCCTGACCTCTTGATGTCCCAGTCCATCACTCAAACCACCATGCTGGCTCTCCTCACAACTAAACACAAGCTTATAATTACACAAATATAATCATAAAAATGTAATACAGGCTTATAATTATGTTTTAATGATAAAGTGAGATGATCTATGTATGATTTGTTTGTCAATTCTTACTCCAGTACCTCCCCTCCTATCCTGACATGTGAGGAGAGGCACAAAATGGCGTTTGAAGAACCAGGTAAATTTTTCAAGGATTTTTTTAAAAATTTGGCAGTCTATAAATAAAATACCCTTGATGCCCCAGTAACCCTAGTCCTAAGTGCTTTGCCCAACCACCTACCATGTTACAGAGCCTAAAATTAGCCAAGCAGTTGTATTTTAAACTAAAGTGTTCCAATATCCTTATGAGAAGTTTTACCTTTGATTCTTTAAAGTAGTTAGCTTTCCAGCTTTAATGCAGAGTGGAAATCAGTGCAAAGACATTTATGGTTGATTTGCTTCAGCACCAAGCATTGAGGTGCTGACACCATTAACCTTAAAGAGATAAGGACACATAACTGACCTTCCAGACAAGGACTGACTAGAATTATTAAGCTACTTAAAACTGGGAAGCTGCTTTATACTGAATCAAACCACTGAGCAATTCAGACCAGCATTTTCTATGCTACAGTGACTGGCAGCAGCTCTTACAAAGTCTCTGGCCAAAAACAAAACAAAACAAACTTCGTATCTTACCACTAAACCTTCCACATGCCACATATGCACTCTGTCACTGAACAAGCCCTCTCCCCAATTCAAAACTTGATCTTCTCATTAGAAGACCTGTGAAAAATTGTGGTAATGTGACAAGAAATGCTGCTGTGAAACCACCACACCGACAAATGATCAGTATCTTCCCTGCAATTACACCTTTGCCCTAAAGGTTTGTTTCACAAGCTGTGCAATTTGTTAGGCATAAGAAGAAAGATGGTGCATTTACTACTGCTGGTAATGCCCCATTTAAAAAAAAAAGCTCATGATACATTCAAGAACTAATTAAAGTACTATATATACACATTTAAATTGGGTACAGGACATAAAGCAGTGCATGAGCTGATACAAACCTATGAGCTGGTAGAACAGCAAGACCCCAAATACATTTAATTGCAATGAGCATAAAGCTTCTGGACATTTACATTCCTGATCAGCTCAACAGATAACTATTACTTGTGTCTTTTGCAAACAAACAGATGTTTCCATCTGTAGATGTGAAGGAAGAATACATGGGATGGGGAGGACTGCACATGTACAGGTATATCCCCACTGAAATTTATTTGCCCAAAGCTGTTGGCTCAGAATCGATGCAGCATTATTGGTGTCTGCACTTTTTTAGAAACAGAATTGGTGTATAATGTTTGGTTTTTGAAGATAACAGGGCTGTTCTGCTACAAATCCAATGGAAAAAAATCAAGGTTATTAAATACCTGCTTTATCATGACTCAATACATCATGTCTTGAAACTATACATCTCTATGTCACAAATTTAGGCTCCAACAAATTGGTTTATGTTCTTTTCCTTCTCAGCTGAGATAGGATTAAACTACCCTGCCTGCTCAAGGCTTGCATTTCATGTACACAATTTAAATGTTAAATCTGCTCCTAAACTTGACCACTCTGATCTCAGACAGGTTGTGTGGCAACAAGACTGACAGAGTTACAACAGTATGAGCTTTCACAGAGATACAACCCACTTCCTCAGATGCTTGGAATGCCACGTGATTGTTATTTTCCCCTAACAAACTAACCCTTTGAAAACCAAAGAATTGAACCTTAAGGGGCCTTTCTGAGTAATGATATTGAGAATTACAGTTTAATAATTAATTGATGTTGCTATCCTAGGCCAAACCCCAAGGTAGCTGCTTCAAATTTGCTGACAGTCATCTTAAGTATACATAAGAAACATATTTTCTTCAAAGATCTGAGAAGGTTTCCAATTACCAACAAATTCATGAATATATAACATACATAGGTGCTGTGCATAAAATACCTGCTAATGTTGTACTGTAGATGTGTATATTTAAAGCAAATCTGCATGTATGTAAAGACATAAGAAAATAAATGTATAGCTTAAGAACAAATGCCCTATACCAGTTCCATTGGGGTGATAGAATCTGCTCTTTTTGTATAGTTGTTGCTTCTCAAATATGCCACTCGACACAGCTCCACCAATTTCTGGAAAGACTGTACCCCTACATTACTTACCTGCGTTTGTTCTCTGAAGGCATGACTGTAAAATGAAACAATAATCTTTTGGTCAAACCTCCTAACATGAACACTTGCTACATCACAGCCTTATAGTACATTAGAAATAAAGCTTGGATAAAAGTTAATGTATTTGCACTGCGCCTCCCAGAGAAAACCCCACAGTGAGTACTGTCACTGTTGAGTGATTCTGGAATGATAGTCCAAAAAGGTAACTTTCTCAAGTTCTGACCATAAGCAAGCCTGGCTCTGGCCTACATGGATTTCTGTTTGTAGCATCAATCTCAAGAGAGACCTTGCAGGTCAAGTTATTTCCATAAAGGCAATGAAGGTGAGAATCAGATCACAGGCTCCTTCAGTGTGAATGCAAATACTTTTGCTGGAGTATCTCTCACAAGCTTAAGAAGAGATTCAGATGTTTAAAGCTGTGCAGACCAACCAGGATTCTTTCCCACTCAAGTGCAAACTGCAAAAGTAAAGCTCTCCTTTGAGGAAAGGTCCACAAGTCGCAGATGGCTTGTGGACATGATGCTCACATCTGTGGAGTTAAGTTTAACATACACTGTTCTGAAAATAAGGGCCTTGTGAAGAACCTCCAGAATGTCCTAGAGCTAATCTAGATGGAATTTAGCTGTTCTTTCAGTTTTCAAGGCTTACACAAAACAATCTCTATAAAAAAGAGACAGGACAATCACCATCAGTAGAAGCATAATATGAGGATTGGTGTTTGACTCCATCTTTGGAAAAGATCCTAAAGGAAGTTGTGTGTGTGTGTGTGAGAGAGAGAGATTCCTTAAGGCCAATCAGTAAAAAGGTTGCTTAGTGCCAACAATTGACTCATTTTAAAAAACATTTCTCATTTGGTTTGATACAGATTAAGGTATTCATAATGTTTTTTAAAGCCTTTTGTTTTATAATAAGACTCCAATAAGAGTCTTATAAAAAGTGAAGGCTCTAGTAGGTAGGAAGAGAATGTTTCTTTCACACCTTGACTTTTATTGACACAAAGCAAGCAAGGCTGGGGAATGGTAAATATTACCAATACTGTACCCTATGAAGTAAAGAACTGCATCTAGCGTAACCCCAGTTTATATATTATAGGAAGAAAATGTGAAATGTGGTGTTCGTTGGCTTTCTAAACACAATTTGAGTGATTATATTTTCTATTTTATCCCTAATAAAAATTACAGATTTGTTTTGAACAATGAAGAAAAATACAAAATTATAATTTAGCCACCACCAAACCACCACCAATGTCAATTTCTAGCCCTGGAGATTAATAGCCATTTTTGGACTAAGAAGGCCTCATAGTAGCAAAATATAATTTTAAAAAATAATCATAGATGCAATCTTTGGGTTTTTATTCCCAGATTTCTGCCCTCCCAGCAGTGTACACCAAGTCAATGCCCAATGAAGAACAGCTGCTCATAATCTTTTTCTGTTTTTGTGCAAGAAACTGGTAATATTGCTCATCAGACCTGTCTCTGACACACCATCCCATGCCCCATCCTATCTCCTTCATGTACTAGTAGTGCATTCCAACTATGTGTCTACTCAGGAGTTAATCCTATAGTGTTGAGTAGGCCATACTCCCAAGCAAGTGGGTACACACTGCGACCCAGATTCAAATGCAAGGAGACAGACATACAGCAGCTTGGGCCTTCAGAGAACAAACAATGAAAGATTTCAAAATGTATTGTACAATGATAGTTCATTTCTATGAAATAAAAATGTTTTAAAACAATGCCCCAAGTTCATGATCCTATCAGTAGGTCAACTGGTAATACGAACAAGCTGATTCCATACAAATACAAAGCTTGAAATAAATTTTCCAATGGGAAACAAAATGGAGAGTCACAGTCTAGAGAAGAGGAAAAAAATCTTGCCTACACTGGGCCAGACTCTTGCTCGCTGTGCTAGGTTAAGCAACAGACTGCTCATAAATCTTTCTTCCTTGCTTGATCTTGCTTGATCTCTTCCTTTCAACCACAACTTCTCAATGTGCTTTACGAAAAGATGCTCTTGACAAAATATGGTAGTGTTTCATGACATCCTTCACTGGAGGTGCAGGCCAATCCCCGCAGCTGCAGTCTTCATAAAGTTAACAACAGATCCTTCGAGTGAGGCAGTGCTGGTTCATTCTGTTTCTGAAAGCAATACACATGTGCATCATAATCTGTTTTACAGTCTTGGAAGAATTAGCCAGCAAAAGGGCGAAACAAGAACTGAACAAACAAAAGTCATCATGACCTCAACTGCTCTTAAATGGAGGAGGTGGGGGGAGCTTATGAAGAGTTGTGCTATAAAATCCCTGCCTGCCAACAGGCAAGTTGTTAAGATGCTACTGTTATTTACTGATACCCCAGTTAAGTTTCTGATACTACCGTATATACTCGACTATAAGTCGACCTCATGTATAAGTCGAGGGCAGGTTTTGGGGCCAAAATTAGGGATTTTGATATGACCCCTGGATAAGTCCAGAGTAAGATTTAAGGGCATGTAGCAAAGGATGGAAAGGAAAACAAGGTCAAAAAGCATACAAATTTGTAGCAGACATGAACTGTTTGTGCTCATACTAAAGGCTGTATAGATGAGATAAATAGAAGGCGGTGAGTGCTTCCAGGGCAGATTATGGTCTCTCCTTTCACCGGGATATGGTTCCTTTTTAAAATAAGTATGAAAGTATAGTACTTATATTGACCTATGGATAAGTTGAGACACGTTTTGGGGAGGGGGGTGTCAATTTTTTGACTAAAATTTCATAGAATCATAGAATCGTAGAGTTGGAAGAGACCGCAAGGACCATCCAGTCCAACCCCCTGCCATGCAGGAAATCTCAGTCAAAGCATCCCCGACAGATGGCCATCCAGCCTCTGCTTAAAGACCTCCAAAGAAGGAGACTCCACCATACTCCGAGGAAGTGTGTTCCACTGTCAAACAGCCCTTACTGTCAGGAAGTTCCTCCTAATGTTGAGGTGGAATCTCTTTTCCTGTAGCTTGCATCCACCATTGCTCCTGGTCCTAGTCTCTGGAGCAGCAGAAAACAAGCTTGCTTCCTCCTGAATATGACATCCCTTCAAATATTTAAACAGGGCTATCATATCACCTCTTAACCTTCTCTTCTCCAGGCTAAACATCTCCAGCTCCCTAAGTCGTTCCTCATAGGATATGGTTTCCAGACCCTTCACCATTTTACTCGCCCTCCTTTGAACATGCTCCAGTTTCTCAATGTCCTTTTTGAATTGTGGCGCCCAGAACTGGACACAATATTCCAGGTGTGGCCTGACCAAGGCAGAATAGAGTGGCACTATTACTTCCCTTGATCTAGATACTATACTTTTATCAATGCAACCTAAAATTGCATTGGCCTTTTTAGCTGCCGCATCACACTGTTCACTCATGTTCAATGTGTGATCTACTTGGATTCCTAGATCTCTTTCACATGTAGTCTCGCTCAGCCAGGTGTCCCCCATCCTATATCTGTGCATTTTATTTTTCTGCCCTAAGTGCAGTACCTTACATTTCTCAGTGTTGAATTTCATTTTGTTAGCTTTGGCCCAGCTTTCTAGTTATTCAGGTCATTTTGAATTTTGATCCTGTCCTCTGGAGTATTAGATATTCCTCCTAATTTGGTGTCATCTGCAAACTTGATGAGTATGCCCCCAATTCTGTCATCCAAGTCATTGATGAAGATGTTGACTAGCACTGGCTCCAGAACAGAGCCCTGTGGGACCCCACCGGTCACTTCTCTCCAGGATGAAAAGGTGCCATTGTTGAGCACCCTTTGGGTTCGGCCGGTCAACCAATTACAAATCCATGTAACAGTTACTTTTTCTAGCCCACATTCTACAAGCTTGTTTTCAAGAATGTCATGGGGAACTTTGTCAAAGGCCTTACTGAAATCAAGATATATTATATCCACAGCATTCCCTTCATCTACCAAGCTGGTAATTTTATCAAAGAAAGAGATCAGATTTGTCTGGCATGACTTGTTTCTCTGAAACCCATGTTGACTTTTTGTGATTATGGCATTGCCATCTAGATGTTCATAGTCTCTCTGTTTAATTTCTAGACTTATATATATACAGTATTTCATTTTATAACACTGGTCTTAGCTCTTAATTCTTCTTACCTTTGGTCATTATGCTATAACCTCTCTTCTCCAGTACTTATGTCATGGCATCTATCTAATTTCCTTCAAATTTCTCCTCAACACTCACTTAACGGAAACATTTTCAGTTCAATCCCCTTAGTATTTAGTCACACTCAAAATGAAGCCTAGACATACATAACTGCATCTGTTCATATTTCTTCATTTTTATTCTGGCTTCCTCCTCCTCTCCTGCAGCTCAACTTTTTTTATTTGCACTTTTGTATTTGGCTTTGTAAAACGGTACACACTGTCTGGCATGTAAACAATGCATTTAGGATAAAACAGCCTTTCAACAGAATTATTGACTTAACTGTGTTTTTGTTTTCTTGCCACCCCCCCCCAAAATAAATCCTCTTATTTATTATAGCACAATAATGTTAAGTCATTATATAGTATCCGAGGGGGGGGACCCTGTTATTCCAGTAACCTCCAAAGGTCTATACAGTCGTCCCTCCCAATTCATGAACTTGGGAGTCCATAGTCTCGCCCATTCGCGGATGGCAAGCAGGGAAAGACAAAATGGTGCATGTGTCCAGGAGCATGCCACTACTGAAAACAACGGTGACTCCAATATTGGTATTTTTCTGAATCTGCGGGGGGTGGGGGTATGCGGGTCCAGAACAGATCCATGTGAATCGGGAGGGACTACTGTGTAAGAATAAACTTTGATGAACCATGAAGAGGAAAAACTAACAAAGCAGTTGGATTCAGGATATGCCTAGCACTAGGACTCTGTTTTGTAGTAGGCACCTCTGCCTGATTTGGGCTGGTGATTCCTCCTCCCTTCAAAAAGAACAGCATTCACTTCATCCAGCTAGGTCAGCTGAACCAGTTGTAGAAAGTATAAAAATACTTACCAAAATGAACTGCTGGTGGGTGACAATCTGTATCACCAAACTCTGAGCTGCCTTCTTGACCTCCAGGCTCCCAGGATTCACTGTTCTCAGAAACTTCAGAAAATGCGTCAAATGTCCCTTTTTGACTGCTGGTTGGCTCACCAATGCTTGAGGACTGATCTTCACTACCTGTGTCTGAAATTACCCTGTTTTCTTCATCGAGTCTTTCAGCAAACCACAGCTTGACCTGACTACTGGTCATCTGAGTCCTCTCACACAGACTAGCGATATCATCTTCATAAAGCACCTTATTCTTTTGGAAGTAATCCTTCAGGATCTCCCTACTAGTACTGGAGGTTGTTAGGCCTTTTGGGAAAATACCATGCTTGTAGTTCTCAAACCACCTCAAATTTCCATTTTTTAAACCATAGCGAGTATCCCCAAACCAGCGAATCACTTCAGCTCTGGGAAGACCTGACTCGGAACATATTTGGTCATATTGTTCATTAGTAGGCCTTTGGGTCTGCACAAAGAGCTGTTTTAGCAAATGCCTCTGCTGAGCAGTCTTTTTAAAACTAAGCTTGGGTTTTGGGGGCGCAGGTAGCCTACTAAGAGAGCTCTCTCTTTGAACATCTGTATTTAAACATGGCAGCTCACTTTTGCCATTTGATTCAGTCACCTTGAAGTTCTTAAGGTTAATTTTTATAGGGCTCACTTTGCGTTCACCTGACACTTGAGAACTGCTGGCTGCATCCAAGGAGCCATTTTCGCTTGAAGCCCTCAAGTCATCCGATGAGTCTTCCTCTTCCACAGAGTCTTCTTCGCCATCATTATCTACTCCCTGCTCAGTTTCTTTGATCACTTGTCTTTTTCTTCGCTCTGAGAACCAGCTGTCAATTTCTCTCCTTGTCATTTTTGTCTCAGTCCTCAAACGGTCTACTTCCTCCTCAAGAGGAAATGGATTCTGTGCAAAGCTACTCTCTAATGCTCTGAGCTGTTCAGGAGCTCTTTCCTTATACTTTGTAGTGGAGAAATCAGGGGTTTGATGCCAGGACTGTCGACGGGTTGGAGGATGAACAACTGGTGTTGCTGGTGGCATGGATATTAGCTCTGTGGTTGTTTTGGGAGAAGACGTAAAGGTAATTTCAGGTACTGAATCTATTATTATTGTATTTTCTCCAGCATGCATAACCTTGCTGCCTCTTATGTTTCTACAATGGTATCTCCTATCGCTAAACCATTTCCGGACATCCCTTGTACTAAGACCCGTGATTTTTGTCAGCCTCTCAACTTCAGCATGGCCAGGAAACTGGTTTCTACAGAAACTGTTTTTTAGTGCAGATAGCTGTTCATAAGACTTCTTATTTTTGTATATATTTGGATCTAAGAATGCCTGTGAAGATATGCTGGGGCAAGAAGTGAGCTGTGACTGAACAGCACTGACTACTTTCACAGCTGATGCAGTACTAGAAGCTGACACGGCAGCTGGTAGCTTAGCTATCTGTGTCTTTGGAATGGATGTTGCTGCTATTGCATGAGATGAGGTTGTTCCTTGAAATCCATTTGTTATTACTGGTTGGGTGACAAACACATTACTTTCTCCTTCAGGTTTTCCAACTGAATGGCCAGGCAAACTGGCTTGAATGAGATGCTGAACACTACCAGGACTTGCAACTAGAGGTGTATTCAACACTGTAATGGTGGACTGAGGCACAGATTGAATCACAGTATTAAACATTTTTTTCCGTGCATCTTCTATTTCTTCAGGTGACCAACTGATACCCTGTTTTAATCTATGAGCTGTAAACCAAATCTTCAACTGTTCTTCTGGATACTTAGTCACAACAGTCAAATAGCAAAGCTCAGCTTTAGTAGGATAAGGAAATTTATGGAAAGAGTTTTTCAGAAAACTGTTAGAATCCATTGCTGCATTGTATGTTGGGATACTACTCAGAGGAATCATTACTTTGGGAAGGGATTTTGATGTAGGGAGCTGCTGGTGAACTGGTGGCTGCTGCTGCAGTTGCACAAGTTGTGTGATGCCTGATTGCAAAACAGGCACATTTCCCATTACTGAACCATTGACAACATGTGTTGATTTGACTGAACTTGTTGTAGACTGGCTGACAGGCACAGATCCATTGCTGTATGGCTGTTCGCCACTTTTTGTCTCCAGATCCTTGGCTGGTTTACTAGAAAGATTCTCTTTCAGCATATGGATTTTTTTAACTTCTGGTTTTGTTTTCATTATCTTCATAATGGGTGTTTTGGTAATAATAATTTCAGCTTGACTGTCTTGACCATCCTCAGGAAGATCCACTAGAGTGTCTTGACTAGTGCTGGTGATGGTGGGAACTCCAATGGTTTGCTCTACAACTGTCTGATTGCCTTGCTTTACAATATTCCAGATTAAGCTGGCTTCTCCAGCATGATGATCTGTATTGTGGCAAGAAAGCTCTTTGTGGCTCTTCACCAGGAAACTACACTGCATGCACACAAAGGAAGGGTCTTTACCAAAGTCTATGTGTGCAGAATCAAGATGAGCAAGGAACTGGTTGACATCTTGAGAACCAAAATTGCAATGCATACATCTGTAAGTATCGCCCTCTAGGATACCATTATGTCCATTAGACAATGTCCCACTGTTGTGATTACTATTAACAACAGGGTCACTAATAGGTAGACTGGCAATAGTGGCAGACTGTTGGGTTCCTTCATGACCAGCTTCGACAGATGTTGATTGTGATTCCTGCAATGCCAACGTTTTTGATGGTATCATACAAGGCGTTGTGGATTTCCTTTTGCTAGCCATTATTGTGACCACGTAAGATGATCTAGGCTTATGAGCCAAATCTTACTTTTTAAGAATGCTTTGCAGGCTAAATGCCATCAAATCCATGGTGTTCAGAAAAATGTGTGTCAAGAGCTAGGACAGCCACGTGAGTTTGTCATTGAATCTGAGGAAACAAAATGACAGCATATTAGCAAAATATTATGTGATGCATTTACAGAAGCATAGGCACCTGCTCTTTATTGTTCAGTTATAACTTACAAGTGAGGGTAGCCTTCACTGTGAGAATCTGTGTTGTCTAGTGCTTAGAATGTTCATCTCTAACCTGGGAGATTCACTTATTAGTCACCAAGCATGTACATGGAATGAGTCAGTGGTGACTAGAACCTGGAGATTCAAGCTCTAGTCACCACAAAGCCATGAAACTCACTTGGAGACTAATAACCAACTAATAAATTATCATAACTAATAAATGATTATGATTTTTTTAAATAGAATCCAACTAGAGCCAAGTGCAAGACTGCGAAGGGGGAAGAGCTAGAGCTAAATGAAAGAGAGAGCAGCAGGGTCAGATACAAAATAGTGATTCAACAGGTGGAACCAAAACCTATTAACATTCCATGAACCATGTGCTGGGATGACCTGTATATACATGCACCTGATTCACTACAGAACAGAGATAGTAACAGTGTAGAAAGAAAATGGGGGTAGACAGTTATTGTTCATACTGTTAGACAACTGGGAGTCAGAAAGGCTTGATTTTCTGCTTAAGTTATCCAGCAACATGCTTTCTGCTTACCTCTGTAATATTATACTTTTATCTTATGATAGCTGTAGGAAAACTGATATTAGCTTGCCATACCTTCCATCAATACTAAACAAAAAACAGGTGACCAATATGTGAGTCGTCATACATCATGGCACACCTGACACTTTGGAACAAAGTCAATCTACATTATGGAAAATTTTTAAAGTGGACAGCTAAATACTTATGGGGTATTATAATTTTGATTTTCCCAGTTCTAATAATTAGATCTATAATTTTCTTTTAATATAACACAATTTGTAAACCCACAACAAAAGTTTAAGGCACGGTCTGTAGTTAGAATATATCATAATTTCTGACTGAAACAACAACTTGATACCATAGAGATGGTATTATCCATCTGGAAACCTTTACTTTCATAGGAAGGTCTATGTTTCTTGTATTCACCTTTTCTATTCAAATCTACCATTAAATCTACCATTAATGTACATCTCAATGTAAGCAACAACTAAAAACATTAAATCATATGAAGTACAGATGAAGCTTACAAGTGAACCCTGATCCAACCCATAAAATTATGGAAATTACACAAAAGGATATGTCTAAAACCACCTGAAGACTCATAGTTCCGCTAGTATACATTAAAGACAGGGCCTAGTAATTCACAGCCAAAAATAACTGCAGAAACTGGTGGGCCAGAAGTGAGACATGCATCAGGTTTTGTAGAGGACATAAAGGGGTGGGAGCACTTGTTCTGCTGATCTTTTTGTGTCACTCAGCAAGGCATTAAAAAGCTAATATACATATATCTATGAAATACTGAGGTAAAGAAGCAGTGAACTTCCAGATAATTTTGAAGTAGAAATTTGATTATCCCTGATGAGGATAGCTTATAGCCCAATACATGTGAAAAGCAAAAATTGCAGAAGATGGTCCTATTCTGATTGATAAAAGTCAACAAGATTTCAAAGATTATTGTAATTTTGTCCTGCCTCCTTGAGATTCTTCTAATTAAATGTCTTCCATATTTCAATGACATTCCTCTCCCTCAGCAAGGTGCTTGAAAAGCACCTCCCACATGGCAAGGTACTGTATTTAAAAGTGTGAAGTGAATACAGAGTTCAAAGAACATTAAAGACTTAACCATGCATTTGCTAAATCAGAGTTATGGCTTGACTGAACATTTCTTAAGCTCATTAGCACTTCCATGAGAGCTTGATCTCTACCATTAAAAGTAATCATGACCATGTTTACAGAACTAGCAATTGCAGGGAAAACTCAAGTTCTGATATGGCTAAGCTACTAAAAAAAGAAACAGAATTCTGTAATGAGCTGACCTTATTTCCAGAAAATGTTAATATTTGTTTGGCCTGCTCACATAAAGTTAACTTGAATTTAAGCACAGTCACAACACACCAGACAAAATGTAATCGAAGGGACTGTTTGTACATTTCTTTCCCCCTGGAACAGTTACATAAGCACACGCAGAAGCCTGGCACAGACTTACATCTGCAACTTGAGTTGTGTACTCTGAACAGACCAATCTCAACAGGATGTTTTTTATTACCAGGCTGACAGAGCTTGTGTGGTAGCATGGTTGCAAGACAACCAAGCCTGAGAGCAATACCACTTGTCTCTCAGCACACAGTTAGGAGAATGTCTAAAACGCAATTCTAATTTCTATGTGCATGAATTCATGAAGCTGTTGTTGACTGAGTCTAACTATGAGTCCATCTTCTATTCAACTCTTTTCTATTACTTTACAATGTGGCAGAGTAATGCCTGCTTTACCTGTGAACAGTTCTCTATGGACTCAAGTAGAAAGTCTCTCTACTTCTGCCCCATCATTGGGAGTATTTCAACAGAGGAATCTAGGAACTGAACTTGGGACTATTTGCATGCAAAGCATGTATTCTACTAGTACCCAAAGTTGCTTTTCCTAGCTGACCCACTCTGAATCCTAAGAGTCTACACATCTTTAACACTTCAGTAATGTGGGGGCATAACTGATCATACAAAGAATAAAAACACAGGTATATAAAACTTCCCCCCTTCCCACCTGCACCATTTCATATTCTACTGACTTACAAATCCCACATTCTTTAGGAAGAGAGCCACACTGCTCTGCAGGGTGTCAAAAATAAATTTACTTTTGATCTAAAAAGTAGGTTGAGATCCTGCACTGGGAGATGTATGTGCATTACGTAGCTACATCGTTCTAGCTAAGTCTTCCCAATGCTCACCAAACTCCCTTGTAAGCAGCATGACTCTCCCCACAACCATTTTTTTCATGTTGGAGATCAGTTCAGTGGAGACCATGTCCAGCTATTTTTTGGTATCTGGACATGCTGTGACAGGCATCCACAGATATCTTGGGGTGGGGTTGGGGTGCTCAGGAAGTCTGCAGATGAGAAACCTCTCTTGCAGCACATCCAGCAACAAGAAAATAGCTGGACTCCTTCCCAATGATCTCCCTGCTCTCCAACAACATGGAAAAGATTGTGTTGGGTGGGGGAAGCTGCTTGTCTTACAAGGTACGTTTTGGCAGAAGCTGCTTGTCTTACAAGGGACGTTTGTTGCATGGTTGGAACAAAATTCTGACCTCCAGAACAGCCAAATAATGAAATGAGTTGGCATAGTCTGACTTAAAACTACTGTAAATCATTACCAGAATGCCAACTATAATTTGAAGATTTCACTATAAGTAATTGAGGTCAAGTAGCTTTATTTCCCCACCTCTCCTGCATCCCTAGCGCATACATCTAAATGATTCTTCCAATAATGAATTTGCTCATTTAGAAAACACAATGGCCATTTTCTGTTGATTCAACATTTAGGTTCAGGTACTGTTAGCTATTTGATATTTTTGTTTTAGTGGTAATTTAGAGTGGGGGGGGGGAAGCTTAAGCATATGCAACACACACACACACAAACTACTGTATTCAGATAGGACACCCTGTGTCCTCTGTGTATTTTTAAAACTTAGTGAGGGATAGGGCCTCTCTTTTTATGTTGGAAGTGAGAATGGAATTAATGAATGGAATTCAGATCTCTTTCTTTGCTCCAGGCTTTGAATTAAGGCAGAAGCAGAAATGTTTTTCTCCTTCTCCTACAAACCAAGGGTAAGGCTAGAAAGTGACCTCACTCTTGTGTCCTAACCCACTTGGCCAGGGGTAGGCAACCTGCGGCCTGCGGGCCGGATGCGGCCCGGCGAGGCCTTGGGACCAGCCCCAGCCCGGTCCTGCTGCCGATTGCCGCCGGGGCCTTTGGCCTCTTGCGCGCAGGGGCAAGGGGGGCAATTGTCTATAGACGCCTCAGAAACATGCATTTATATTAACATTTTTTTAAAAATCAGCAATTTTTTTTGCGTGTCCTCCACTTTTTTAAAAAAAGTGTCCACCATTTGAAAATATTGTCCTACATTTGTCCCAGTTTATTTATTTATTAAAATTTTTTTAATTATTTATTTTTTGGCTTCAGCCCCCCCCCCCAAGTTGTCTGAGGGACAGCAACCTGGCCCCCGGCTCAAAACGGTTGCCTACCCCTGCACTTGGCACACAGAAATGGGAAGGTTAGGACTCTCCTCATTTACCTGTTAACTAGTTTGGGGGAAGTCAGAAACGAGAAAAGAGACTTGCACAGCTTTTGGACTTCTTCAAATGGGATCCCACATGAGAGACCAACCAATATTGCCTTCCCCATACCTATCGTCATGTGTCAAATGATGTTAGGAAGGGTTGGCTATCACACAAGAAATGGCTTGTTATCTATGCCCAATAAAAATTGTGGAAGGAAATGATGTCCACAGAATCACATATTCACAAAATATTATTAATCTTTTCCCCCCGCAGACAAAGCAAACAAACAGTAAGCATGCATTATTCAAAGAATAACTCCCACTTCATACTTCTTCCTGAGTATGAGGATGCATATTTATATATAAAGCTTGTTTATATCCTGTTACAAGAGTATATGTACAGTATTTCTGCCCCTGGATCCAATTTCCCAATAGGTTAGGAAATTAATGTCATCATTATTTTTCAAAGCTGGCAATTTATGTTGAAGGACACAGCTACTTCTTCCTCACTAAATCAAATTCCCATAACTAGTTTTTGTTACTTATTTTCCTTCAGTTTGAGGAAAGCTGAAGAATAGTTAAGGGACAGGTGTTCTAAGATGGAACACTCAACTCCCCAAACCACTAAATGTAGAATCCACATTGTAGATGTTCCATTTGTGTTCAATGACCTCAGAAGCTATGGGTGTGTAGTACAATTAACATCCATATACAGCCCTTGCAGCAAGCAGGTAAGACATCCACACATGCTTTGTGAAGATTACCAAATGTACGGTATATCAACATATAATATCAGGAAGGGCAAATTTAGTGCAATCTTCAATATGACTGAGGGCTGGCTGGTGGACTGGCAGGCTCCCATTCACAGACTGTACCCCTGGCAGCCCTCCCTAGAAGTAAGCTAGATGTGTGTGAATCACCCTTGTCCTATCACAATGCTAGAGTAATAAGGAACCCACCCATTCTGTATTAAAGTTATGATTACTTTTAGTGGAACACACACACAAAATGGAGCAGATGTCTTGTATGAGTAATTCCTCTCCACCTTAAAACATGTAACAAACTATGACAGAGGACAACTTGCAAATAACATCCAATTAAGAGTGGGAGGAATGCAAATTTTCCAGTTGGCACTAGCCACTTACTAATTAATCATAATGTAGCCAGGGGTAGATATTTACTCCCTGTTATGAAAATTCACAAGACAAGTTATGATCATATAAAAAACAAACACACAAACCAAAACAATTCACAAACTAAAACAGTGATAAAAAAAATTTAGAGAACCAATGTGGTGTAGTGGTTTGAATGCTGACTAGGACCCTGGAGACCAGGGTTCAAATTCCAAATCAGCTATGGAAACCCACTAGGGTGGGTTACATACCGCTGAGAAGCAGTGCTGTCCCGCCACCGCTGCTTGCGGCGTCCAGGAGCCGCAGCTGCCACACCACGGGGCTCCCGGACACTCAGAGGAAGGAGCACGGAAATCGCGTTCCTTCTCGGGCCCCGGAAGAGGCACCGCAAGTGCCAAAGGGCGCACTCGCGGCGTCACATCCAGCGCGCCACGTGTGGATGCAGAGCGTCCGTTATGTCAATATGGCAGCGGCCGTGTGGAACGGCCTCCTCTACAAGGTGGAGAAATGCCACATAGAACTCTAGCAAATTAGAAAATCGGTTAGACTACAGCTCTCCTTTACATCATATTTTGTTTGTATGTGGCCTGTGTGTTTGGAACTTTGATATGAAAGAAACTTGGGCGGGTTATAAACCGCCGCTTTGAGGCGGTCTGCCGCCGCCGCCGCTTGGTCCGCGTGGGAGCCGTAGCACCCACACCGCGCGGATCCCGCACGGACCGAAAAAGAAGCTCCAAAATGGAGCTTCTTCTTGCGGCGCCTCTGTGACATCGCGAGGCGCCGGGGCGCATTCGCGATGTCACAGACGCCGCGACACTTCGGACTCACAGCGTCCAATACGTAACGATGGCGCGTGACGGGTGGAAGGGCCGGCGCCATATTGTACGGACAGAGTCCGTAGTAGAGCCAGGGGCGTCTAGAAGAGACGCCCCGTTTTTAAAATGGGACGTCCTGTGGACGTCCCAAGTGGCGGTTTGTAACCCGCCGTTCAGTCTTTTGATTCTTTCCCATCTGTGTACTGAAGTGATACAGAAACACATTTACCATGTAATGAG
Organism: Sceloporus undulatus; assembly: GCF_019175285.1. NCBI lineage: Eukaryota > Metazoa > Chordata > Lepidosauria > Squamata > Phrynosomatidae > Sceloporus > Sceloporus undulatus. Next base: position 33,177,295 of record NC_056525.1, on the reverse strand, counting down.
TTTGTCTATGAGTTTCAGATTATGAAAATTGTTGCTCTAATGGATAAGCACATATCTGGAGAAACATATGGTCTTCAGATCATCCTCATCCATATGTTTTTAAGTGCCATTTTGAAAGTATTTACTACAAGCCCACAGATGTTAATCATAACTATAGAGTATATATATCCTTTTTGTAGATGCATCCAAAAAGTACCAACAATGTTTATCCCACATCACACAGTATTTTAATGCAGCATTGCATTATGCCATTCTGCATCAACAGCAGCAATGAGCTGTAAAATCCAAGATTCAATATTGGATTTGTCAAAAGCCACTAACAGACCAAACTGACACTCATAAATAACCATAAAAGAAAATCTACAGCACTATAGAAATAAAATTTAATAATAATAATAATAATAATAATAATAATAATAATAATGCTTAATAAATGTAAGGCAAAGATCAATTAAATATGTCCTGAAGTTCTTATTCACTACTTTCATTGCAATGATTATGCTTTGATTAAAGATGCTTCTCAAGTCTTTCCCATAGAAAATTAAAGTTACTTACTCAATTTGATGTATTCAGCTCACCAGATTGGCCACCATGGTTTAGTGGTTTGAGCATTGGACAATGAATCTGAAAACCAAGGTTCAAATTGTCACTTGGCCATGGGAACCCAGTGGATATCCTTGGGGAAGTCATACAGTTGGCTCCCCATATCAACTTATTTTTTATCCATGGATTTAACTATCCACAGTTTGGAAATATTCCAAAAAGTTATAAATTCCAAAATGCAAATCTTTATTTTGCTTTATATAAGGGACACCAATTTACTACGCCATTATGTTTAATGGAACTTTAGTATCCATGGATTTTGGTATCCACTGGGGGTCCTGGAACTATATCCTAGTGGATACCAAAGGCCTATTGTATTTTCTAAGACTCAGTGGAAGGCCACGGCAATCCCTCTGAACAAATCATGCCAAAAACAAACCCTGTGATAAGTTTCACTTAGGGTCCATCAACATAGGTAGGAAATGACTTGAAAGCACACAACTCAAAAGTAGATAAAAACAATATCCATGCACAAGACATACAAATACATCTGTGACTGATGCCTTACACATTCACACCCAAACAGCTTTCAATTCTACTTCCTGCAAGCAGCTCATTAACATTTGCTTTGCACTGGCAATCAACGCTCGCCAAGCCCTTATGGTTATCCCATCAGCCAGCATAATTGTCATCTCATCTACAGAATGAACATGTTGCCTCAGTGATCAGATGGCGAAGGAATGATGTGTTAATGGTATTCTAGACCAAAATGGGGTGGATGTGGCAAGATGGAGGAAAACCTAAGGCCTACACTGTATAAACAAACACAAATATGCAAACACAGAGATGTTTTCTTACTCATTTTTTTTCTTCAGCTATCAGGGAGCCAAAGGCTCTGATTTGAAAACCCCCAAAAGAAAAGAGAACTGGAATACAAAAATGAGCAAATTAAATGACAGATCAAACAGAATTATTTAGTCTCAGCACTGTAATGTGCAGTGTAGACTGCATGACTTTTTAAAAATATGAAGAGTCCAGTTTTATATTTTGACAAAAGATCTACTCTGCTTTTGCTCTTCTTGATACACATGATATAAGCAATCGCTTCAAGCAAGGCACCTGGTCTTGTTTATAAATTAAAGCCTCTTTCACATTAACGATTCTAGCACTTTTAAACCATTACCATGGCTCCATCCTACAGAATGCTGGGATTTGTAGTCTGGTGAGGCACTAGAGTTATTTGGTGAAGAATTCTAAGAACCTAACAACACTACAGATCCCAGGATTCCATACAATGCAGCCATGACAGTTAAAAGGGTATCTGGGTTATACCTGTGCTTAGTGAAAGGAACCCAAGATGAACCATCTCTGTGTTAAAGGAACTTCAGCACTGAATCTGAACTGGATTTCAGACAGAATTTACCCAGACTGCTTTCAAAGATCAGCAACAATTTAGAATATCCCACCACACCAGCATGTTAACATCAGCATGTTAACAAACAAACAAACAAACAAACAAACAAATAATTTTATTTATATCTCCCGTTTCTCTTTTCGGATCAAAACGGGATTACAGAAGTAAAAACATCAGAAAATACATAGATAATACAAAATACAGTTGGCCCTCACCTTACGTGGGGATCCGTTCCGGATCCCTCCACGTAAGGCGAATTCCGCCTATGCTCAAGCCCCATTGTAAACAATGGGGCTCGTGCACGGCAGCGCGGCGGTGCACGGGGCGCAACAGGCGCCCGCGCCCATTCAATTGAATGGAACGCGCTGCCCCTTCCGCCCCGCGTATGCTCAAGCCGTGTAAGGCGCGCCCGCGTATGACGCGAGCGCGCTGTACTTCGATCAGAAATAAAAAGGGAAGAGCTGTTACAGTATTGCTCATAGTTGTAAGAATTGAGTCATTGTATTCAGATGTTCAAAATCAGATTAGAGGAGATCCATTGGATAGGCCCGCCAGAAGAGATTCGTCTTCAATGCCCTCTTGAAGGCTTCCAAAGAAGGTATAAGACGGATCTCTTCTGATAGGTTGTTCCAAAGTCTATGTGCCATCACAGAAAACATTTTACAAGAGGTGGTTTTCAACCTGGTTTTGGGGTGTTCTAATATTTTTGTGCCAGATGTTATGAGAGTGCGGGGCAGATTATGTAGGGAGAGGTGTTCCCTTAAGTAACTCGGGCCCAGGCCATGTAGGGCTTTATAGGTAATAACCGACACTTTGTAATCGGCTGCCAATGTAGAAATTTCAATACCGGTGTAATATGTTCTCATCTCGGTGTCCTGGTGATCAATCTGAGTGCAGTATTCTGAATCAGTTGGAGCTTCTGAACTTGGTACAAAGGTAGCCCCATGTAGAGCGCATTACAGAAATCTGAACGGGAGGTTTACCAGTGCCTGTACTACTGTTTCAAGGTCCCCCTGAGCCAGGTAGGGTTGCAGTTGTCTCATCAGCTGAAGTTGACACCATGCACTCCTGGCTATCGCCTCCACCTGAGATGTCAACTGTAGACACAAGTCCAGGAGTACTCCCAAACTGCGAACTTCATTCTTCAGGGGAAGTGTGACCTCATCAAGGATGGGTTGGGAAATCTTCCTCGGACCAGGGGCACCTATCACAAGCACCTCCATTTTCTCTGGATTCAGCTTGAGTTTGTTTTTCCTCATCCAGCCCATTACTGACTCAAGGCAGGCATTCAGAGGAGAGATGCCATCTTTAGCCACTGCAGCACTGAACCGCATACCCGCAGGGAGGGTCTTAGCCCAGATTATGCTGCTGTCCGCTCCACACCAGATTTCGGTAAAGCAGGCCAGGTCAGTGTTCGCTTCTTCTAACAAATCAATGAAGACGTAAATGAGATGAGGGACTACTCTTGTTTTACAGATTTATTTTCAACCCATAGTTTGACAGGTGTCCGTGGACTGGAGTTGACAATCAGTCTTTCTCCATGGTGTCAATCCCTCCCCCCAATCCTTTGTTATTTTAAAAAATACCCTGAATTTCTTTAGTACTTGGAATCTGTTGAGCTAAGAAATTATACTCCTGGGTACAGTTCACTACAAACTAGGAGAAGAACATCCAGCCCTCAATCCATTCAAGGAGAAGAAACATTCAGCCCTCAATCTCAATTCAAGCTCAGCGTACCCTCTGAGGGAGAGAAGACAAGTGAACAACAATTATTTCTACTGTAAGTCTGCTCTTCAATGTGCTGTCGTGATAGTCATTTTACACACACACACACACAGGCTGTAGAATAGTAGATATGAAAAAGTATGATGCCTCCACTCTCTAAGATACCAGGTATTACCATATAATACTATCCTCTCCTGATTTTAACTTCTGTCACAACTGTAATATTACCAGGATATTTAGAAAAGGATGGCAAGGCCAGGGTTTAGAAACTGCATTATAGGGTCATCCCGGCCAAGTTTTTGATCTCTTTTTTCCACCAACTGTTCCCTAACATTCCTGGGCAGTAATGGTGGGTTCGCCATATTTTTGGTTCAGTCTGGGCAATTTTACACCACGGAGGAGACCTTTTTTCTTACAGGAAGTGAACCCATAAGTCTTCCTTAGAAGACGTTATTCCCTTAGAAAAACAGCCTGGGAGGGTCAGAATGCAGCCAAAGAGTCCCCATGGCCCTAGGGGACATTTGGAGATATTAGGGAGCCCGGGGCAGCACAAAAGCAATCCTGCGGGGCCACATACCTGTTCCAAGCTATGTTTTCGCCATCATGCCTTCTATAATGTTATCCAACTTGGTGTCTTCCTTATGTGTTGGTCTACCACTCCCATCCTCTTCCCATGCAGTCTGGGCATGATGGGATATAGAATCATAGAGTTGGAAGAGACTGCACGGGCCATCCAGTCCAACCCCCTGCCATGCAGGAAATCCAAATCAAAGCATCCCCAACAGATGGCCATCCAGCCTCCGCTTAAAGACTTCCAACGAAGGAGACTCCACTACACTCTGAGGGAGTGTGTTCCACTGTCGAACAGCCCTTACTGTCAGGAAGTTCTTCCTAATGTTGAGGTGGAATCTCTTTTCCTGTAGCTTGCATCCATTGTTCCGGGTCCTGTTCTCTGGAGCAGCAGAAAACAAGCTTGCTCCCTCCTCAATATGACATCCTTTCACATATTTAAACAGGGCTATCATATTACCTCTTAACCTTCTCTTCTCCAGGCTAAACATCCCCAGCTCCCTGAGTCGTTCCTCATAGGACATGGTTTCCAGATTTTTCACCATTTTAGTCGCCCTCCTCTGGACACGCTCCAGTTTCTCAATGTCCTTTTTGAATTGTGGCGCCCAGAACTGGACACAATATTCCAGGTGGGGCCTGACCAGAGCAGAATACAGTGGCACTATTACTTCTCTTGATCTAGACACTATACTTTTACTGATGCAGCCTAAAATTGCATTGGCCTTTTGCATTGCATTTGCATTGGATGTAGGCTAACATATCTTCAGGACCCTGCATTAAGAAAGGATTATTTATTAATTTACTTATTAGGATTACTTTTAAGCTAGGCCAAGACATTTTGCTGGCTGAGGCAGACCAGAACATGGTACATTCTCCCTCTGCAAGTCACAACATCTTGAAAGGATTAGCAAGTGAGGACCTCCAGATGTCATTTGATTGCAACTCCAGGAGTTCAACACCAGCATCATCTAAAAGGCCATAGGTGCTCACCCCCAATATACAGTAAACAAATCAAGTCAAATTAACTGTTTGGTGGCTAAAGCAGAAAATCTCAGAGCTTGGGGGGGAGGGGATTACCATTTCTGGACAACTCCTAGAATTTGGGAATTCTAATCCAGAACAGTAAGTATTCCAAGGTCTGGATCTTACAAGCACTTAGTTAGAAAAATTAAAAAAAATACAATAATAACAAATCAAGTAACTATTTGCTATTATTCTGTTACACTTGAAGTCATCTTATCTCGAGTGACTGCTTCATTCTGCCAGCTCCACTTTTTAGAATCAAGGAAATGAAATAGAAATAGCTGGAAACAGCTTCAAACATTTCAAGTGATAAATAACTCATATTAAAACCTGGGGGCTCACCCAATGAAACATATAAACAAACACCTAAATGAAGAAAGGAGGAGGGAGAAAAAACCTGTTTACACCTTATTTAGTATTATACAAACTCAGGTGCCTTTGCAATTTCAACCTGTAAGACAGTACCAAACAGTCTGCAACAGTATCAACAATGACTCTCTTATACTCATCATTGTGCTTTGTAGACATTGCCTGGTTTTCAAAATGCCTGGACAGTTTATGGGCACACAAGACCAGTTGAATGAATAATCACATTCATTTCTCAAACCTGAGCAGAACAGAGACATTGTTGTCTGGATCGATTTCATGAAACAGTCCAGATATGTATTTTCTTCTGCAGTTTAAAGCCCAACTATGTTGGCCCACACAATACAACTATCCCAGGGCAGCTCACTTTTATTTACTCTTGCACACCTTTTGTTTTTGATGTTGATTTTACAGTGAAATTGTCCTTTAGAATGCAGTCTTAGAGAAGCAAAACTCTTGCTAGGTTTCTTGGTTACATTCGATTTGTATGGACCAATAACCACATCTTTACCAGAGCTTAAAAACATTATGTTTTTCAAATACAGTTCTCAAAATCCTCCTGCCCTCAACCAGCATGTCCACTGAAGTTAGACAGTCAACGGCATTTATAAATGATTTGAAAGACTGTTTTGGCTGGACTACCCCCTTCCACTCTTCCCCACAGAACCAAGTGTCAAAACCTGCACTAGGAAAAGGATCCTAATGCCGCTTCAGGTTTTTGAATTCATAAAGGTACAGTTGTCCCTCCATATCCACAGAATTTTTATACATGGATTCAAGCATCCACGGCTTGAAAATATTTTAAAAAGTATAAATTTCAAGTATCAAACCTTGATTTTCCCATTTTATATAAGGGACACCATTTTGCTATGCCATTGTATTTAATGGGACTTAAGCATACACAGATTTTGTTATTCACGGGTGTTCCTGGAACCAAACCCCAGCAGATAACAAAGGTCCACTGTATTCTGATTTAACACATTAGTCACTTTGGAAGGATTACAGTGAGGAATTAAAAATACAGAAGTAGATCACTCAGGAAATTTATGGTCATATTGGTCTTGTGTCCCAACTGGAATAAGTCCTGCCTAAGTCAGAATGTTCACTACTTTTTCTTTTAAAAAGTAGTAGTAGTAGTAGTAATAGTAGTAATAGTAGTAGGGTGCCTCACAATTCGTCTTTTGAAGAGAATCTAGTACCCAAAGAAAACATGTTCCATTAATGACTGGGAAAGACAATCCTATGATTTTGCAGGGATATCTCAAAATACAGAAATTTCCCCTTCTATAGTTGGAGATAATGGTCTGCCCTCAGATAAGAAGACTCACAGCTACCCTCCCAGCCACCTTGAAAGTCTTTATGGTACTTTCCATCGAGGAGAAGGAGAGACATGTTGTAAGATATGCCAGCAGGATGGGTAGATGCACCTGAAGTGTGCATAGCCTTCACAGTATCTAGACCTAAATCCAGTATAAGGTGGAAATTATGCCAGCCTTGAAGTGGGTATAATTTATCTCCCTCCCATATTTGAAGGATTGTTCCTTTGTAAGAGGGAAAACATTGAAGTTGCAGTGAAAAGCTCAGTTCCATCTTCACCTTTTGCCCTGCTAGTTTTTGGATAGATAGGAGATTCAAGATTGCATTTCAAATACATTGCAGAGCAGATCACAGTACCTCTATGTTTGCAAAGAAATAATGATTATGAATGTTATAGAAGGGAGGTAAGAATGTCTTTCTCAGTATTAGAACTGGGAAGTTATTAGCCTACATTGGTCACAAGCTAATTACATTTCCTTTTTTTTAAAAAAAAGATTCCTTTTGGCTTTGAAATAGCTGGACATAGCAATAACTTCCATATAACATCATTAGAGTGATACAAGGAAAGAAATAAGTAGGAGTCATGCCCATTAAGCAACTTTCTTTGTAAACAAATGTTACAGGTAAGCATGTTGGCGAACTGATAAGTGATTTGAGCTAAAACAGTCTTTTGAAAAACGGCTTTTAAAATTCAGATTTGAACTCTTCATGTCAAGAGACAATGATATATTCATTGTCACATCCTGATACCCACCATATCCATTGGAATTATTCTCATTTTGAATTATAATTAAGCATCTCCTTCCTTAGAGGTTTTTAAACAGAGGCTGGATGGCCATCTGTCAGGGATGCTTTGATTTAGATTTCCTGCATGTCAGGGGGTTGGATTGGATGGCCCTTGCGGTCTCTTCCAACTATGATTTCTAATCATTCTTGAATTCCATTCTTTCTCTGAGTCAATAGGCCTCAAGCATCTTGCGTTAAAAAGCTTTGAATACTGAGATACCACCTCCCAATCTGGTTTTGCTGGTGCAATAGATTCCTATTGGAGCACCACTGTTGGATCATGCCCATAGATTTTGTTTCCCTTCCCCCATTTTCCTCAAGAACCACATATCAAGATAGTGTCAATAGGTAGAATACAGTACAATTAAAGTTGCCACACACACACACACACACACACACACACACACACGAATATGCTAGTCTACAGCTTAGTGTTCTGCTCACTGAACTGCCTCATTCTTTTAACAGAACAAACTGTTCCATGTTGAGGCAGGAGCTGGCAGTGTTTTAAACAAAAGATCCCCCCTTCCATTTCTGACAGCATTCTGCCAAAGATCCAGTGCATTTCTAGTGCCAAGATACAAAAGGTCTGGAGAGGTCAAGTCAAACAAAGGGTATAAGTTCCACTGTGTGTCATGGACTGCAAAGGAACTGGCGAGGGATACAAATGATAAAGACCCCCCCCCCTTTTCCTGATAGCAGCAAATATAGAAGAAAGTACCACCTGTGAACCTTACAGCACTTGCCGTAAGGCACAGGAATCTGCTTCCAGTGTCATCAACTCTGGCTTCTTTCTGGGGTTGAATGATGCTAGGGTTGTTTTAAGGAAACAAAATTTTTTGAAGAAATTATTCCCCTCACCTGAGAATTCAATGATTAATTTTCTGGATTCCTCTCAAAACTATTTTCTCTATTTTTTAAGACATAAGTATTTCTCCCCAACCTGCTTAAGGTAGGAGAAAGGATGTCGTTTTGCTGGAAAACATGATATTAAACCAGTGTAATACCCAATTCTAGAAACTGAAATAAGTACAGAGTAAATACAAGCAGACAAATATACACCTGGATACACGAGTATAATATTAGGGGAGTATAGGGGACTGATGCTAGGTAACTGCAAGGGGAAAAGTCATATGAAATGTGGTTTTCAGGAGATTTCTGCCTCATAATGGTTCAGTCCATAAAAGTTATGTGGCTTTATAAAAGAACTGTGTCAAAGGTTTACTGCTGCCAAGTTTAGCTTTTTGTAGCAAGTAAAATAGAAAAAGAAGAAAAATCTACTTATTTCAGAGAAAGGTATCACACATTTTCATATACTCAGTCCTGTTTTGGCAAGGACAGTACCAATTTATTCACTGTTTCAGCCACTTTAGAAATACACTCATTCCTCCATATTTGCAGCTTTAATATTTGGAGATTTAATTATTCAAGGATTTGATTAATATGTTCTCTCTAGGAATAGCTAGTCCTTCGGTGCAACTCTATGGTCAACTTTAACTAAAAGTTGCACTGAAAGACCTAGAGATTCCTAGAGGCAATACTCTACTAGGCAATTGTAGCTCATCCAGTACAGTTCTATGGTCAGTGTCTGTC
>NC_056525.1:33164339-33167858 GCF_019175285.1 Sceloporus undulatus | reverse complement strand
ATTTGCTGTGAACCGCCCTGATCTATGGAAGGGCGGTATAAAAATAAAAATTTTATTATTTATTATTATTAAGATTGTATCCTTTGGAAGATGGCGCTATAAATGCTCTAAACTAAAATATTGCCTGTAGCATATTCCTAGAAACACTTTGATTATACTTTGTTCTGCTCAGGAAAAAATGGATTCTGCCATGGAAAGAAAGCCACTGTCAAGGATATCATTGAATGTGACAACAACAACAGACACATCATTCTATTTTTTGGGGTGTGTTTGTGTGGGAGGATTTACTTGGCAAGATAGTATACATGGATTCTCCTTCTTTGAAAGTTTTTAAACAGAGGCTATTGGGGGTGCTTTGATTTGTGTTCCTGCATGACAGGAAGTTGGACTGGATGGCCCTTGGGGTCTCTTCTAACTCTCTGATTTTACGATTCTCTGAACTCTTTTAAATAAAGTCTACATAAAAATTCTGTTGACACCAAAATTTATCCAGTTACATGAGGAACAAGGGACATCTAGTGGACCAATATGTCAATTGCAGTGATATTTTTTTAAAAAAAAAATCCAGGCATCAGAGAGGTCATGCATTCCTCTTACTCTGTGAATTGCTTCTTTGGATTCCCAGATATCAGGGCCTAGCCCCCTTCTCTGACCCTCAGGGTGCAGGATAGCGGTACCTTGAAAGTGTGAGTATTTATTTTCCTTACTGGATAGACGTCATATTTTTTAAATTTAAATGGTCTTTGTTGTTGTATGCCTTCAAATTGTTATTGATTTACGGTGACCCTAAGGCAAACATACGATGACCCTAAGGCAGACCTATCACAGGTTTTTCTGGGACTGAGATTGTGTGATTTGCCCAAGGTCGCCCAGTGGGTTTCTATGGTGAAATAAGGAATCAAACCATGATTTGTTGTAGTCCAATGCCACAATTTGCAAATGTGGTTGATGCTGATGGTATCATGATTAATGACATTACTAAGGCTTGCCCTCTGTGACCTAGGTCTCAGATAAGGCTTCCAGGGTGAAAAGTGGAGATGGGTCCTGTCATTTAAAGGTTGTATAGAAGAGGGAATTTCAGCAGGTGTTGCTTTTCATGAAACCAGTTAACCAGCAACACTTGCTGAAATTCCTCCTCCTGCACAGCCATTAAAGGTACAGGAGACATCTACAGTTTTCAGTCTGACAACCCTTGTTTCAAGTTTGGCACTGAAATGTCAGGGTCTGGGGTAGTCCAGGTGACTCTAGCTGCTGTTCATGATACATTTTGTTTTTGTAGAAGTGGAGAACTGTAATTGCAAATCATTCCTATATATTCCTGATCATGTTTCAGGTTGCTGGAAGAGAGCTGAGGCATTGTTGTGCCCTGCCTGCTTTCCCTTGTTCTGTTCCATTTTGCAGTGCAAGGACTAAGATCTTCTGCAGTTTTGAAATGATTCCAGATTGAAAGGGAGATCACTCCTCCTGCTTTATCTTCCGCTCATCCTCTATGCATTGCCATTACATTGGCAGCAGCCTCAGAGATGGAGTAACTGCCATGGAATCAATTACTGTCTTTCCCACATAAAACACCCATTTTGCAAAGGGACAGATAATGTGACTGTGAATATTTTTTTCACAATATGTCCAGCATACAATACCTCAATTTAGTAATTTAGTGTGAGTTCAGTTTGCTCTGGAGTCTTTTTGGCAGTTCATGGTATCTGTAGCACTCTTTTTCAGCACCACATTTCGGATGAACTGATCCCCCACCTCCTGTCAGATTTCTTCATTGTCTAGTTTTTACATCTATACACAGAAAACAGAAATCTCATAGCAGAGATTACCTTGATTTTGATGTTCAGTGATACAACTTTACATTTGAAGATCTTGTCTAGTTCCTTCATAGCTTCTTTCCTAGTGTTTGCCTTCTTTACATCTTGACTATAATCTTCATAGGTACTTTAAAAATTGTTTTAAAAGACACTTAAACATACAACAAAACCCCCAACTCTCCAGTGACTCTCCCAATAGTGGTGATGGTGGTGGTGATGGAGTAAACAGCAACATTACCATTTGTAACATTAGTTTATAAATCAACATTATTATGACATTATTACTACCAAGTGGCATTTAACACTTTTATTTCTAATGCATTACTTCCAAGTTTAATGTCTCCTGTGCTGAGATTTAAGGAAATGACATTGGTGTGGCCACTAGGGGGAGCTGTTGTGCAGATAATTTGGAGCTCCAGTGGCAGCTAATGTGTCAGCATTCAAACAGGGCATCATCGGAATGTTGATGCAACTGTCAACTGTCAGTTCTCATCTGTCACTGTGAGGAGAGAGAGAGACAATTGGTGCCTCAGAATGGGCTGTGTCTGTTACAGAGAGACAGTTGGCTCTCTGAGGCACCAACTGTCTCTCAGTAACAGACACAGCCCACTCATAGACAGTTGGTGCCTCAGAGAGTGGGCTGTGTCTGTTACTGAGAGGCAGTGAGATGGTTGTGTGTTAATGTGGCTGCCTCAGAGGTTGTGTTATTATTGTTGGTTGGTGTAAATAGTGTGTATTAGAGACGGATGTCCAATACACTGTGTATATCTATGTTGTAAATACTGCAAAGGAAGATTAAAGCCCTCGTTTAGAGTGAAGACTTGAAAGAGTCGTTATTAGTTGAAGACGTCTTCACAGATTCCTTCTTCTTGGCATCCTATCGACGTGGTTGAACTCTGCAGGTGGTCGTGGTGGACACTGCGCGTCATTTCATATGCCCCAACAAGGGTTATGGGTGCAGCACACGAGCTACAACAATTATTACTACCAAGTGGCATTTAACACTTTTATTTCTAATGCATTACTTCCAAGTTTAAATAAATTGTGTAAATTTACAGCACTTTATAAATAAAGGTTAATAATAATAATAATAATAATAATAATAATAAGTTTAATGTCTCCTGTGCTGAGATTTAAGGAACGCTTCTATTGGCCTGTTTATTAATAATAATAATAATAATAATAACAACAACAACAACAATAATAATAATAGGATTTATTTATATACCGCCCAATCACTGGGAATCTGGGTGGCTTACAACAGAGGGGATAAGAGACGGTTCCCTGCCCTCAGGCTTACAATCTAAAAGACACGACACAAAAGGAGAAGGGAATGGTGAGAGGGGGAGGGGATCAGGTCCAGCATTCTTCTCTCCCTCTGAGGCCTGGACCAAGGCAGATGGACCGGAGGGAGGGCACTCTATCTTCAATGATAATTTGATGATTTGCTAGAAAGTGAAGCTGATCTTCCCCATCATCTTTCCATCTCTTATTCTTGCTGCAGAACTGGATTAGAAAGTTACCTTAATTTTCTGTCCTAGAAAGGAGGCTTGTTGTCTTGACTGCAGAGAAGGGGACAGGCTAGTAGCAGCAGTCAAGGGGCCTTTAAGGCCTTGACCTCCATCTATCATTGAAGCCTCCTCCCATTCTTCACTGCTTATACATTACAGTGAAAATCAGTACTCAACTTATAATAATAATAATA
>NC_056525.1:33161387-33164239 GCF_019175285.1 Sceloporus undulatus | reverse complement strand
GTGGGAGTCATAGCTGTGTATGCTCTTTGGGAAGTAGTTACTAGTTTAACTTTTGTATGAGCTAGTAGATACTTCCCAGTTGTTCTGAGAGTGCAGAGCAGATTGTACTGGGAGAGGCATTCCCTCAAGTAACTCGGGCCCAAGCCGTATAGGGCTTTAAAGGTGATAATCAACACATTGTACTGCGCCCGGAAGCTAATTGGTAGCCAGTGTAGAGATTTTAATACAAATGTTATGTGGTCCGATCTTGATGTTCCCTTGACCAATCTGGCTGCAGCGTTTTGGACTAGCTGAAGCTTCTGAACTTGGTACAAAGATAGCCCCATGTAGAGCGCATTACAGAAATCTAAATGAGAGATTACCAGTGTGTGTACCACAATTTCAAGGTACTTTCGGTTGGTGTATCAGCGAATCTGGTACCAAGCACTCCTGGCCATCACATCTACTTGACATGATAACTGTAGCGATGAATCCAGGAGTACTCCCAAACTGTGAACTTTGTCCTTTAGGGGAAATGTGACCCCGTCCAGGACTGGGTGGCAAATTTCCCTGCCTGGGCTTGTGGGTACCTATCACAAGTACCTCTGTTTTCTCTGCATTCAATCTGAGTTTGTTTTCCCTCATCCAGCCCATTACTGACCCTAGGCAGGCGTCCAGAGGAGATAGATCTGGGTGTCATCAACGTACTGATAACACTGTGCCCCATGTCTCCGGATGATCTCTCCCAGCGGCTTCATGTAAATGTTAAACAGCATGGGGGACAGAATTGCGCCCTCAGGGATGCTAGATGACAGCTCTCTTTTGAGAGAGCAGCTGTCCCCCAGCCTCACCATCTGGAATCTACCCAAGAGGTAGGAGCGGAACCACTGGAGCACAGTGCCCCTGATACCTATCTCTCTCAGGCATTCCAGAAAGATAACATGGTCTATGGTATCGAAAGCTGCTGAGATGTCCAAGAGCACCATAAGGCCACACTTCCCCTGTCAATGCCCAGACTGAGATCATCGACTAAGGCGACCATGGAAGTCTCAACTCCGTATCCCGCCATGAAGCCAGTTTGAAATGGGTCCAGATAATCAGTTTCATCCAAGACAGCTTGGAGTTGGAAGGCCACCACTCTCTTGATCACTTTGCCCAAGAATGGTAATAAGGAGACCAGTCTGTAGTTATTTCTGATCAGGGGGACTAGGGAGGGTTTCTTTAAGAGTGGTTTCACCATCGCTTGTTTCAAAGTAGATGGAAATATTCCCTCCCGAAAGGATGCATTTATTATAAGCTGTAAAGATGTTTTTACTGCATCATCTCCCTGAACTGTCAACCAAGAAGGGCAAGGATCAAGGGGGCAAGTCATCTTCCTTACGCTTCCAAGGAGCTTGTCCACAACATTGGTATTTACAAACTCAAGGTGAACCAGTTTAATCTTGTTTACAGAGTCACTGGATATCTCTCTTATTGATTCTGCTGAAATGCCAGCATCAAGATCAGCCCTTATCTGAGAGATTTTATCAGCGAAGAAATCATTAAAAGTGTCACAGCAGGCTGTAGTGGGTTCTAGTAAAAGGTTCAGGGTGGAAGGTAGTTGAGTTGAGCATAGAACGAATGCATCTACTCCTCTCTTCTCTCCTCTGTTGAATTAACTAAATGCAAACTACTTTTGCACTTTGAAATCAGTCACAATTGAAGTAAGCCAAGGCAAAGGGGGAGGAGGAAGGGTCAGAGAAGCTGGAACATTTTAAAAGCAGCTGAAAAAATAGGATGACAGAAGATTAATTGGTACTGTCCCTGCCAAATCAGTCCTGTAAACAGGAGGACTAAGATATACAAACAAATGAGTGCCAAAATGTTTTCATTAAAAAGCAGCATGAACAGATCTCTGTTTTTTGTGGTCCATTTTGGATTTTGTTGTTGTTGTTGTTGTTGTTGTTGTTGTTTAATGAGAATACCAAGATCCATTCACTGGAATCTGATTCAAAAAACATAGATAAAAAATAAAAGATTTCTGAGCCTTATTCTATTCATTTTGGGTTTTAAAAATGAACTAAATTCCTCATGAAAATTCACTGGCAATTAACCTCACCTTTCTTCACTTCTTACAATGGCGAGAGAATCATTTTGCTGCTGCTGTCATTGTATCATAGAATCATAGAATCGTAGAGTTGGAAGAGACCGCAAGGGCCATCCAGTCCAACCCCCTGCCATGCAGATCTCAATCAAAGCATCCCCGACAGATGGCCATCCAGCCTCTGTTTAAAGACCTCTAAGGAAGGAGATTCCACTACACTCCGAGGGAATTTGTTCCACTGTCGAACAGCTCTTACTGTCAGGAAGTTCCTCCTAATGTTGAGGCAGAATCTCTTTTCCTGGAACTTGCATCCATTGTTCCAGGTCCTAGTCTCTGGAGCAGCAGAAAACAAGCTTGCTCCCTTCTCAATATGACATCCCTTCAAATATTTAAACAGGGTTATCATATCACCTCTTAATCTTCTCTTCTCCAGGCTAAACATCCCCAGCTCCCTAAGGCATTCCTCATAGGACATGTTTTCCAGACCCTTCACCATTTTAGTTGCTCTCCTTTGGACATGCTCCAGTTTCTCCACATACTTTTTAAATTGTGGTGCCCAGATAAAAAATTAGGAGTCATAAATCTTTGCCAACCTGCTGTAGATCCCCCAAAAAGTGTCCTGTAGATCTAGGTCTCTGCTCATCTGCTTTTGAAGGCATAAGGGGGCACTGCTCTGCAGTGGTTCAGGTCCTTCCTCTCGGGCAGGTCTCAAAGGGTGCTACTCGGGGACTGTAGCTCCAGTAAGAGGTACCTCACTTGTGGGGTTCCTCAGGGGGCTATTTTGTCCCCG
>NC_056525.1:32986874-33161362 GCF_019175285.1 Sceloporus undulatus | reverse complement strand
CCCGACGTTATTTAACATTATATGAAGCAGCTGGGCTGAGATAATACGGAGTCATGGTGCTGGTGTTATCAGTACGCTGATGGCACCAAATCTATTTCTCTGTATCTCGTTCGTCGGCCTTGATCCGATGGCAATCTTTCTTCTTCAATGAAATGTCTTCAGAGCGGCTAGATGGTAAGGGCTGGATGAGGAAAAAACAGATGAAACTGAATCCAGAAAAGACGAGGTGTCCATGGTAGCGGCCCCCGAAAACCCAGAATTGGGTTGCAACCTCCGTCCTGGATGGGGTCACAATCTCCTCCAGCGACTGTGTTCCAGGTTTGGGGGTGCTCCTTGAATCGTCGCTCCTGAGATAAATACGGAATGCGACGGTCAGGAGTTTGCCTGTTATCAGATTCGGCTTCTACGCCAGCTGCACCCTTTCTGGAAGTAGGTCTCGAACGGTTGCACACGCTGGTAACCTCACGCCTTGACTTCTGTATGCAACTCTACATGGGCTACCACCTGTGCTATCTTGACTCGGAATACAGCTGGTTTCAAAATATGGCAGCCAGGCTTGTCTCAACGGAAACATCTGAGGGGACCACATTACTCCGGTTTTCTGAGGTCCCCCTTCCACTGGCTGCCTATCAGCTTCCGGGCTAGTACAAGGTTGTTGGTTATCACCTTTAAAGCCTAAATGGCTGGGTCCCAGCTATCTTAGGGAACCCCTCCTCCGTACAATCCTCCCCGCCTCCGGTCCTCTGGGAGACTCTACAGCCTTTAAAATCTGGCTTGCGCACCTCCCCAGGGCGTTCTCTCGTCGCCCCAAACCTGGAACGACCTGCCGATGAGTCGTCGATAACATCATTAGACAGCTTAAAAAAGCGGTCAAGACGGATCTTTCCAGGCCTTTCAGATTAACCATCCCGGCCCAGGTTCTGATCCCTATCTCCCGTGCCCTCTATGATGTTGGATCAAGAGGGTATCAGGGTTTTTATTTTTAATTGTTGTTTTTAAGTGAATGTGTTTTAATTGTTATACTGTTTAATACTGTTTAAGGGGGGGGATAATGTTTTGTATGTCATATTTTATTTTACGGTTACCGCCGGAGTGGTTGCCAGAGGCGGTAACAAAAAATATAAAAATATTTAAATTTATATATATTATTATTAATTAAGTGGTACTGATTACTGATGTAAAGCATGAAGATGGGAGAGCTTCAATGATGGAGGTCAAGCTTAAGGCCCCTGAGCTGCTACAGCCTGTCCCTTTCTCAGTCAAGACACAGCTCCTTTCTAGAAGAAATTAAGGTACTTTCAATCCAGTTCTGCAGCAAGATAAGAGATGAAAATGATGGGGAAGCAGCTTCACTCTAGCAATCAACAATTATCATTGAGATGAGTGCCCTCCCTCGGTCATCTGCTTGGCCAGGCTCAGAGGAGAGAAACTGGACCTGATCCCTCCCCTCTCCCATTCCCTTCCTTTGGTCTGTTTTAGATTGTAGCCTGGGGCAGGGAACCGTTATTCACTGAGGTCTTGTGCCCCCAACCCTAGCGAATATGGATGGACAAGTGTATCCCAGTTTCTTTCTCCTCCTCCCACTTTCTCCTTTGCCCTCAAACTGAATTCGAAGTGCCAAAGTAGTTTGCATTCGACTCAGCAAGGAGTGGAAGAGAGGAGGGAGCAGAATCTTGCCCCTCCCTGTAGGCTGAGGCAAAAGTAAACTATTACGGCCTCTCTTAGCTTATGTGTTCTTCCTCATTTATAATTTTGTCATCTTGACCACACTCTGATATTGTTTGGCCATGTGCATTTTGAGTTTCAATGTTGGTGGGTAGTAAAATGCATTTACCAAACTTTCAAATTCTGAAATATAGAGATAAAAATGCTTGGATTTATAGTGTCTAAATGCAAAAGAGTGTATGCATTCTGCATCAGAGGCCTCGGAAGTATTTTGTAAAAGTAAGATGTTGAACTAAATTTATCTGTAAATAAAATTAAGTTAAAAAATGACTTTACTTATTGTCTCTCTAACTCAGGGGTCTCCAACATTGGGTGCGAGATGAAATTTCAGGGGGAGAGACAAAGAGTGGCTTGTGTCCTTGATTAACAAGTCAGGAGTCATCACTAATTTCTTTTGCTGAATAAATTAGAATCTAATTGCTCATTTAAGATTTGCATTTTACACACTTAATGAAAAGCTTATTTTTTTAAAAGTTCAATTTATTCACTCTCAGTATTCTATGTGGTTCAAAAATTAGAAATTAAACTTCTTCATCTTCAAATGTGGTAGTACATTTGTAAGGGGTGCAAACATTAACCAAACATTTTGTAAGGGTGTGGGGCACAGAAAAGGTTGGGAACCACTGCTCTATCTTAAATAGATTTGCCTTACTTAAGCAGATTAATAATCACCCTATTAATCTGTTAAGAAAGTAATTCCCAGTTTCACCACTAGAATTCTTGACATTACAATCTTTAATCAGGATGAGGAGGGAGAAACCAGCATATTGAGCATCATAAGCTATGTACTGTATTAGAAATGCATTCTGAGCAAAGGAAATGCTCCGATTACGAGCAAACAATAAACTTGCATATGCATTTATTTTATTCCACTATTCATTTTTAGGGAACATAAGGTAGGAAACATAAACAGGGTTTCCAGGGCCCAAAACAGACGGGCAGGAAAGAACAGCTTTTGGATGCATTGGGGCCGGGGTGTGCAATTGAAGAAAAACAGTAGCTGAACATTTTACTCATTTTATATTTTGTTCTGATTATAATAATTACTTCTACACACACACCTGAAAGAAAAGCAAAATCTTTGGGAGGCAGTCATGCTTCGTTGGGAAGGTTGTTCTAGTGCCACCAACTGAGAATGTCTTTTCAAACTGCCTTCGTGAAAACTAATATGGCTATTTATCATGGAAGAAAGGTAAGAGGCAAGTTATGCTCCCATAAAAGAATGGAACTGCTATTTAAACAGAAGCATAGCATAACACTACAATGGGGATGACTGTGACGAGGTGACAGTTATAGCCAGGCGAGCATTTTCAGTTAAAGTGCTAACTTTTGATAGGCAACTTCAGGTATTCTGCTCTACATTATTGTGGTTTTTATCCTTAAACAGTGGATAAACTAGACAGCCCTTCAAACAGATGACACCTTCAAGGCTGCCCTCTGACAGCCCATTAATTAAACGATTGTCTTTTGAAAAGTGGGACCCATTTCCAGTCTAATGGACACTCCTCTAGTAAATCTAAATGTTTCTCTCTGAGAGGTGGGAGCAATGATCACATTGGTAACAGGGGAGTCAATAGCTCAACTTTTCAACCTGTTAAGGAAGATATTGTTTCCAAAGGTATTTGAGGGGGGGGTATGGAAAATTCTCCAATTATTAATTCTCTTATTATTATATTCTGAAATATAGCTATTACAAAAACAATAAAACATATATTATTTGCAGTTGTTGGCATATGGTATGCTGTTTATGTGTCGTATATACAGTATAAGCCATGAAATATTATGTATGGGAGCAAAGAGTAAAATAAAAAAAAACTATCAATGCCAGAGCCAATCCATACCTGAGAAAACTCAATGGTTCCTTGGTGTTTCAATTCCCATCTCCTTCTCTCTTTTTTAAAGTATCATAAGATCATTCTTCCTCTGTTCCAGCCCTAGAAGCATGGAGAAAACACAACAGAAATGTATTGCTATGAATTCAAAAAAGGGAGCACTAGCTTTTAAGTTGCATTTGAAATGGAACTGAGACAAGACAAGGTAAGAGTAGCTTCCCAAGTGACGAACCAAGCTTGCAGAATCAGTCAGAAACAGTCAGGTAGGTCCCTGCTGGATCCTCCAGTCATCTTGTTCAGGAATATACTATTTGCCCCTTGTGTGGCTGAGGATGCAACAGTGCAAAGTGATGGCAAAATTCATCAGTGAACCAGGTTACTACACAACACACGCATAGTTCATTCAGTGACATACCTTCATTAACAGCTGCTTCCTAAGGAGTTCATATACAATTCCCAACAGTAACTTGACAAAAAGTGCACTATGAACAAAACAACAATCCAAACTAAGCAGGGCAAGGAGAAGGAGAAGAAATAAGCAACTTGGGAGACAAGACAAACCAGTGCTAGAGAACATGACTTGCATGTAGAAGATCCCAGGATAAGTTCCCATTATCTCTAATTAATGGACATCAGGCATACTGTAGGATGAAAACAAACAAACAAACAAACAACAACCCGTGGCCTGAGATCTTTGAGAGTCAATACAGGCAATGCTAGCAGTCTGTCATTAACATGGTTTCTTATATTTCAAGACCAAGTCATCTGAACTGAGCTACAAAATTTGTCATTCAAAATGTGTATGGAAACGTTAGCGAAAAGACACTTGCTTTCCATTCTTCTTTTCCATGCTTGTTTTCAAGCCATTTCCTTGTGATCTCCTCTGTTCAGGAAAGAGAGGACATACCCCACCTGATTAGTAGAACTGATGCACCCTACTTGCTACATGAATATGTTATTTTGCTGACTAGTGTATCATAGAAATACATTTGTCCTGATACAACAGTAGTCAAGACTAATTGTAATGGAACATAACAGAATGGAAACAAGCAAAATTTCCTCTAGCTGTTGAGGAGGTGCAAGTGGATCAAAATAAGAAGCACTTCTTTATCAATAGGAACATAAGAAAACTGTGTTCAATTGGTGAAGTCCACAAGCAGGGCATGAAGGCAAACAAAGATGTTTCTTTGTGGCTTCCTGCAATTAGTATTCAATAGCATGTTGCTTCTTGATCCTAGAGGCAGAATATAGCCATTATGACAAGTATCCATTGTTAGCCTAATGTGTTTATGTTTGATGCTTTAAATAAGTGGTCCCCAAACTGTGCTCTTTAAGGGATTTTGGATTTCAGCTCCCAGAATCCCAGACTATTAGCCAACATGGATGAGGCTTCTGGCAGCTGAAGTCCAAAATCTCTTAAAGGGCACACTTTGGGAACCACTGCTTTAAATAATGTCCTCCAGATCTTTCCTGGTCAGTTGCTCCAGTTCAGTGTCTATATGAAGAAGGCACAGAGGGTGGAAGTGAGGCTGCCACCATGTACATCACTTTATACTTCTTTATATCTCACCATATTTGAGATTTCATTGCCCATATGCCCAGTGTAGAGCGGTCTCCAGAGCTATTTGAATGTTGTTGTGTTTGTCACCCTCCTCATTTGGGTGTAATTTATAAATTTGACCACCCCACTGTTCACCCTCAGCTCCAGATCATTTACATGCAGCTTAAAAAGCACTGATCCCAATACAGATCCTTACAAGACTTCAAAGTTTACATTCCTGCACTGCAAAAACAGTCTATTTATTTCAGTCCACAAACTCCTGTTCATTTCCCAGTTATGTTATTTAACCAATTAAGAGCCCATAATCAGTTAAAGATTACTCCTTTGCCATTAATGGAGTTTAAATTCCACTGTCCTTTGTCTTGGTCTCCACATGGTCAAGAGATGTGTGGCCTCAACCTGAACTGAGATCCCTCCAGTCAAATGATGTCCAGCAGAGACAACATCTAAATAAAATGTAGGCCTGTGATTCCAACACCATCACTTATGTCCTTTCAAGTTGACTCTGACTTATGGTTTTCTTAGCAGGATTTATTCAGAGGCTTGACATATATACAGAACCATAATCTGTATATAGCAATCCCAATACTCTCAAGCTGTGCTTCTTATCAATGGTTATTTAGTTATGGTTATTTTAACTTGCATAGAAGAACTGACTATCAATACATTTGGGGGGCAGACAAATGCACCCCAAGTAAGTTATATAAATAATATCTAGTAGAACATATTAAACATGACAACATCAGTACATTAAACAATCATGCTTTATTAAGACCATTCTATTTATAGTTTTTAATAAATCAGAAATAAGTCAAGAGCCAATAGTACCCCATAATGAAAGCTACTTACACAAATGGTACACGGTGATCTAATTGACTCCACTATTTTAAAAACTTATTCTGCTGTTTCTACATGTTTCATAGTGATCACAGCTGCAGAAGCAAAATAGTGAAATAAGGTAAAGTTACTAATTATCTGCAACAACAGAAATAAATCACACAGAACATGCAACTACTGTGCACTCTACTTGAATAGCCAATGAGGGGTGGTCTATCTAATCATCTCAGAAAAAATGGCTGCATGCTTAGATTCAATCCAAGATTTAATCAGCTCTAGACCTAGGTCAACAAGCAAGATATATCTCCTATGATACACTGAAGCTTATTAAGTTTCTAAACAAAACATGCATTTTAAAAGGCAATGTCTTCTTTTAAAAAAACTGATCACACATTTGGAAGTGTATTTGGAGACTGTTTGGTCACAAGCATTTACAGTATGTTTAGTATTATTACAATAAATAATGTTCTAAAGCCTAGAATTCTGACCTGAGCTTACTGTATGTAACATGATGAAGAAAGGAAAAACAAATGTCCTTCGTTTCTGTAGTGTGTAACTTACAAATATTAAATGTTCCTTATAAACAAAAATGCTGTCATTGACACTTCTGGATCTGTGGGTGAAAAAAGCACACAAACAAAAGAGAAACCACATCTATGTGCCAAACAGAGCCAGGTTTTTCTTCATTAATCCCCTGCCTCATGGCATGCTGGTCATTTTTTTCAGTTGCAATATTTGACCAATAAATATGTTCTCAGTTTTTAAACCACTGGCTAGCCTAGTTTTTGAGCCACCAGCAACCCCTTTTTCTTTCCCTCATGTACCCATATGACCCATAAAATATGTTATAGATTGAATCATAACACAGCCAGAATTTTACACCATGTATTGTAGAATCTGCCTCATTCAACATCTTCCTCTGGATGGTTCATCAGCTGTAATATTTTCATATGGGAAAAAGCACTGTAGGAGAGGAAACAGTACATCTATCCCACAGGTTGCACACAATCTCTCACACGAACATCTTGGAATAGGAGCCAATAATAAAATCCGAGGAATTTATTGATTGATTCTTGTGAAGGAGGCCAATGGCACTGTGCCTTGAAAGTGTTAAGAGCAACCTTCAACAACAACTTTTGCAAAGATATTTCAATGAAGTGAAGAAATTTGATGATATATAACTTGACCATGAAATCCACTGAGTGACGTTGGGGCAAGTCATGTGCTCTCAGCCTCAGATGAAGGCAATGGCAAAACTCCCCTGAACAAATCTTGCCAAGAAAGTCCCATGATAGTTTTACCTTAGGTTGCTGTAAGTCAGAAACAACTTGAAGGCACACAACAACAAATTTGGGGGCAAGCAATCTGACAAAACTGAGGTGTACCATGGCAACATGTTTTGAGTTTTGGACAATGACTCTGGAGACCAGAGTTTGATTCCCCTCTTGGCCATGAAACTCACTGGGTGACCTTGGGCAAGCTACATGCTCTTAGCCTCAGGGGAAGGCAATGGCAAACCTCCTCTGAACAAATCTTGCCAAGAAAACTCCATCATAGGTTCACCTTAAGGTGCTATGAGCCAAAAACAACTTGAAGGCACATGACAACAACAAAACTGAGAGTTGCCATTAGCAATGCCTAATGGGTGAAGGGTGCAGGATTGCCTGTAAACATCTGCCCATCTCCAGGCAATGGCTTCCCATGCTGAGGTAACATGCCATAGTTTTGCTGTTACCCGCCACGTTCCTCAAAATGGAAGAGGCAGGATATAAATAAATATTTTATTTATTTATTTATTTATTTATTTATTTATTATACTGCAAGAAGCAGTGTGTGGGAAGTGACTCATGGAAGTAGGTGTCTTTCCCCAGGGAAGATCTCTGTGCTAACTCTAAAAAATCAGGTCAGGCAAACTGTGCAGTGCATAGTGCCCAATGAACCACATGGAACAACAGGAAACCAGCATTAGCTGAATCATATCTGTCTGGTCTAGACTGGGTATTGGATGTACTCAGATTTTACACTCTGTCCCCAAAGCACAGCTAGGAAACAAATATGCATTACAACCCTCAGCAATACATATCACAGTTGCTCTGAGAAAAAGTCATGTTTTGTACAATAAACACATAATGTACAGTCTCCTTACTAGTGCCAATAGGAAGCTTCACCAATTTCAGATTCCAACATCAATGTTTCAGGACATGTGTATCTGTGCACATGTATATACTTGCAGGAAACACTAGTGTAACACCAGTAATATAGCCTAGCAGTTATAAAATGTGATGCGGTCTTAAGAAAGGATAGATGTCCAGTGACATTTGATAATGACCAAATTAATTTTTGAATGGCATACTCATTCTTATGGATGATTATTATTCATTGTTAATATTTTAGTGTTACTTCAAAACTGATACCATAATGCTGATCATCTGCCAAATTATCTATTTTAAAAAAAATCCTACTAAACTGGAAGGTGGTGATGGTCAATAGAGGGTTGAACTCAGAAGTCAGTAAAACCTCTATGCAAAGTGTAAGGTAATGAAAAATAGGTGGATTCTGACAGTAACATAAGAAGCTTAAAATGATTACTGCATAGTTAGAAAATCAAAATATGCATTAAACTTGTAACCTGGGAAAAGACAGAAAGGGCAACAGAAAACCTTTCTTTCTCCAACATTCCCAGTATTCTTCCCTACTTAAAATTTACTTTGCAGAACTGTTGAGAAATCCAGCAAATGTAACTATGGCAATGTTAGGTTTGAGCAATTGGTTAAAGGCTATCGTTACTTTTCCATTCTGTTACCAGAGCCTGAATAGACAGGCCAAAATAAATCTGCATCAGGGCATTTTGGAGGTATGCTGTTTAAATGACACACGACACACATCTTAAGAGGTGAGAAGCTGCACCAAAGCTGCGCTCCAGTCCTTAGGACTGCATCATTTAAATAGCACACTTCCAAAGTGGCCCAAAGTAGCTTTATTTTGGATTGTCTGTTCGGGCCCTTAGTCTGAATTTATTAGCTCCTCGTATCTGTCCAACAGTGCACAATGAGCACAAAATGGCCATTTATAAAAGAATTGTAGTACAATGAAGAAAGCAGATCTTACCATTTCTTAAAAAATGTGTTTCAACAGCTTACATAATTACTCAGCATATTTCATTGCCAGTTTTAACTTCTCATTCTACCCCCCCCCCCAAATTCTTTTCCTGCATCTGACTACTACAGAAAGTAGGTTTATACTATTATTCCTGTGGTCACTCACCCTCTCTCAGACTTGGAAATTGTATTCAAAACATTTAACCCACTTCCATATGCAAGATTCCAGCATCATTTGGTGACTATTACAGCAGAATGTGATTTGTGATGTCACAGCCAGCAAAACAAAGGCAAAGCAAGTTTTCTAGACTACAGCTGTATCCCCACAGCCTAGCTATTCTGACCTCTCGAGCATAAAAAAACTCTTGGGTGACCTTGGCAAGTCACACTCTCTCAGCCTCAGAGGATGGCAATGGCAAATGCCCTGTGAAGAAACTTGCCAAGAAAATTCTATGATAGGGTTGCCCTAGGGTCGCCATAAGTCAATAGTGTGACTGCTTAATATATTGTTTTTAAGGTTTTTAACTTGTATGAAATTTTGATGAATTGTACTCCATTGTATTGTAATATGTTATAGCTATAATATGTGAACTGCTTTGATTTGGAGGAAAGGCGGTACAGTATATAAATAAAAGTTTTATTTATTATTATTTAAAAATGACTTGGAGAAACACAGCAACAACAACAAGCTATTCTGAAACCATACAGGCTCATATTTCTGTATGGGATAAAAGAATAAGTCCAGCTCCATAAGAGAGTGGAAGGAACTACTTCAAACTTGCATCTAATACTCACAGGTTTTACTGTTCACAAACATTAACTACAAATGGATATATTGCTGTCCTTTTTAAGTGATTAAGATTTCAAAATACTTTGGAAAGACCCCAACATTGAGCAGCCAAGACCTTGACCTACACCAATACCAAGAATTTGGTGGTGGTGTTGGGGGGAACGGGACGTAATGTATAATGAGAGTAAGCCATAAAAAATGCTGAGTGAGTGGGTTTTATTTTGAAAAGCTTGCATTAAAGTTCTGCTACAGTATACTATGCCCTAAAATTTCACTAGGCTGCTTATTGTTAATTCTTGTTATGCAACAGGGACAATTACAGAAGACTAAAGACTTCCAGTTAAAAATCTGGCTGCTTATTTCAAATCAACATGTGATTTCTCAGCTCGGGTCATTGCCCATTTTCACATTCCCCCATCATTGCTCTACAACTCATTTTTCAGACTCCTCTGCATTTCATTCCTTTGAATAATTTAAGTCCCAACCCTTGCATTATAGTCCATCTCCCCACCCAAATTCCCTCAGCATGCCACCTTTTCCATCCCCGTCACCCTCCTCCTGCTGCTATTTTTATGTCCATACTGGAGTAGTAGTAGTAGTAGTAGTAGTAGTTGTTGTTGTTTCCAACTTATGGTGACCCTAAGGCAAACATATCATGGGATTTTCTGGGCAAGATTTGTTCAGAGGAGGTTTGCCATTGCCTTCCTGAAGCTGAGAGCATGGGACTTGCCCAAGGTCACCCAGTGAGTTTCATGGCTGACTCAAGAAGCAAAACCTGGGTCTCCAGATTTGCAGCCGAACACTCAAACCACTATGCCACACTGGCTCTTCTTTTCTCCTGCCTGCCTGCCTTTAAACCCTTAATAGCTAATGATAGCAAGAGACCATCAGAGGGGTCCACCACTTGCACAAATTCCCTAACAATGGGGAATACAGTTTGATTCAAAAACTGTAATTAATTCATCAATTAGTCAGCTGATTACATTACCATAAAACTGCATATGGGTAAAATAATATTTCTGAACTGAAATTATTTCCTTTGTTTTCACATTATGCACAAAGGTCTCATTACAAGAATTATTTGAGGAATCACATATCCTCCTCTCTTATGTGAAAAGAGAAAAGAATGGAGGCAGGGGTAGAGAATGACTTTTTAAAAAGATGGTGCCTGCCCTTTTTTAAAAAAAATATTTGCATTACAAAATATATAGATAATACTGTAGATAGCAACACATCTGTTTTAGAGAAAGCCCATGACAATCCAGGATCAACTTTAAACAGTTTACTTTTTAAATGTCTTTGAGAAAGATGCATTATTTTTCTTTTAACATTGTAATGTGGACATTATTATTAACCTTTATTTATGAAGCGCTGTAAATTTACACAGCGCTGTACATGCAATCTTTTTAGTTAGACGGTTCCCTGCCCTCGGGCTTACAATCTAAAAAGACATAACACAGAAGGAGAAGGGAGTGGTGGAGGGAAAGGGTAAGAGGTCCAGCAGTTCCTCTCTACCTCCAAGGCCTGGACCAAGGCAGATGGACTGGAGGGAGGGCTTGGGTTCTTAATGGATGGTTAATCATTTTCCAGGGAAAATACATACTCTCAAGTAGGATAATGCATATACGGTACATAGCAATACAGGAAATGGTTTGATAAACAGACATCAAAAGAACATCAAGTAGTAAGCGACAATTATGCAATGCCTGGGAAGGCTTCTCTGAACAGGATGGTTTTCAACTCCATTTTGAAGCTGGTTAAAGAAGTGATGGCTCTTGCTTGTGGGGGAAGAATAGGGTTGCCATAATTGAGGACCTCCAAACCGGGACAAATGTAGGACAAGGTTTGAAAATGTAGGACTTTTTTTTTTTAATTTCCTGGCTAGGAAATTTGAAAAAAAAAGGTCCTACATTTTTAAACCTTGTCCTCCTCCTCCTGGCTTGGGAGGAAGCCTAGGCCTGCTCCCAGGCCGGGAAGGGCACGGGGGCCGCTTGGAATCGCAGCGATCGCCACAGTTCGAAGCAGCCTCCTTCTCCTCCCGGTTTGGGAGGAAGCCTAGGCCTGCTCCCAGGCCAGGAAGGGCGTGGGGGCCGCTTGGAATCGCGGCGATTGCCGCAGTTCGAAGCAGCCTCCTCCTCCTCCTCCCAGCTTGGGAGGAAGCCTAGGCCTGCTCCCAGACCAGGAAGGGCGCGGGGGCTGCTTGGAATTGCGGCGATCGCCGCAGTGCCAAGCAGCCTCCTCCTTCTCCCTGGCCTCACGGAGGCCTTGGAGGACCCCATGATTGTGGAGCCGCCTACAAGGCCTCGCTGGGGCCTGGGAGGGAGCATCTCCACGGCTGGAGCTCCCCGCGGCACACGCAGGGGCAGAGATGGCCGCGGGTGGTGCTGTCCCGGTCTTGGCGCCAAACCGGACCGGGACCGGGACAACACCGCCCAAAGCGGGATTGCCCCACCTACAGGCGGGATATGGCATCCCTAGAAGGTTCCAGGAATGTTTGTATACCTGTACCTAAAAATTTATTTATGAAGCGCTGTGGCAAGAAATGTTTGCATAATTCAACAGAATTATGAAGTTACACTCCCATCATAAAGTAGTTTTTTAAAACATTGTATGAAACGTTTAAAGTCAAATTCTACTCCGCTCTCCTTGTGATCCATTTTCTTGCTCACACTCTACTATGTACAGTACCATATTAGGTACCATAATGAAATTATTCATTGCTAAATATCTCCTATGAAACTTCATGCATTAGCACAGCATTACTCTAGCCAGCAGCAATTTCTGTTATAGAAAGAGATACAAGTAGGGAACAGAAAGAGATAAAGGAAGGCAATCTCAGGGGGCTAACAACTAAGGTGGCAAATAAATTGGCATTGTCCTAAAAAAAATAATTATGTATATTCAAAGGTGAGCAGACTTTTTGTCTCCCAAAATTGGAAGAGGTATTTTTCCCAACAGTTTATCACAGGTGCAGATTAAACAAATGGTGTTCCTCCTACAAATAAAAGGATAAGATATATTTTGAGTCCTCTTTAACTGGTGCTTAGCTGCATATTATCTGCTACACAAAACAAAATATATCACCCACATTTATCAAAAGCACTCTTATGCAGCATTAACAATAAGTTTATGCCTACTTTAATATATAAATAGGTAAAAGTTTCCCCTTTGACAAGGCTGTGGTCATGTAGGGGGCAGTGCTCATCTCCATTACTAAGCCGAAGAGCCAGTGTTGTCAGAGACGATTCAGTAGTCATGTGGCCAGCATGACTGCACAGAACACTGTAAACTTATCACTAAAGTGGTACATATTTATCTACTTGCATTTTTACATGATTTCAAACTGCTAGGTTAGCAGAAGCTGGGACTAGTGACAGGAGCTCACTCCGTCACACGGTGCTTGGGTCTCAAACTGCTGGCCTGCAGAACTGCAGACCTTGCAATTGTCAGTCAGCATCTTAACTGCTAGGCCACCACGTACCTAACTTTATTATATGAACATACCTCAATCAACAAAACATCTAACGAGAAGCACTTTTTTATAAAGTCCTTTTATGCCTGCCCAGCCACACTTTTCCTCCTTGTTCTTTGTCCAGCTGGAAAGATTTTAGCATCATGAGTATTGGGAGGCTGGAGAAAGAGTAATGGAGAAACACAGACTTTTGGTGCTGGCTTGTAGCAGTGTGTGTACACAGGAAACAATGCAATAAAGAGTGAGCTTGGGAAGCAATGGATTCTACACAATCTAACCCTACTGTAGCTGTGTTTACAGGCAAGCAAACAGCAGTTGCCTCCAGAATGCTGAACACATGTGAACAGCAAAACAGAGAGAAAAGTGCACAGCAGTAAGCCTTCCTTACTGGTTACCCGAACACACACACACACACACACACAGAGAGAGAGAGAGAGAGAGAGAGAGAGAGAGAGTCAGCAATCCATATCCACAGATTTTTTATCCACGGATTTAAGCATTTATAGTTTGAAAATATTTAAAATATATGTAAATTCCAAAAAGCAAACCTTGATGCTGATATTTTATATAAGGGATGCCATT
Organism: Sceloporus undulatus; assembly: GCF_019175285.1. Lineage (NCBI taxonomy): Eukaryota > Metazoa > Chordata > Lepidosauria > Squamata > Phrynosomatidae > Sceloporus > Sceloporus undulatus. The sequence goes on along the minus strand of NC_056525.1, from coordinate 33,147,465 downwards.
TTATTTACAGTGTAATGAATGGGACTTAAGCATCCACAGATTTTGATATCCGCAAATACTGAGAGATCACTCTGTGTGTGTGTGTAGTGTGTGTGTATATAGTGTGTGTATGTGTATATGTGTGTGTGTGTATTGTGTGTGTATATGTATATATAGCATGGATCTATAAATTCAGAATGGTGTTTTTTTTAACTTATGCAAGGATTACCTGACCTGGTTGTTTTTCATGTATGCATCCCATTAGTTTTGAATGAAGCATTTACTGAAACATGTTGAATGGATCTTTTTTGTGATACAGGAACTTATAATTATTATGATGTTATTTCTGCCACTTTCGTCAATTTTTCTGCTAAAGAAGTAATACCCAGGAATGTATCTACTGTACTTTGTTAACTCAGGTATATCTGTAATTCTGGGTTGTTGTTTTTCTATGTAAAAGTAGTGTTATTATACATGAAGTAAATGAAGAGATCAAACCTGAAAACTCGCTGGAAGTCAAGATGATCAAATTGAGGCTGTTTTACTTTGGCCACATCATGAGAAGGCACGACTCACTAGAAAAGACAATGCCAGGAAAAGGAAAGGTAGTAGAAAGAGAAAAAGACCCCATGACAAATGAACAGACTAAATCAGGAAGGTCTCAGGCCTGAATTTGCAGGATTTAAGCAGAGAAGACAAGGGGTCTTATAAATAATAAATAAATAAAATAAAATTTTTATTTCTATCCTACTTTTTGCCAGGCAATCAAAGCGGCATACAACAGGTTAAAATACATCCATATATACATAATGCCCCCCTTAAAACAAGATTGAACAATGTAAGATTAAAAACTACATATTAAAACCGACTAAGCTAAATAAAAATCATCATGGGCAGAGTTCACTGGATGAGAAGTCTTATTTGTGTCTTGGAGATGTCTCACCTACAGGTTCAAGCCATGAGTTGGATGTCTCATAGGCAGCTAACAACAAGAGACTATCAAGGCCTTAGGATGTGTGAGGAAAGTATCTGTAGCCTGAACAGCATTTGTTCTTCTTAACAAGCCAACTGACACCCCTCAGAGGAAGAGCGTTTTAAAAGGTGGGGTGGATTTTCTGTTTTCCTCTTTGCCCAGGCCATGACATTTCAGCTTTTCAATAATTACATGCTTATAGATCATAAGGAAATAAATCCCTCAAAGCAGTTTAAAATAATTAAATCTAAAAATTCTACCTTGCACCTCTACCTGTAAATTCTTTCAGCACTATGTGGGCAAAACTACCAGAGACCTGCATACACACCTCAGGAACTATTAAGTCTGCAATCCTGACTAGGAAGCTAGAGTAACCAGTGGCCAGATATTTCAGGTCAAAACATCATAGCCTTTCTGTTTTTTCTTTGTTTAGTACTGAGGTGCCTTTTCCTTCAAACATTTTAGACAAAAGGGAAACGTTTTGGATTTATAGATTCAAGACCCTATCACCACATGGCCTCGCCTTAGAGGATAATAATACCATTAACCACTGATGAATGCTGGAAATGAGAATGTTCTAAGCTGCCACCTTGGATGCAGTTAAGTTTCATCTTTAGCAGATGAAGAAGGTGGAAGCAGAAACAGTTTGCTCATTTTATATATATTTTCTTCTGTTTATTAATGTGTCTGTGCCTGTGTGTATACATAATCAGCAAATCAAAATGTCATACTGTAAAGATGTAGTTTTTAAAACCCATGACTTTGCACAGGATGTACATGAGTACAAATGTATCACAATGTTCAATTATATTTTAGATTGATTCATCGATTGAGGAAAACTTTGAAACCCAGCCCCTGAGATGCTTTTTAGTCCATTTTGCCCCAACAGGATTCTAAATCAAGAAGGATGCACAAAGATAGTTAGACCAGATGCATTTGCAGGAAGAACCAAGAGCAAAGTGAGTACCAGTATGTCAAACTGATTTATTTTCAACTGCCCTATTTTTGTATTCTCAATAAACACTGGTTCACAAACACAGTGACAGATGTAATACATATCTCCACCTTTTGAGTGTCCAGGCTTAAGTGCACCTTGTCCCTTAGCTTAAGAAGAAACAAACACAACTATTATGGAAAGAAAGATCAATTCATATACACAGCAACAAAGTGCTCCCGGTTTTTTTGTCTCAGAATTTACATATCCTTTGTTCTTTTCAGCAAGAAACTCTATCCCCTTGCCTTCCTCTTATTCTTCCAACTGTAGCCAAAAGCTTGACCTGCACTTGATCTTCAAACTTCAGACTTAAACTATTTTGCCTGGCAAAGCAGTGGATTTGTCTTCCCTCCTGATGGAGGGTGGGAAGGGACGGAAACAAGAAGTCTGGAGCAGTTTTCCATTTGATTATAACAATCCACAAAAGGAAACAAGGAAGATTTGGGGTACATGCAAGAAAAAAGCTTTTTAACAAATATTTTATCTTAATGATGTACATTTCTGTTTTAAAACCCATGGCTGACATTTTCACAGATTTGTTTTCCAAAAGGGTGGAAGAAGGATATGAAGCAGAACACGTTTTTCTCTTAAAAAATAAAAAATAAAAATAAAAAGCAGACATTTAATTCCATCATCCTGTCCCCATTAGGGGATTCTTCCAGAACATTTGCACCCAATAGTGTAATCAGACAGGGACTTAGCAATTTCCATCACTATAAAAATGACCACAAAATACCCTTATTCTACCAATAACCATGTGAAACTGTACCAATAACAACTAAGGAAGGAGACAAGACTGACTGATATAAATCAAGCGTATGCTTACTTTCCAAGACATTTCTGTTGAAAGGGAGATAAAGTATTATATATTTGCATGGGTCGGTCGTCTTTGCCAGAAAGTATTACTTTCCATTAAGCTACTTTCCGCTCTAGGGTGATTTTCCATCAAGTTTCTTGCATCAGTTAAAGCAGTCGGGTAAAGATCTATGCATGCACCTACTTCCAAGTTAGATGCAAGAGAATATATAAATATTCACTGTTTAAGAGAAAAAGAAATAAGAGCTACTTTCATGGTAAAACACAAATAAATTCCTCCTAAATTATGTTCTGCCTATGTACTTTCTGCCATTTAACACCTGATAACCATTAGAAGTTAGACTGCTTGCTATAAGCTGCTGAATCCCTATCACAGCTTGAAAAAGTTACTTTTTCAGACAACAGCTGCTGGGCTGTAGATCAGCTTGTTTGACTTTCCATACAAAGGAACACCATATATTTTCTGGCTATGGACTGAGTAACATTTTATTTGGTCACCTAAGGAAACCTAAGAGACTGTAGATAATCACAGGTCTGTTAACCAAAGTTGTTTGGGTTGCATGCAAGAAGGAAAGTAAAACAGGCTTTGGTGATGAGGCAATTCATAAAGTGAGCCCAAACAGCTCACTTCTTATTTTGTTAATGAGAAATAACCAGTTTGTTTATTCCCTTTGGCTGATTTTTCTTGACCAGTCTTTTTAATTCTCCTGGGTTTGAAAGCAATAGGTTTAAAGTGTGAGCAACTTAAACTAAAGTATATTTCCTCATATATGCAACCAGTCAGGTATAGCTAAATGCTGAATATTTGGCTTTATAAACACCTTGAGTATAAGTATTATTTTAATTCCTCTCTTATTCCTAACCCTCCTAACTGTCATTATTTCTCAGAACAAGACCTGAGAAGTGAAAATAGGCTGTTAACCTGAGTGTCTGGGTGGACATGAATGACTTTAATTACCACAGTAGGCATCTTATATACTCACATATAATCCTTGATGCAGAAATCCACAAAGACAGAGAAATATCAGAGCATAAGATATATACACCAATTTCTTCAGAATGGATAAAACAAGGCATTCTTAAATATATTCATTCTTGAAACTCCCAAATCAGCTCTGGTTTAAGTGTTGGACTGTGACTCTGGAATCCAGGGCTCAAATCCCTGCTCAGCCATGGAAACCCAATGGGTGACCGTGAGCCAATCACAATTTCTCAGCCTCAAGAGGATGGCAATGGCAAACTCCTCTGAAGAAACCTGACAAGAAAACCCCATGGTAGGTTCACCTTAGATCCGAAGTGACTTGAACGTACACAACAACAGCAACAACAATTAAATTAAGATGTTCAAAATGTATACTGTTTGCTAATCATTTCTAATACTTCATAGGCAAGGTGAGAGGGAAATTAAATGTAAGAGGAGAGAGATAATGGGAAATAAATACCTTGTGAATTCAGGCACTTCCTGATTACTTCCATGAAATAAACAGGGTCAAGTTGGTAGAACATGATTATCAAATGCAATTCTCTCAGGACAAATTTGGTTTCACTTTGTGTTCCACAGCAAACACCAAATACCAGATATAAGCAAGTACATCCACAGTTGGGAAGTTTCTGGGTTTTATATCGGAGTTTAGTGACATTAATCATGCCACCTCATAGCCACAGAACTGCTTACCGGTACCGGTAATTTAATCAGAAAAAAAGAACTGTGATCAATAATAAACCTAGTTAATGGATACAAAATGAATAGGGCTTGGGTACAAAAGAATACTTTCAATAGTACAGTATACTCTTGTAAAGAAATATACTGTAGCTAGACAAAGTGAAACCATATATATATATATATGGCTTGTATTTCTTGCCCTACTTGGTATAGGCTGAGAAACACACCAATTTTTTCCTGTATTTTAATTTTGTATCATGTAAGTGAAATTAATGAACATGGCTGTTTTCATAAGTGGTAACAATGATAATCTTTTATATGGGTTGCAACAGCCCCAGTATTCAATAGAGTGCCATTCGCATGTGATCTCCCACTTTTGCAAATATTAGGGAATACTATCCATCAGTCCATTTTCTGCGCAGGCTAGCTTCCCCACCCCTTAAACAAAGGATCACCTGTTCATACAGATTTTTGCAAATGTGACACTTCAAGAATATCAGAGCAGAGACTATCCAATTCAGGGAGAACTGTCTATTTGGTACTATAATGGTGCAATTATGTTTTCCTGTCATGAGAATGGGGAGAGTCTGGATTGGATTATATATTCACAGTATCTTCAGTTACACCAACTCTATGTTACCTTGCACTGCAACACTACGAGGGCGGACAATTCCCATTTTTGTACTAGGGTAATGAAGCTGAAATACCAAAGTTTGTCTTGGATGTAGCATATCTAAGTTTCCAGCATGTCGTCTTAACTTTTTTGCAAACACAAAGCAAACTATGGTGAACCAACACTTTCTTAATAATCTTTGATCTAACACTGAACAACCATAGGATCCATCCTGGTCACAGCTGGCATATATACATTTCCAGTGATAGCTTTAACATGTATTTAAGGAATTTTTTTGTACAGCCAAACTTGGCATGCCATTCCAGTCTCTATCTGAACTATTGCTAATCTCACTTTCAAACAGTAGACTGTACTCAACATAAAGAAGACAAAAGCTACCCTAGAATACAGTCAAAATTTAAAAGCGATAGGGAGAAAATCAGCCTTGCTGGTGTGACAAATTTACCCAGAGGAGAACAAATTGGAAATAGTTAATAAATTAATTTTGAGTCTTATTAAGAGCCAGATGGCTTAACATTAGCACACCAAGACTGCAGCACACTGCTAGAACATCTGAGTCATTATTAACTCAGAAGAAAATAAACTACTCCATGAAGCCTCTATGTTTTCTCAAGGTGATTTAGTTTTCTTAAGAATTTTCTTCAACCCAAACACTGAGCACACACATCTCTGGACTTAGAAGACAAACTTCAGACATCATCATAGCATCAAAACATACCAGAGACCTAGTATTGAGTATTACTGTTAATACTATAAATGTGGTTTACACTTACAGATCAAAATAGCAGGCAGGAAGACTCAATTCGCACCAAAGATATAATTTCTTTTTTGATACCTAGAAAAAAATGTGGTTAATTTAACTGATCAAAGTGAAATTAAACTTAAACCAGAGTCCTTGATCTTATAATTAACATCTGTAAGTACTGCAGTGAAAAGTCAAAACCTCCAGCTAACTAGGATGATGTCAAAACATGATTACATCTTCAGGAAGCAAGGGTAGGAGGAGGCAAAAGGAACCTTATTGCTCAATAAACTATTCAAATTATCATAAACTTTCTTAGCTGGGATCCAAAGTATGAGTCTTTTAATAAACCACTAAACTGAAATGAACATTAACCATTAGAAATATTTCTTCTCAATTTTTGGTGTTCAGATGTTTTGGTCTTTAAGTCAAAGAATAATCACTGGCTATGGCTGATGAGAATTTTGAGAAACTGAAATCAAATCATCTGGATGACCAAAGACTGAAAAAGACTGGTTTTTATACCAAGTTACGTATTATCCACACAGACTGGTGTAGGATCTTGCTACAATTTTAGACATACGTCTTTCCCTTTCTCTGCTGTTATGTAGAGAAACTGGAGATAAAATTTGGAACCTTCTGCCTACAAAGCACGTACTTTACCACTGAGGAACTGCTTATTGCAAAGCAGCCCTCAAACAATGCCTTAGTTATTTTGCTAACAACCTCTGAACAGAGACACATACTGTATAACCTAAACTCAGAAAAATATGCTCAATATCTATGTTATTTTTTAAAAAAAATGTATTATTGCAGGGATGTAGAATATCTGACTCTCCAAAATGCAACTTGTTGGAATGCAGTTTTTAGCATTTCTCATGACTTAGCCAGGTTGGGCAGGGCTGGAGGAAACTGCAATCCAAAACAAATAGATGGCACATCTTTCCCACCCCAATACATGAATATTACTGAGTATAAGAAGTACTTTCAACTAACTCTTTCCAATCTCCTTCAGTTAAAAAATAACAACAGACCTTGAATCTTAAGGTCTCACCAGACTTTCTGATTTTTTTAGATACTGGCAATAATTTTTCAGGTAACAAGAGCACTATATTAGATACTAGCCCTTTCACTGGAGGGGATCAAATTCATCACAACTTGTTGGAGGATCAGTTTTCCTAAACCAAGGGTGTGGCCCTCCAGATGTTAGGAAATTACTACTCACATTATCTTTCACCATCAGTCAGCTAGGACTACAAGAGAACTGGAATTCAGCATCTTCTGGAGGCTACAAGTATCCTAGAAAAAGGTAAAGGTTTCCCCATGCACATGAATGTCTAGTCGTAAGCCACTGTAGGGGGTGGTGCTCATCTCTGTTACTAAGCTGAAGAGCCAGCGGTGTCTCAAAACGAATCTGGTGGTCATGTGGCCAGCATGACTGCACCTAACACTGTTACCTTCCAACCACGTAGTACCTATTTATCTACTTGCATTTGCATTCTTTCAAACTGCTGGGTTGGCAGAAGGTGGGACTAGTGACGGGAGCTCACCCCATCATGTGGCACCTGGGCCTCGAACTGCCAACCTTCAATCTTATGATTGTCAGATCTGCTGTCTTATCCACTAAGCCACCACATCCCAATCCTAAATTCTCCTAAACTATTTTGTGAAGTGTCTGGTTCACTTTCTGCCATCTGTTTGACTCACACTATGATTCTCTTTTCCTAAAATGATTATAAAAATCCCAGCCTAAGTAAATTAATAACTGTGATATACTTCTACATCCAATAAAACATACAGCTAGACCTGTATCAGTTTAAAATTGGCCAAAAATAGACTTGCACAGAAATCATTTTCAGTCAGTGAAAGCAATAATCTCTCAAGAGACAATTAACACTCAAAGCAACAAATTCTCACTGTGGAAAAATTCACCAGGAAAGATAAACCAGAGGGGGGAAACCCTCCCTTTGATAGCTAACACAGGCTTGTGCAACTGCTTTCTTCTCAAAAATTCTTCACATGCCATAAAACTGGTCCAGAGGATCTCTATGCAAGATGGTAGTACAGAAGGCAGAGAGAGAGAGTTCACAGTAGACTAGAGCTTGGCTGAGCAATACGATACCCTCCAGATGTGTTTTAGCAACTCTGAGCAGCCCCAGCCAGTATAGCCAACAGTGAGGAATGCTGGGAATTACAGCCTAATACCATCAGTTGGCCTGCTCTTTGCTCATACTGGATGAAGGTTAAGTCCTGTGAATTGCCTTGGGGAACACACTCTGCCCATCAAAATTTCCAGTAGTGGCATCTGGTGGTGTGCACGTTAGTAAGGTATGAACCTGCTCTGGGTCTTAGTCTAAAGCTCGGCATGGTTTGGGTCCAGGTTACCTATAGGATTGCCTCCTCCTGTATAATCCGCTCCATACACTCAACTCCTCTTGGGGACATTTATTCTAGTTAATTAGGACTAGGTAGGCAACTGTCAAGCAGAGGACTTTTTCTTCAGCTGGTCCTAGACTGTGGAATGACCTACCAGGAGAGATTCAGCAACTGAATACGCTGTCCGAATTCAAAACAGCATTAAAGACCAGTCTTTTCCAGAACACCTATCCAGACAATTTTAAAATTTTAAATTATGAATTTTAAATGTTCATTGTTTTAATACATATGTGTCTTGTTTGTTCTTTTAAACTGAGGTGTGTATTTAACTGATGTTTAACTTATGTGTATTTGTTGGTCCGTTGTTGGTCCCCATCTTGATCCATGAGGAAAGGTGGGTAAGGAATAAATGTTGTTGCTTATTATTATTATTATTATTATTATTATTATTATTATCATCATCATCATCCCCACCACCACCACCACCTTTAAAGGAGCGCTCCAGGTGGCTGGATCTACTTTGGGATAAGATTTAGTGCCTTTGACAGCTGCTGTACAGATTAGACTACAGCTCACAATTCCACTGCTTCACTGACATGGATCCATGGGGCACTACCAGCTCTAAGTGCACATCGGCAAATGCCAACCCTGCGCATGCCTGTGCCTTCAAGGGACCTGTCCACTTATAGTTACTCCAAGGATTTTCATAACAATGAGCAGTGACTACTTTTGTGGAACTTTTCAAAGGTTAACTGTGGTAAGGAAATAAGTTAGCACTTGTTCCCCTTCATGTCGTAACAACACAAGGGGACTGCCAGGATTACAAGAAAAGCGATTCCAGCTAAAAATTAAGAAGAACTTTATTGTAAGAGCTGTTCAACACTTGAATTGATTGTATTGGAAGGTAGCAGACATTTAAAGACATTTGAAGGTCTTTAAACAGAGGTTGGATGGCCATCTTTTAGGACTGCTTTAGTTGTGCTTTTCTGTATCTGAGGGAGTTGGCCCTTGTGGTCCCTTCCAATGCTAAGATTTTTTGATTCTATGACCCCATGTATCCATTAAATATACAGTGAGACCTAAATCTCATACAGTATTTTGAGGTTCAGGCCCTAGGAAAAGGAATATAAGATGGGGTGGGAGGTAAAATGTATGATCATAAGTAATATAAATGCTGGGCAACTAGTATTATCCAAAAGATAAACTCTCTTTGGAGATGGGACTAGAACACGGTTCTAATACATTAGTTCGTACCCACCCTCTCTCCCCATTGATAAACACACAATAAAACTGATTTTAAAACATACCATATATACTCATCTATAAGTTGAAAAATTTAAGCCCAAAAATGGGCTCCAAAATCCTATGTCAACTTATATACGGGTCAATATGGGAATACTGCTCTGTGAGACTTGGGAAAGTTGTGGGAAAGGGAGGGAAGAGAGAGAAATCGGAGCTTTGGGTCCACATTTTGCATGCCAAGACAGTGACTCTTGGAAGAGGTCCAGAGAGGGAGAAGGAGGGAGGGAAGTGGTGCCCCCCCCCCCCCATTTAGATCCTTTGTTACATGCCCCTGAGTTTGCCCCTCGATTTATCCATGGGTCATACCAGAATCCATGATTTTGGCCCAAAAACCTGTCCTCGACTTATACATGAGGTCAAATTATACACGGGTATATATGGTACCTAAGTTCTTGTTACTGCTGTTGTGTGTTTTCAAGTCATTTCCAGCTTATGATGACCCTTCTCTTCCTGCCAGATGAGATGCAATATGGAAAGCAGAATGAAAGAAGTGCACCTATGAGAGCAAGTGTAAAATCCCAGTTCCACTTTTGAGAAGTTACTATTTCATAGCTTTAACTTCAGAATAAACATACTGAAAACATTAAAGATCTCAGTTAAAGGGCTGTTGGGGAAAATGAATGATATGAAAACTGTGAAGAATTTTATTTGCTGTTAATAATAGAAAGAGACTGAATGTGTTCTCTCTGGGGCACTTTTTATTTTGATTTGTTCCCTAGGAACAGAAGAACATAAAGTATTGGATCAGCCTATCTAATCCAGCATCCTATTTCTCACAGAGGCCAAGCAGATGCCTGTGAGAAACCCACATGCAGGACAGAAGGTCAAAAGCCCTTTCCTGCTATAATTCCTCAACAACTGGCATTCAGAGACATACTGTCTTCAGTCCTGGAAGTGGTATATAGCCATGTTTACTAGCAGTCTTGATCAGTGTTCTCCTCCTCGTTATCTCTCACTGTCATTGTGTGTCACATAACAAGTGGGCAGATGATTCTTTGGAGGATTAGGTTTACACAGTTCTGTGCAAGATTAGGCTACATAGTACTATGCAGGCTATGTGCACACAAAAACTGGTCCACATTTTTGCATACCTGAAGTCAGTATGGTGCAGTAGTTTGAGTATTGGACTTAGGGCACTGTAAGATCAGGGTCTGAATCCCCACTCAGCTATGGAAAGCCCTAGGTGACCTTGGGCAAGTCACACTCTCTCAGTCTCAAGGGAGAGGAGAGATAAACCCCCTCTGAACCTATCATTCCAATAAAAGCCTGTGATAAGTTCACCTTACAGTCACCACAAGTCAGAAACGACTTGAAAGCATGCAACAACAAGTTCAGTATTCATTTACTTTTTTTTGCCCCCCCCCCCCCCGGAACTCTGGGGAGTTTATAAGATCCCTTGGCCTCAGAAAACCCTACAAGAAAGACATGCCCAAGTAACCTTTGTGGGTGAGCTGGGATTGGAATTTGGTTCTACATCATTTTCATTGACACTTTTAACCATCGGTCTTCCTCAACCCGCTGTCTTCCAGATGTATCAGATTACAACTCCAATGTAAACCCATTAGTTTTGCTGGCTGGGGTTACAGGCATATGGCTAGTTTTACACATCCGGAGGGCACTAGTTTGGAGAAAGCTGGAGTGTTGCTTCTGTATACCTTCCAGTCATTTCAGACTTATGGTGACCCCAAGGCAAACCTAGCATTGGGCTTTCTTGGCAAGTTTCTTCAGAGGAGATTTGACATTGCCATCCTTTTCAAGCTGAGATTGTGACTTGCCCAAGGTTACCCAATGGGTTTCATGCCCGAGACAGGATTCAAACCTAGACGCCAGAGTCCTAGTCCAATACTTAAACCACTACGCCATGCAGGCTCTCATATATTAGGCTTGATTATGTTATTTAGTGAACAATCAATGGTAAATTCAGGACAGTATTAAGTGTGTGTGTGTGTGTGTGTGTGTGTGTGTGTGTAACCCCCTCTGAAGAAACCTGCCAAGAAAACCCCTTGATAGGTTCACCTTAGGGTCGCCATAAGTGAAAAATGACTGGGAGGCACACAACAACAGCACAATACAAATATGTATGTATGTATGTAGAATAAAAAATGGAGACCAGTGAAAGAAGAAAGCATGATATGGCAGGACAAAGGCATTCACCCTGCAGGTCAAGCATGATGAGATCCATGGTACAAACACAATGTGGTTAGCAAACATTGTGTACACCATCTACTGCACATAGGGAAAGTTCAGGCAGACACTATAGAGCAGTAAGAACAAATTGGCTAAATCATAATGAAAGGAGAATAAGGAGTCACACAAACCAGCCACAAGTTGCCAGGATATAAAACAGGAGATCCTCACAACAGGGCAAACACGTTGGGAGCTTGAAATATTTATTGCTGGGGTTCTTGTCTGTTTGTTTTTTTTTAAAAAAATAACGAAACATTTCTGTTGTCTTAGACTAATTTCTGGCAATTCCTTGTCACTAGCTGCAACATCATATTCCCACACTCATGTGGGCTTTTTAAAAATTCTGACACAAATCAGAACACATCACTTCACTTATCCCCTTCATATTGTTGTTGTTGTTATATTGGTATGATACATCAGTGAAATAGCATTTGTGCACTATAATTCTGTAACTGTAAGGAGTAAAAATTCAGAAGAGAAATGTTGGCCTTCAAACCATAGGCTCACCTCTCTCTCAGTTTTAAAAAAACTCTGAACAACTCTACTATATATCTAAGGAACTGCTACAAACCCTGCAACAGAATGGAATGAGTGAATAGGGAGGTGAAAACAGCCAGCAAAACCAAGTAAAACCTAAGGAACTACATCTCAAGAACTCACATCTCTTTAGACTATCTGGAGGAGTTGTGCCAATCTGCTAAGAGGACACAGATTCAAGTCTCCCCAAGGCCACTGTCTTTAATTTCACTGCACAAGAATATGTATGAGAACTCCACCATATTATGAAAAGAAACACCTCCAGATGTATTTGGCCCATACATTTACTCATGAGGAAGCATTCACTAAATTCACTAAATAACATGCTTCCTTATGAGTAAATGTATGGCCAGGAGAATGATGGAGAGCAGCGAATTTTCATGTATCATTCCATAATTTGTGAAGCCTTCCCTCTGTGGTGCCAAATAACACATTTGTTTCAAGTACTGATTTATACTTGTTTATTTGTTAGCTGAGTAATTTTTATGCCCCCTAGTTTGTAATTTTACATGTATTAATCTGGTTTTGCCTTTTTATTATTTTTTAAAATTTTAAATTAGTTTCGGCTGTTGTTCCAAGTATAATATCCCCAAAGTGTTCTACCCTTATGAGAGTGTTAAATATACTGCCTTATAGTTTTTTTGTCAATTAATTATAATACATTTTAAAAACAAATACACAATCCTACAACAAAGAGTCTCTGCCACACAGTGGTAGTTTCATCATGTGAGACATAGCAAGGGAAGATTGCACATCATTAAAATATTCTTGACCTTAAGAGGTTTGTCAGTGTCAGAGACCCCAGAGGACCTCTTAAGAGGTTCATGTGGTCTGCTTCCTCTCTGAGCCCTGAGGGTGCCTTTGTAGCACAACCCAGCCCTGATTCTGCATCTGAAGAGAGATTAGAGCTGCATTTGCTTACAATGAATATCGTTGGTTCTTTTAATGCCCTTTTGCCCAATTCAGAGAGATCCTTCTGGAACACCTGAGAACTCAATTTTGTTTCAGTTTCAGAACCCAGTCTCATTCCTGATCTCTCCAACGAACCTGGCCACCTCACTACTCTACCCCTGATAATTTATGATTGAATTTAAAAGCTCCAGGCCGAAAACTGGTTCTCAAGGGGCCACACTACTCACATCTCTTCCTTGTGATAACTGATAATTTAGTCCCACATGATGTTTCCTGTTTTTTAATTTAAATCAATGAAACATAAAAAGCTGCCACAGTGGAACAGGTTTTATGCCCTTACCCTAATATGTTCTCTCACTGGCAGCAACTCTTCAGGGTCTCAAGCAACAGACTTTTACATCCATTGTTATCCCAGCCTTTGAAAACGCCAAGACTTGAACCTGGAAACTTATATAAGCATATAAGGCATAATGCAGGGGTGGGAATAACTCTGAACACTAATGCGGGGATTGTCTAAGCCATTGCATTCCCCCTATACTATGTATGGATGTGAGAGCTGGACAGTGAAGAAGATGGCTAGGAGATGTAGTGCTGGAGAACAGTGTTGAAAGTACTGTGGACAGCCAAGCAGACATACAAATGGGTCCTAAAACAGATCAAGCCTGAACTCTCCCTGGAAGCCAGGATGACTAAATTGTGGCCGTCGTATTTTGACCACATCACGAGAAGGCATAAACCATTAGAAAAGATAATAATGCCAGGAAAGGTAGAAGGCAGCAGAAAAAGAGGGAGGCCACATGCCAGATGGATGGACTCAATTGGAGAAGCCACGAGTTACGAGCCTGCAGGACCTGAGCAAAGCAGTGGAGGACATTGGGTCTTGGAGATGTCTCATCCACAGCATCACCACGAGTCAAAGTCATCTTGAGGGCAACTGACAAGAACAACAACAAGGAGTGGGAATCACACAGATCACAAGCTGTTGTAGGACTGTACTGGCTGTGCTGGCTAAGGCTGCTAGGACTTGTAGACCAACAACATATTGAGAGCTGCCTGATTCTCATTATTGTGTAATTTGACAAGTTATCTTCATACATAAACTACTTTTATAAAGCAACACTTCAAAATCCAACTAAACCAATCAGTATAACTATAATTAACAAAGTCTCTCTTCCATAGTAAAGGCAATATTTTACATTACTTTCCTTGCTCTCCTTGCAAATTCTCTGATCCAGTTGAATTTGTTTCTCTTTTGTTCCCCACTGTGTTTTAAAAATACACTCTCACACTCTCTCTCACTCTGTGTGTGTGTGTCAAATTCTTTCACAATAATAAGTTTCATCATATGAGAAAAGTTTGGCTTCCCCATGTCCATGGAGAACTAGCCATCAAAGTTACTTAGCACATAATGATCCACAGTTTGGGACTAACATAATACAAGTGCTCACATGGAAAGAACACAGAGTAAGCTAAACCTAAATTAAAATTACAGATGGTGAAAAAAAGCTCAAATCTGGAAGAATAAATGGTTACACTATGTTTGTTCACAACATCTGGGTCCAGAAACAGTTTGGGGAGGGAATAAATAAAAAGAAAAGATGGAAGGAGAGGGAAACCATTTCAAGAGAACATAAAGCAGTTTTACAAAGGGCCTCTTAGTAAAAACTGCAGAAGTTTTGAAAAACATTACAGTCCCAGGCCAGTAATTTCCCAGAAATGTTAACCATCCAAGTGAAAGTGATGCAACACCCCCAACACATGCTCTTTCCATCTGGGACTGGCATCCCCCTCAAACATTTCCAGTTCCCAAGATCTGGAAAAGAGTCAGCTTCGTGTAAATAGGAAGTCACTGAATCCAGTAAGATCCTGCCTGCCTAGGCCATCAAGTCAAATCTCACAGAAGGCATGATTAAAACATTCCCCCACACCTCTGACAAATTAGCTCTGGTTTTATAGTATTAAGAGAAGAAAAACACCAGATTTTAATTGAGTGAAAAGAACTGTGTTTCACCAGGCACTTACTTCAGATTCAACTGATATTCAAATCAGCTCTGGTTTCAGTAAGTTCTTATTACTATCATTGATTGTATTTTATATTTCCGCATAAATTAGGAAGTAAATCATATGTAATTCCACTGAAGAGAATCTACTGACCAGGATCAAAGTTTGCAAAAGCTACTTTTTTGGAGCCAGCAGCCACGCTGGTTACGTGACTCTGGAAATAACTTTTAGAAGTTATGAACCACTGTGTACGTGCCATCACAATAACCACATGGATCAGCGTTTCCTAAAATCCAAGGCCTAAATTAGCACTCAGTACGGCCCCTGCCAGCTCATAATTTTATAGGGTTTAGCCTAACATATTTTTATAAGACCAATATAGAGGAGGGCTGAAATAAATCAAATTTACTAAGTTCAGCCAAATACCCTTGTAAAACATTTAAAAAATTAAAGTATCAGTACTACTAGTTATCACCAAAACTGACCTACACAGTAAGTAGCTACCATTCCTATCATGCAAATATGAAATTTAGATAAGTATGGCCAAACTTCTCTTTATACATAATTGATGTGAATAAGCTGCACACAGCTTTCCTCTGACAATTTTTCTTTTGGTTTTAATGGAAAGCAGCCACAATTGGCAGCAGGAAAAAACAGGGGGCAAGGTGTACCCTGCTTTTGCCAACTACTTGTCTCATTCAATATTGTTCTCAATTGTCTTATCACTGCGGGAACCACATACACATTCCTACAACTTTTCTTAGTGAAAAGAGTCAGACATACTACTCTAGGCCCTCCACTTAAAATGGCAACCTCTTGCAGCTCTTCATGGTTTAAAAACAACACCATGAGAGGAAATGTGACTCGCGATTCTATGTAGTCCATGACGTGGCTTACAAAGCTCCAAGAACCGAACTGGGGAGGAACTCTTAACTTTCAGCATGAAACTGGACTCTGCAGAAAATTCCACTGGGAAAAACAAATTCTTATTTGTGCTTAAATCATAATGTCCGCAGAAAAAGAAGTGGCCATGCTAGTCAAGTTCTAAGCCAGCTGCCCATTAGAGGAATTTCTAAGCAACAGAGACAAAAAGTATTGTGGAATGAGTATTTGTAGGCAACTCGTAATAAGTGAACAGTTATAAAGCACTGGAAGAAAACCATTTGGTTATTTTTAAGCATCGATATTAAACAAAGTACTGTAGCTAATGTTTACTTTTCATTTTCAGGAGAAAGATCTAAGACAAAATTACAGTACTTTTTAAAATAGCTGTCACACACTTGATGGAAGCACCATGCAAAAAGGACTGAGTTGTCAACTGCCTATCAAAAAGACATAGAGTTCATTAAAAAGATACCATGCAGATAGGTAGATATATAAATAAATATAAACTGTGGAATGATGCAATCCCATGGTACTGTGACAGACACTCCAGTAAAGTGCTGGTCTTTACTTTTACATTGCTTGGAATTAGATCACTTTCACCCATACAATCCAAGCTGCATGTCTTTAAGATCAGTCTGGCATACAGAAGAGAAAGGTGCCTTAGAAACTGGGGATCTCCACAACTGGTGATTCTAGAACTGGAAACTCCCTTCCTACTGACCTACACCTTAATCCTTGTATATAGGTGGTATTCAGGTGAGGCTTCAGGATCTTCCTCTTCAAAGCTCCCTTCAGTGTAATTAACACAAATACCCAAGACCAACTTCTTTGTGCCATTGCCAATATGGCAGTGTTTTTCCTTGTTTCTCACATTTCCTCTTGAACATTGCTTTGTGAGGATGAAGTGCTAAAAAGCAATGAACAACATTTAAATTTAATAAATGGATAAAGTAGTCTCATCCAAAAATATGGTACACTGGGGAATCTCAGTTTTCATGTCTAAAATGCCAGTTTGTAGAAATGTGTACAAGAAATTTCATAGTGTGGGGAAAGGGGAAGGAATAATCAATCACAAGCTATGAAACCCTGAAACCTTAAAGCAAAATAATGCATGATGATTTACTTACTTATATTCTAAGAGCATAATACAGGCAATCTCTGCACAAAATATAGATCTCCTTTCAAACAGCAAATATAACCCTGTCAATAAACACTGGTCTGTAAAACGTCCCAGGACATTTCTGCACCATGTGTCTGTACATTTAACCACACTGTCTTCTCTATTAAGATTTCCCAGATCAGTTTCTAAAAACCTCAGGGATGGCTAGAGCCTCACCTCTCTGTATAAATAAATACCAAGAGTCTTGTGACACCTTAAGACTAACCGGGTTATTACAGCATATGTTTTCATGGATTAGGGTCCACTTTATCAGACGCATGACAGATTACCCCTCTATGTCTAGAGTGGGTCACTATAGATAATGCAAGATTGTCAGACTTTACATTCTGCATTTCATGGCCATTATTTACATTACACTGTTTACAGTTTCCCCCTGCAACTGTGTGCAGAAAAACATACAAAATCCACATGTTAACTGAAGAATAAAATTTTAATGTAGTTTAATTAATGCACATTAAATGGACACTAGTCTGCAAAGCATAAGACTAAATGAGTTAGTCTTTAAGGTACTAGAGGACTCCTTGGTGATTCGCCCACAGCTATTAACACTCCCACCTTCATTATAAGGAATGTATGCTCAAAGATTAAACTGCTCTCAAATTTCTGCTTTCATCTTTTGAAGATGAATTAGTATCTTACTAGAAGAAGAACTACAAAGTTATCCTAAACCTTAATAGCAGGTAAAAAGAGACAGGACATCACCCCTTGAACCTAAAAAGGGCGAAAAAAAATTAAATGAAGATCCATAGTGGAGGATATAAATAAGAAGTCCTGGAAGTGAGGAAACCAGGACGACTAAAAACCGTGGTATAACAAAACAGGCACAAAAGTTTGAGACGTCAAAAAGCTGAGCAAAAGTAGTGCATATTGTTTTTTAAGACCAGGGACAGGCGACGCAAATCAAAGAGATTTCTAGAGCAGTGAATGAAGAGCTGTCTCTCCAGTTGGGCAGAAAAGAGTTGGGAAATTCACAGTGGTGTGTGGAGGAGGTGGAAAGAAAGAAAGAAAGAAGAGAGCCAGACAGGAGTTAAGAATGCTCCCAGGAAGACACTAGGGATAGACAGGGGGAAGATGGCAAGAGTATAGCCAGAGTTTAGGGCCTAGGTGAGAAGAGACACATGAAACAAGGGAGAATATAGTTTCAAAGAGCACAGAGGAGGCTACGGTAGATGGGGAGACACAATCCTGTTAAGGGGTGGGCTGAGGAGGGCACAGACACCTGTAGAAAGGGGTTGTGGTGGTCCATGTTTGTATGGGGGTGCTGGCGTTGGTAAGATAAAGGGAGATGGATGCTAGAGTGGGGGGCACAACCTGGAATAGAGCCCAGAAGGGAGTGCCCAGAAGTGGGTGGACGTCCCAAAGGAAAGTGGGACACCCCAAAGGAAGTGGGGTGGGCATCTCAGAGGAGGGTGGCGATGGTAGGCAGAAGAAGAGGGTCAAGAGAAAGGACGGGACAAAGCAGAGAGGGAAAGGGGGTCACACGAGGCAGGGAGAAGGAAAAGACACAGATGGATAGAGATAAAGTCTTAGGGAAGGGGGCATAACAACAACAACAACAACAATTTGATGTGTGTTTTAACTGGTTATTTGTTGCTGTTGCTATTATTATTACGTTATTCTGCTGTTGCCATTATTATTATTATCATGTTGTTGTTGCTGTTGTTTCTTGGCCCCCTCCCTATGGCAATCATGGGGAACAACAACAACCCACAGAGAGCACCAGTTAAAAAGATATCAGTTAAAGCACACATCTCCATTTAAAAGGACAAATACGACCTACAACAACCCACATTTTGTAAACACTCACCACTTAAAATCCTCTGGATCCTTTGTGGGAACTGAGGAGGGGAGAGAATGTCAAGGGTTTATGGGTGAGGTGCATGGAGGCAAGGAGAAGGGGGAGAAGGGGGCAAGGGGCACTGAGGAGGGGCTGAGAATTGGGGGGCTGAGAATTGAGGGGAGGAGGTTCGAGAACTGGGGGAACTGGGCTCTGTGAGAGCTGTGGGGAACTGGGGGAGGCGTGTGAGAAAGAGTGGAAGGGCCAGGAAGTGGCTTTAGGGCTGAGCCTTGGCCGGCCCTGAGGAGCGCCTCCTGGGGCTGGAAGGAGAGGGGTCCTAAGGCGGAGGGAGGGTCCAGCAAACACACCCCGAGAGAGAGAGAGAGAGAGACCCAGAACGGCCCCCTCAGGAGCAGCCAGGACTCACCTGCTCGGGCGGGAGCTGCTCAGGGGGGAAAGGGAAGGAAGGGGCTGCCGAGGCCGCGAGGGCTCTCCCTTCCCCTTCGCGGGTGGGTCCTGCGTGGCGGAGGCAGGAGGGGGCCACGGAATCAGCCCAGAGCGCTGGGAAGTGGATGCGTGCGGGGGAAAAGGGGCGGGCGGGCGCAAAAAACAGACAGATGAGCGCCGCCTGCGAAGCTGTAATCTTCTTGAGTGACAAAGCTCCGGGCGGGGAGGGCAAGCGGTGACGTCACCCGGGTTGCACGCATGCGCTCTGCGGCGCCAGGACTCTGGCAGAGAGAGTTTAAATGCCTCACTGCAAACCACACTTCCCAGAATACCATAGCACTGAGCCACTGCAGCCAGGGCGACTAGTGTCCAAAACACACTGCAGAAACAACCCAGTTTGAGACTGCTTTAACTGGCCTGGGTCAATGCTAGGGAATTCTGGGATTTGTAGTTTTGTGAGACATTTAGCTTTCTCTGTCAGAAAGCTCTGGTGCCACAATAGACTACAATTCCCAGGATTCCCGAGCACTGAGCCAGGACAGTTAATCAGAATCACAGAATCATAGATGTTTATCACACTATGCTCTTAAAGAGCTACTATTCCAGTGTGACTCCTCTAGCAGCCTCCTGCTGCATGCTGGGATTGGCAGTTTTAAGGAGCTGAACTTCTCTGCCTGAGAATTCTAAATACCCCTCCTTAAAACTGCCAATCCCAGCATGCAACAGGAGGCAGCTAGAGGAGTCACACTGGAATAGTACCTCTTTAAGAGCTCGTCTGATAAACACCATAGATTATTATTGTTATTTTGGAGTTTACTATCCCCCTTCTCACCAATTAGAATCACAGAATCCTAGGTTACTATTATTGTTATTTTGGAGTTTAAGATCCTGCTTTTCACCAATCATTTCATGTTTATACACACACACAGTGTATATGTTATATGTACACACACACGAAAATACGCATATCTATTCAACAGTAGGAAAGTATCAAATGCAGGGATATTCCCAATTGTGGCCCGCAAAAGAAGGCAATCACATTTATTTTAATGAAATTTACTGGCTGATAACTGCAGTCCTCCAGATGTTATTGGCTTCCAAGGCCCAGCAGCCCTAGCCAGCTAGCCAATGGTGAGGGATGCTGGGAGTTGCAGTGCAATTACATATGGCAGGGCATGCAATTCTCACCCCTAGTGTATAGGACTGGAGTCTAGGCCGCATGTTCTTAAGAGACAGGTGTGTTTTAGTTTTCTGTAATA
This sequence comes from Sceloporus undulatus, assembly GCF_019175285.1. NCBI lineage: Eukaryota > Metazoa > Chordata > Lepidosauria > Squamata > Phrynosomatidae > Sceloporus > Sceloporus undulatus. The sequence continues at coordinate 33,126,801 of NC_056525.1, read as the reverse complement.
AGATCATACAATATATTTGGCAATGGGGAGACACAGAGGCGATCCAGTAACATAGTTCCAAAACACACTGCAGAAATAATCCAGTTTGAGGCCATTTTAACTGTCTTGTCTCAGCGCTAGGGAATCCTGGGAGTTGTAGTTTATTGTACCAGAGCTCTTTGACAGAGACAGCTAAATGTCGCACAAAACTACGGTTCCCAAAATTCCCTAGCATTGAGTCAGGGCAGTTAAAGCAGTCTCAAACTGGATTATTTCTGCACTGTGTTTTGGACCAGAATCCCCAGAACAGTTTCGCAAATGACATTTTGGATTTCTTGTCCTCCTGTGGCATTCCTCTCTCATAGAGTCTCTCAGAAAGAAGGATAACTAATTCACCGGTGCAAAACGGTGTACATTTGCTCAGAAGTAGATTGCATTGTGTTCAATACAGCTTGACTTCCAGGTGAGTACACACTTGGCATACAAACCCCAGTTGTTGTTTTAAATTAACACACTGCACCATATGATTGAAATAAGTGAAATACAGTGTCAGGAGATAACACTCCTTTTCTTGACAACACTTTGAAAGAAGCCAAGAGTTTCAGCAAAATAACACAGCCGTTTACAAACCATAACATTTATTATAAACCATGTATCCACCATTTCTAAAAAGATAATCTTCAGAATTCAGACCAAAAGAACATAAACTTGTTTCATGTATATGAGTGGGAGTTGATAAATAAAGCCATGAGCCAATATGCTTCCCACATCCTTGGTATTTCCATTTGACAATGTGTTCCCAGCACAACCTGTTTTAGTTAATGATGTATTTGTGCACACCCAGCTATAGTCTTTATTCTGTTCCTGAGTCACTGGAAAGGCTTCCATTGATTTTGGTTGGACGATGGTGTTTAACTGCCCGATCCTGAAGATCTGCTTTATACAGTGGTACAAACAGTAGCATGTGCTGGTACACCTAAAGTGGCAGCTTACTCCCTAATAAACAAGGCAAAGGAACCTAATTCTTTTCCTATCTTTTAACACTGTTAAAGTCCAGTAAAGGATTGGTGGAATTTTCCCTTGAATCCTGATACTCTTTCAGCTGCTATGGCAAACTGTTGTAAAAGCATTTTTGGCTCTGGAGTTTATCACACGGGACGGGAGGAATTTCTCTTAATTTCGAATGAAAAGAAAGTGGGGCCAGAACGCATTCACGTGAATTCGTTAGTTCAGTGAATTTACAGTACATGAATTCGAATTGCGTTCAAACTGACTTCCCATTGCCCAAAAATAGCTTGCCATTACCAGAAATTGTGTGTGGTAGTCTATCACGCAACAACATGAAACCCCATGATTGCGTTCCGACTGACTTCCCATCGCCCCAAATTGTGTGTGGTAGCCTATCACGCAATAACGTGAAACCCCATGATTGTGTCCGGATTGCCATTGGATTATACTTCCAATTTCCCTTGTTTGATAAACTCCTTAGTCTTTATCTCGCCAGTGGCAATAAAGGATGAGTGCATTTGTATAATTACATTATGTCAGTCTTGGGCAACATCTGTATGGTTGTATGGTTGCTGTTTCTGAAATAGGTTTACAATAAAGGTGGGGCTTTGTGTGATCTAGCACATGTTGGATTAGAACATCCATCATTCATTAGTCTTGGCCACACTGTCTGAGGGTGATGGGGATTGGAGTTCTGCAATATTGCAAGGGCCACAACTTCTCCACTGATGGGCTAGAGGATCCTCTGAAATATACTGTACTATACAGTTCTAATTCCCACAGATGTAAGGCCATTTATGAAAACGTAAGTCCCCAATAGGATTCTGGCCTGTGGTTTTAATGTGAAGATATTTAAATTGTGTTTAAATGTTGTTGTTAAGTTTTAGCTGATTATTTTTGGGAGGCACCTTGGGTCTGACCCTTGAAAGAAAAGCAGCATATGAAAGAAAGAGGAAGGAAAGAAGCAAGGAAGCAAGGAAGATGTATATGTATGTTTGTCATCTACAAATTAACTTACAAAGGAATTGTAAGAACTTACATTAAAAATACTGTAGTAATTTTAAAATTGCTGACTGATTCACTGCCACTCCTTTTAGTCAATGAAATGTTTTTAACTGGTTAATTTAACTATCAGAACATTGAAGCATTAAACATTACTTTTCCAATTACCCTCACTTAGAGAAAATTCCTACTGGTTTCAAGTAATCCAATTTTACAACTCAATGCTATACATGCCTACTCAGAAGTAATCCCCATTGAGTTTAATGGAGCTTATCCCATCAGGTAAGCATGTGTACAATTGCAGCTTTCTTTATTCTTAGCTCAGTGCAAAACTATTTTCTGATCTTTGACCATTCCCAAATGTTCCCATCCAGTCTAATTTAACTTTAGCTGTAGGAGGGGAAAAACATTGTTGACAAGCACCTGGTGTTTTTTTTCTCCTTCATCCAAAGCATGTGATCACTGTCTTGGCATTTTGAAATTACAGTCACCCTTGGAAGAAGAAGAAGAAGAAAATCCACCCAGTTTCTCTAAAGTTGCGTTTTCACTGAACGAAATGTACATTCTTGGGAAAGACTGACTCGGAGTTTCTACCTCTGCTTTTCCCTTGTGTCACTATTTGCTGAATCACCTCTTTGAAAAAAGACTCTTTGTTGATCTGCTAAAGAAAATCAGCCTCCCTTTCAAACAGAACAGCTGAGAAAGAGAAACAGGAAACAGCACCCTTTGACAAGCTTCCTCCTAATGCGCCTCTGCCTCCCCCTTCTCTACAGTTCTTAAAAGGCTCTCTATCACTCCAGGGGAAAAGAGTGGTCAGGCTGGGAAAGCCCTCCAAAAAAAAATCCCTCTTCTCAATGGGGATTCCCTGTGACCTGAAGGGATGTGAGAAAACAGAGAGAGAGAAAGAGAGAGGGTGTCACACAGAGGCAATTCCTGGTGGGGGTGGAAAGCAGCTGGGCTTCCTTATATCGCAGCAATGAGGAAGCATCAACCGAAGGAATGTGTTTAATTTGCTGTTGTGCACCTTTCATTCATTTCCTACTTATGGTGATCCCACGGCAAGCCTATCACTGGATTTTCTTGATCCACCAGGAGTGGCTTTTTGTGTGGAAGGACTGTGAACTCCATTCATATCTGGTTGTTGTTTGATGCCGTCAAGTCATTCCCAGTTTATGGCAAGGAGTTGCAGCCACACTACAGAAATAATCCACTTTAAATGCCCTGCGTCAATGCTATGGAATTCTAGAGACTGTAGTTTTGGGAGACATTTAGCCTTCTCTGTCAGAGAGCTCTCATGCCACAGCAAATGACAAATCCCAGAATTCTATACCATTGAGCCATGGTGGTTAAAGTGGGGTCAACCAGGATTATTTCTGCAGTACAGTTCTTAAGGCAAACCTATCCAAGTTTTGTTGACAAGATTTGTTCACAGATTTGCCATTGTCTTCCCCGGAAGCTGAAAGAATATGACTAACCCATGGCCACTCAGTGGATTTCCATGGCCAAGTGGGCATTTGAACCCTGGTCTCCCAGAGTCCCAGTCCAACACTCAGACCAGCATCACAACATAATACTGGCTCTCAATTTGTTTAATTCTATAGGCTAATGAAACGAATGAAATTCACAATCCTGCCAAACAGAAATCCACTCCTGGTAACTCCTAGTATTTTTCCATTTCAGCAGTATAATTTAAAGTAAGGCATTTTGTTTCTGTGGTCGCCAGTCTGCTATCACACAGAAAATCCAGATCTCTTATTCTCTCTGCTGTTAAAAAGGTGCCTGTTGGGGATGCTCTAGCTGAAATTCCTGTATTGATAGGGGGAGAAATAGGACTTGATGGTCTGTGGGGTCTCCTCCAGCTCTGTAATTCTGTGATTCTATAAATATCTAAGGCATGACTGAACTATCTGTAACTGAAGGAGGAGGAGCCTGCCTGTAAAACATACCCTCCCCAGCATACCATCTTTACTAAGGACTGAAACAACTTGCAGGCATCTCACTAACATCTTCAATTATTTCTTCCCCCTTTCATTTGGTTTGTAACATCTTACCTAGTGAAGAAGCCCATGGAGCTTCAAAAGTTTGCAACAAGTATATTGTGCATTTCTGTTGGCCAATAAAGGTATCACTGATGGATTTTTGTTTTTATCTGTAACTCTGTACATCCTGATAGATTCTAGTTCCTAGCATGACACCCAGCCTGATGAGTGGCAAGGAGTTTTTTGTTGTTAATTGCCCTTGAGTTGGCCCTGATTCATAGAGATTCTATTTATGAGACATCTCCAAGCCTACCCATTGTCCAGTGCTCTGCTCCATGTGTTTTGGACTCCAACTCCCAAAGACCCCAACCACCTTGGCAAACAGTCACAAATTATGAGAGGTGCAGTCCAAAACACATGGAGGACCAAAGTTTGGGAACCACTACTGTAGATTCATGCTTGTGACCTCCCTGATTGACTCTATCTATCTGGCATGTAGTCTGATTCTCTTTCTACTGCCCTCACCTTTCTAAGCATGATATGGCCCAAGTACGACAGTCCCAGTTTTGTCATCTTGGCTTTCAAGAGGATTTTTGGTTTGATCTGTTCAAGGCCCCGTTTTTCTTGGTTTTTTTTTTCTTTTTCTTTTTGGCTGCCCAGTATCCTGAGCACTCTTCTCCAGTACCACATCACAAATGACTTGATTCTTTTCCTATCTGTTTTCTTCATTGTCAAGCTCTCACATCCCTACATGGTGATGGGGAATCCTGTGATTTTGATGATTTTGACTTTAGTGCTCAGTTGTATGTCTTTATTCTTTAAGATTTTCTCTAGTTCCTTCATAGCTGCCCTTCTCATTCCTGGTCATCTTTTTACTTCTTAGCTGCAGTCACCATTCTGATTGATGTCTGATTCAAGGTATGGGGACTCTTTAATGATTTCAATTTTTTATTGTCTAGTTTGAATTTATGTACAGTTGGCCCTCCGTTTGCACGGGGGATCCATTCCGGACCCCCCCCATCAAAAAGGGAGGCTCGTGCGTATTCAAGCCTTATAGGCTTGAATAGGGCACATCCCTGTGCGTGCCATTACAATTAATGGAGGTCGCCCCTCTGTGCATATTCAGGGTCATGGATCTGAGGTCCACAAGTTAGGAAGGGCGACTGTATTTCTTCCATGGTCATTATTTTTGTTTTCTTTATGTTCAACATTAAACCTGCCTTTGCACTTTCATCTTTGACTTTATTTAGTAATTATTCCAGGTCTGTGATATTTTCTGATGGTAACATGTTGTAGTCTGCATATCTAAGATTGCTGACATTCCTTCCTCCTGTCTTCACTTCTTCCGAGTCTAAACCTACTATTATAATATTTTCTGCATACAAGGTGAACAAGTAGGGTGACAGAATGCATCCTTTCCTGACCTCTTTGCCGATTGGGAACCAATCTGTTTTTCCAATTTTTCTTCTACTCATAGCCTTTTGTTCCAAGTACAGATTTCTCATCAGGACTATCAGGTGTAGTGGCACTTCCATGTCCTTAAGAGCCATCCATAGCTTTTTATGAGCTATGCAGTCATTGATTATGATGATAGGAGTAGTAGTTCTTTAATATCTGGAAAACCACAGGTTTTCCAGCCTTGGAGCTCACCACAGGATCCATAGGAAGTTGTCATAGCAGTTAAAGTAGAATACAGCACTATAACTGTGTGGTTTGAAAGGGCCCCAATCCAATTAGCTGTTTCTTCATAATCCTCCCTGCTAATATTCTTTCTTAGATATTGTGCAGAGCAGAAATGGGAAAGAAATATTTTTGACAGATTACAGCTCCCAGAATCCTTCACCGGCTACACTAGCTGGTAGATTCTCAGATTTATAGTGGGAAAATTCCAGAACTTCTCAAGATCTTGCACAGATGAATGTAGTCCTCCAAATTCTGCTCCCAGCACTATCCAGATGCTTTTTACATAATATAGAAAGAAGTTATATGTGTATCTTGGAATTAGAGCTGAGCCAAATTGTCTTGTGCTCATTTTTACAATTGTTTAAAAAAAGCCCATTCTAGTAATATTCATGTTTTCAGCCCTTGTTCTCAGTTTAGCTTTCCTTCTCCTTTGGCTTTACCATCAGTGGCCCCACCCTGTCTTTTAACTGTACTAACTGTAACAACTCATGTGAATTTCACAACGATGCCACAATTTTATGTTCAATGCCATGACTTCAGAGATCCTCCAAAACAAACAACAGCCATGTGGGTCATCACAGCCAATTAGATTTAACAGCTGTAGGAGCACAAAAGGGGAAGGAAAGTGGAATGAAGAAGCAACAGTGTCTGAGGGAACAAAGAGCCCCAAGGCAGTGAAATAATACAAAAACATTTAGCGAGGTGAGTACACATATATTTGGCAATTCCTTTGACTGAGTCAAATATGCTACTCTGGAGCAAAATTCAAAATTGAGCCCTATCCCAAAAAATGTGTGTGTACCAATATTTCATATCATGAATACTGGAGTGGAGGGAGGACTCTAACAGCATTTTCTATTCTCAAGGAAAGGGTTGAAGCCTGAAAACTCCATGTTATAAATATTGTGAAGATTGGTTGTGAGAGGCCTCCTAGGCTGTACTGGACCTCCCTCTGGCTGTACACAACTCTGGTTTATGGTGCAATCTCCCCTGCACTGTCATAACAGTTTTGTTGTTAATTTCCATCAGGCTGGCTTTGATTTATGGTGAATATAAAAGACCTCCAAGACACCTTATCAACAGCCCTGTTCAGGTCCCATAGCCCTTTTATACCACTTTAATTGTCATGGCTACATAATCTTGTGATTTGTGCTTTGGTGAGTGGTTGTTGTTGGTGCTACATGCCTTTGAGTCATTTCTGACTTATGGTGATGCTAAGGCAAATCTATCACAGAGTTTTCTGGAGCTGAGAGTGTGTGAGTTATCCAATGTCACACAATGGGTTTCCATGGTTGAGCAGGGAACCAAACCCTGGTCTCCACTCATAATCCAATGTTCAAACCACTACACCACACTGTCTCTCTTTCATGAGGTACCTTCTTAAACTACAGGTGTAATTGAATAAGATTTTTAAAATCTTATTAACAATTAACATTTTTCTATGTTTTTAATTGTACTGTTCTTTTAAATGGTATGCCACCCTGAGTCCAATTTTTTGGGGAAAGTAGAATATTAATTATCATAATCTAAATACATTATTTTCTACTACCTTTTGTACTACTGGTCAGCATCATCAGTACAGACCAGAAGCACACTGGGAGAAGCACAATGCAGTTACTTTTACCAATGCAGTGATATCCACTGGGGGTTGGTTCTGGGACACCCTATCTTCCATGGATACCAAAATCTCTGGATGCTCAAGTCCAATTACATACAATAGCACAGTAAAATGGTGCCCCTTACATAAAATCAAGGTTTGCTTTTTGGATTTTTTTTTTAATTTGAAGCTGTGGATGCAGAATCTGTGGCTATGGAGGGCCAACTGCACTTTCTAGAGGATGCTTCTCTCAACAGTCTCAGTGAGGCATATTTCATTAATGTCCAAGTTTTAGTTGTTCTGATTGATCACTTACTCTGGGTGAAAAAGAGAGACTGCTGCTTTATAAATCCTCACTTAATTTCTCAACAGTTTTTTGTATCATTAAAGGATTCATGTTCAGCCCGGTGGCTGCTAAGCTATGAGGTGCCACAGGGTTCAGGCCTATCTCCCATTCTGTTTTTTTATCTGTGTGAAATTACTGGGTGAGAGATCATTTGGAATAATTTGGCATCAGTATGCTGATAACAGTCAGCTTTATTTTCCCTTGTTGTCACAGTGAACTGGGGCAAGGTGCTATACTAGTGCCTGGATACTTTAATGTGCTGAATGAAAGCAAATGAACTAAAGCTATCCCTGAGAGTCTGTGGACTGGTGACTCCCAGATCAAGGAACTGAACAAGTGACCAGTGCTGGATGGAGTTGCAGTCTGTCCGCAGGGGCAGATGTGTTGCTTGGGGGAGTACTTGGCTCCATCCTTGTTGCTAGAGGCCCAGGTGAATTCCATGGCTTGTGTTGCCTAGACTAGCTTTTACTAAAGCTGTCCAGATGTCGCAACTTGCCATAACAAGACACTGCAAAATATAGGACATTCAAGAAAAATGTAGGATGTTACCAAATTAAAGCTAAAAACACTAATATAAATATAAATTCATTTAATGGGAATTATTTTCAGCTATATTGTAAATAATTACATATACTGTATTTTATTATCTACTCAACCATATTTTTCTGATGAATATATTTTAATTAAAATGCCTTGTTGGCTTGCAATATAATAGAACTCTGAGCAAAACAAATGCTTAAAATTGTAGTAGAAATGTTTATTGATTAGCCCTTAGGACATTTCAAAATAATACAAAATAACACTGAAACATGTAAAACACACTATAAAATCCTATAGAAATTCTCTATCAATTAGAAAAGAGCTAAAATGTAATAACACAGAATCTGAAATGTACTGTATATAGAGTACCATATGGATGTCATATAAATGTAAAACAATATAAGTACATTAGAAGTATAGTACCTAAAAATGAAACATAGTTATAAAACTGATCATAAAAATCTATATCACAGGTTTAAGATACAAAAATGGGTAAAAAGAATAAAAATGAATGTATTATAGCATTTAGATGATAATACAAAAAGTAATAAAATTGAACATGAAGCATCACACATCAGAATTCTTAAAATTGTACTTTACCATCAACAAACCCTTGACTGTCTCTACATTTAAATTGTTACTTTAATTAGTTTTCCTATTTGGTGTCTCATCCCTCCTGCTTCTTTCTCAACCCAAAGTGTACACTTCTGCCTCCCGCATCTGCTTCAGCAACCCAGATCCTCCTTTCCTTTCCAAACTGCCCTCAGGAAAAACAAACAAAATCACCACATAGTCAGGAACACAGCCCTTTGCAGCAGCTGCTGGGAATGACAAAAAGATGGGTTTTATGGTTCAGAATAGATGACACTTTGCAATTCCTCCCACATCTCAACATAAGACTGAAATGTATGGCATGTCCAAAAAAAGGAGGACTTTGGATCGTCCTGGCCCACCAGCTATGATTCTTCCTGGCTGGGGACAATCTGACCATATAGCTCATGAGCTGGTGATTTCCTGAATACTGTACTGCATTGCATTCTATGTGGCCTTGACAATGATTCAAAATGTTTGCTGAGCATTAGGAGAGGGGAAATTTGACATCACTGCTTTTCAAACATCTGCATTTGGTCAGAAACAGACGGTGGCATTCACCTGTATCTCTTTAAAATGCTGAATAAATGGGGTGCGTGGAGTGAGGCTCAGTGGGAGGAAAAAGAAAAAGCCCCAGATTTTTTTTAAAATTAAAATTTCAAAATTTATTTTTTATTTTTTATTTTATTTTTAAAAAAATAAATTTTCTTTAAAAACATCACATTTTACCAAATTTTACTTTAACCACATGAAACTATGTATATGTAAACACATTTATTCTGTGTGTCTGATATTATAATTTAAAGGTATAATTTTAATTTTGCTAGTTATTTACATCACAACTATTACCGTTGTATTCAGTGATAAATGGGAATTGCGATTTATGAGTAAATTTGTACAAAAAAAAACCCCATTAATAAGGATTCTGTAAAATGCAGTTGTTCCTCAACATCCCTGTATATACTCTGGTATAAGTCTAGAAATTTAAGTTAAAAAATTGACCCCAAAAAACCCTGACTCAACTTATCCACAGTTCAATGTAAGTACTGTACTTTTAATAATAATAATAATAATAATAATAATAATATATATATATATATATATATATATATATATATACACATACATACATACACATATATATATATACACACACACACACACACACACACACACAACTATCCACTGCTGAATGGCAAGAGTTTAATCTGCTCTGGAAGTACTGACCTCCTTCTATTCTCTCATCCATCCAGCCTTTAGTATGAGCGCAAATAGTTATGGCTGCTAGAATTTTGTAAGTTCTTTGTTTTCCTTTGCTTCATCCTTTTACATCCTTCATTACATGCCCCTAAGTTTTACCCCCGACTTATCCATGGGTCATAACAAAATCCATATTTTTGGCCCCAATACCTGCCCTCAACTTATACATGAGGTCAACTTATGGTTTGAAATTATTAAACACACACACACACACACACATATATACACCAAACAACATACCTTGGTTTTGTCATTTTATATAAGGAATACCATTTTAGTATGCCCTTGTATTTAATGGGACTTGAGCATTCACAGATTTTGGCCTCCATTGGGGATCCTGGAAACAAACCCTAGCGAATATCAAGGGCCCACTAAAGTATTTCAAACCTTTTACTAAAGCATTTCAGACCTATTTAATTCCAGAAAGATCTGAGCATGTTCATGGTTTCAAATACGGTCGGGCTCTCCATATCCACAGAGTCAACCATTCATGGATTGAAAATATAAAAAATTTCTAAAAGCACACCTTGATTTTGCCATTTTATATAAAGGAAACCATTTTACCACACCATTGAATATAATGGGATCTGCACATCCATGGATTTTGGTATCCACTAGGTTTTTGGAATCAAACCTCAGTGGATACCAAGCCCACTGTAGTCTCAAAATATTTTAACTGGTTTCAAACATTAATTTTAACATGTGAATTTGTTTAATCTGTTTTTCATCTCTTCCAAGTTGTCATCTTTCTTAAACTGTTTTTGCAATTTAAGTAATTTTTAAAAAGTTGAACTTCATTGTCTGCAGCCCTCGGATGTTTAGATACAGGACAAGGTAGAAATATTTCACGAGCAAATGTGGCAGAGTAGTTTGAGTGTTGGACAAGATCTCCAGGGTTTGAATCCCTGCTTGGACATGGAGACCCACTTGGGGGCTTTGGGCAAGTCATACTTTCTCAGCCTCAGATGAGGGCAATGGCAAACAATCTATGAACAAATCGAGCAAAGTAAATTCTGTCACGTCATCATAAGATGGAAGGCACAAATCAACAAATAAACATTTTAATAAATTAATTAAAATACAGCTGATTCAGGAGAATGATTCTTATCTGGGTAAGGGTGGATCCCCAAAAAGCTTGAAGCCAACACTGTCAACCCATAGATCTCACAGTCTCAGCTGAAACACCCAGGCTTGGCAGGTGTGTGTGATTCTGTCTCAGTGTTGGAGAGAAATAAGGAAAGCATTATTAAAACTTTATTCATCTTATACTACGGAGCTTATAATCAGCTTTCTCTAACCTAGTGCCCTCCCAACTAGACTCGAATCATTTATACAGTGGTACCCCGGGATACGAATGCGCCGGGTTACGAATTTTTCGGGATACGAAAAAATCCCATAGGGATTTATTGCTTCGGCTTACGAAGGTTTCTTCGGGTTACGAAAAAACCGCGGCGCTATTTTCCGCCACCGGAGGGCAGCAGAGAGCTATTTTTCCATTAGCGCCTATGGGAATTCGGCTTACGAAGGTATTTCGGGTTACGAAATTAACCGCGGAACGAATTAATTTCGTAACCCGGGGTACCACTGTAGTAGGAATGGCTAGCTGTATCAATATTTGTTCCTCTAACATTCCTCACTTCTCCAATCTTATATTTGGTTTGTTCTGTTAGAATTTAAAAACAAAATTTATATAACAGTTTGTGCACCTTTCACCTAATATGCATTTTCATAAAATTTTGACTGATGTGCACAATTTTGCAAGCAAATATCTCTACTATAATGATTGTTAGGTTTATTTTAGAGAGCTAAAACTGTGTAGTAGTTTGACTGTTGGACTATGAACACCAGGGTTTGATTCTCACCTCAGCTGCATAAACCCACTGGGTAACCTTGGACAAGTCATATGCCCTCAGTCTCAGGGAAACACACTTTCAAACCTCCTCTAAAGAAATATTGCCGAGAAAACCCCATGATAGGGTTACCATAAGTTGGAAACAACTTAAAGGCACACAACAATAACAAAGCATTATATATGTATGTATGTATGTATGTAAAGGCTACCTCTAATATATACACTTTAGTGCATTTTAAACTGTATCACCAAAATAGGAAAATGTAAATTCTGAAGAATAACTGCATTTCACTGTGCATATTGATTTAAAAATGCAAAACTATTTATATTCAAATCAAAATGTGCACCTCCATCCCTAAGATCCTATCTGATTATAGGAGTTTTGGTCCAATGCTAAACATGGAGGACTGCCTTGTATAGAGGCAGGAAAGAACTCACCATATGTCTACTTTAGAATTGGCAAACTTGCAAACTTGGTTCATGTCCGCTTACAAGTTCAATATGACTTACTGCTATGCAATTGTGCATTGAAAAGTATTATTGCTTAAGAGGTTAGCTCTTTTAAATAAAAAGAAAAAATATATATGGTAAGCAAATTATGCTCTATTGTTCTTAGTCTGTAGTCCAAAGTAAGCATGATGTGAGATAATGTAATTAAACTCAGGCTGTGTGAAAAATTGTATTTTGACGTTTTAGCAGCTCTGCACCACTACTTTGAAAAAAGAGAACTTTGGAAGAACACGTTGCATCCTTTCCCCAATTTACATTGCAACATTTCCCTTCAACTGTTATTTTCTGTACAGAATGGAAAGGGACAGGTGCTACATCTTTTATTGTTTTCTCCCCTGCTCTTTGGGTATTACAGAAGGGAGAAGTAGGTTGGCAGTAAAGATAAAGAAAGGTTTAAGCCATTAGCAATACTCTCACTCAGAACATGAATTCTCTAGCCTCCAAAGTGACCCTTGAGATGTGAATTACTTCAAAACATCCGCAAATACTTCAGGAGCCCCATATCACTGAAACATGCCCTTCAACATTTCACAGATAAAAATGGGGACATATATGGCCAAGCAACTTCAGACTGTGGTCAAGATGGAAGGAAGATGAGGAAGATGTGATCAAGGCGAGGAAGAAACCAAAAGCTAGGATAGGCTGCAGCAGTTGGCTTTTGCCAGAGTCCACTGGAAAAGGCAAGAATCTGTCCTTCCTCTCTCACCTGCAGTCAATTGCGTGTAAACTATTTTTGTAATTTGAACTCAGCAATTGAAATAAGCTGAGGACAAAGGGAGAAAGTGGGAAGATGAGAGATAAACTGAGATGTTTTAAAAACAGTTGAAAAGTGAGATGACAAAGGATTACTGTATATACTTGACTATAATTTGATCTCATTAATAAGTTGAGGGCAGGTTTTGGGGCCCAAATTATGGATTTTGCTATGACTCATGAGTGAGTGTAAAACAGAGGGGCATATAACAAAGGATTTAAAGGATGAAACAAGGGAAAACAATGCTAATGGCTACAGATCTTCATGTTCCTCCTTAAAAAAAATTCACAAAAGTAATTAAATGGAGAACGTAAGTAGAAACAGTCTGCTGCCATCTTGTGGTAAAATGAAATTTATCCTCATCCATTTAAAAAGTTTGCTCTTTGGATCTTGTTAGAAAAAGCAAACCCTGTGATAGGTTCACCTCATCATAAGCTAAAAACAAATTGAAGGCACACAACAACAAAGAAGAAAACATTCCAATATGAAGAAGGATATCCGAGATACTTCCAGAGGAGGCTTTTTATTCTGTAAATATTCTTCCTGTACAAGACATGAATTTTTACAAAGACATGGATTTTTACATGATCTATTCATACGCACCTCAAATTTTAATAAGAACACAACATAACAATTTTGCAGCATATGTGAGCAGGAAAATGTACCAGCGAGGCAGGAAAGGAATATATTATTTCTGGGAAAAGTGGACAAGGTTGCTAGGGATGTCCTTCCTTTCTTTGGCTATTTCAATTGCTGCCACAATTTTCAGTTATAGATTCATGTCCTGAAAAGCAAGTGCTACCCCTTCAAAAATTAGCCTGAACTTTCAAGGCAGGGAGAGATCCTGTTTACTTCTAATTCAACGTTTAGGCACTGGTTGTCAGACTTCAATCCTCTGGGTACATTTGGTGTAACAGAGGCATTCTAAAACTTCAAGATTTCTTTTATAAAGAAACCTGGGAGGTAAAAGTGGCACACATTTTGTCAACTGGCGAGGGGTGAAATTGACACATCTCTCATCAATTTCAACAGCTTCCTTTTCTTCTCCTCCCTTTGTGGAAACAGCTTTTCAAAACAATGATTCAGATTTAATAGTACTCAGAGAATAGATTCAATACTTTGTATTCATAATACAGTCCCGAGTTGGTCTGTCTTGATTTCAGTGAGTAGGCTCTAAGGACCCCTTTGTGGGGTATTAACAGCATTTTTTTCAGTTTTGCAGTCTGATTAAAAAAATGGCCAGAACAAATAGGGGGCAAGTTTGAAATTCTCTAGAGAAAAACTAACAACAACCAGGCAAATAAACCAGTTTCCTAGGTTGGTTGTAAAACTATACACGTATTTCTGGATTTAGAACCTTAGTGCTATATTTTTTCAGCAGCACAGCTGAAATCCACTTGTCTGCAAACACTCTTTTAAAAATTAACACCCCTCCTCAAATATATACACATCAGAGTATTAAAAGGGTGCAGGGAAGCACATACTTCAAAAGAGGTATGTGGCATCTGTATGGAACTGAATAAAAGAAAATAAATGCTTACAGCAAATAAATAAAATAACCATTTCCCCTGCCATATTGCCACACAATTAGAATTCCAATTTTAGCTTACACTGGAAGAGCAATAGGAGCTGCTTGAAAACACCTCTTCCCATGGTTTAAGAGTAAGACAGCCTGCCATGCCATTTGCGGGATACAGTACTCCATTCTATTCAACTTCTACTGTTTTGCCACCAGTATCCATGCTTAGACATCACTGGGCTAGTTTGAGAGTTCATCCACCTTAGTTATTTGCTCTTTCAAAAACATACTTCTATGAACCTTGTTGTTTCTCTGACACACTGATATTTTTCTTTTCGCACACAGATGGTGCCATTTTGACTAACTTAGGGATACACATATAGAACATGAGTTCATGGACTGGCCATGTCTTCTTTTGTCTGGGTTTCATTCACACAGAATTTGACAGGGCTTCTGAGTAATTTATAAATGTGTGGCTTATGGACATAACATCAGTACATTAAAGAAGAATAAGAATGGCAAAGAACAGAATAGAATGAGCATCCCAAACAAGGTTCAATTTGTATTCTACTCTTGATAAATCTAGATAGGGAGAAGCAACAATAGAAGCACGGTCAATGAGAAATTGGACCAAAGCAGCAGAAGTGGTATCTGAACTGTCATCCCCTTTTTAAAAACACTGTTCATGTGACTGTGACTTTAAAGGCTGCTTGTCTTGCAAAATTTAAACAGGTGAATGCTTTTCTCAGTGATGCTAAATGAGCGAACAATCTTCTATCACTATATTTCAATGGGTTACCATGTTAAGAAAATTAAAGAGGTAGCAATTGCAACCTACACCGCCAGCATTCCCATCTTGTCAGCATGCTGATCCTTTTCCTTTCCATGAAATGGAACAAAAAGTACCTTCTTGCTTGATGGAATAGGATATCAAGTCCTCCTTGCAACAGGGTGCAATCCTGTAGAATTATGTGGTGTGCCAGATAATGATAGGTTGCATCTCCCAGTATTCCTCACCTAACTATCCCTGTTACAGACTACCAAAATAAAGCTGCTTTGGGTCTCTTTGGAGGTATGCTGTTTAAATGATGCATGCATCCTAAGAATCTGGAAGCTGCACCAAAGCTGCACTCCAGTGCTTAGGAATGGAATGTGGCTTTGGTGCGACCTCTGGACTCTTAGGACCCATGCATTATTTAAATAGCATACCTCCAAAGAGACCCGAAGCAGCTTTATTTTGGCAGTCTGTAACAGGCCTATATTGACTAGAGCTGCTGGGACATGCAGTCCTACAGTATCTGGAAGGATGCAGTATCTGGAAGGATTCCCACTCCTATTATAATCACTTGCCTGGGTGTAAGTCCACCTGAACTCTGTGGCATCTACTTTTGAGTGCACAAGCATAAGATTGCACTCCTCATAGAAATTAGTCTATCTCTGACAGAGATATCATGAGAAACTATCTTTGTGATTCTATGAAGGCAGACAGAGAGACAGCATGGTGTAATGGTTTGAATGTTGGAATATGACTCTGGAGGCAGTTTTTTTGAATCCCTGCTCAGCCACAGAAACTCACTGACCTTGGGCAAGTCACACTCTCTCAGCCTTAGAGGAAAGCAAAGGCCACCACCACCACCCCAAACAAATCTTGCAAAACAAAACAAAACAAAACAAAAAACCAAACCAAAACCCATTATAGGGTTGCCAAGTTGGAAAAGACTTCAGGCATACAACAACAACAGATAGACAGACCACTCTGTGTCACCTTGCGATGTCTCAAGCTAGTAATTTTGGTGCTTCTTCTAAAATTCTAGCTCCTAAAAGCTGCATTTAAAAAATTCTGTTACTTAAAATGAATTATTTAAAAAAATTAGGGAGCCTCTCACTTAGAAAGTAGTGACATTTGTTAGATCTGATGTGTATGCATATAGAAACACTAGTTGCTGCCACACTGCAGAATTAATACAGTTTGACACCACTTTAACTATCATGGCTCCATTTTATGGAATCCTGGGATTTATAGTTCATTGTGACTCCAGAGCTCTCTTAACAGGAGCTAATTATCTTAGAAAACTACAAATCCCAGAATTTCATAGCATTGAGCCATGGCAGTTAAAGTGATGTCAAACTGTATTAATCGTGCAATGTAGAGGCAGCCCAATTCAGCTAAAGTGTCGAAAAGCTGCCTCTCAGGCACACTGCCTGCTATAACCAAAGGTAGCCTAAATTCCTGATGTTTCCATAGGCTCAGAGTGCAGCAACCTGGTGATGCTTGTTGTACGGACTCCTCCCTCTCATTCAGGTATGAGGAAAACAGGAAACATCAGGTAAGTGGGTGGAGTTGGGGAAAGATGTATCTGTAAGGTAGTAGCTTGTTGGAACTAAACTCCGTGTCTGCTTCAAAGTCCAGGAACTGCTAAAGTGAGATTATAAACATTCCAGGTAATTTCAGCTAAATGGCAAGTAGCAGCAAATGCAATGTTTTTATTGAGGTGTTGTCTGTATGTTCAGATGTAGTCATTAGAGACTGTTAGTGTGATCAGTATTAGCTCTCTTCTTTGAAATGCTTCAGTGCAATGTGTGGACTGAGGAGCTAGATTTGTGTATGTAGAAAGTATTTCACTGTGTTCTCCAGTATATTATAAGAGAAAGTAGTTTAGTTTAGGGTATCTTTCTCCTATGCATAATTTGGTACCATTCTATTAGGCCTTAAAGTTTCTTTTATTAGAAAATTTGGAGTGCTCTTAATGCCAGTGAGACTAAAGGACTGTATGATTTAATTTTTTAGGTAGAAAGCTATATAATTGTTTAGTAATTATGGAAATACTTATAATTTTATTGAAATCTCTCTCTGTCTATATATATATATATATATATATATATATATATATATCCATGCATTACAAAAAACCCATCAGAGTTGTATACATATCTTGTGTTCATTTTGTCATCACACAACCATCCTGTGGGATAAGTTAGACTGAAGGAAAGTATCTGGTCCACGGTTGACCAATGGAGCTTTAAAGCTGAGCTTAGAAGTTTTACTTTTTGGACTACCACTCTTCCCCAATGGTCATGCTGGCTGAGGGATTCTGGGAGTTATAGTAAAAACAACTTTCCATCTTCTGCCTCAAATATTAGGCCAACCAGCTTTCCATAATCTAACCTATTCACAGAGTGGTTGTGTAGGATGAAGTGAGTAGGGAGGTGGTGGAGCTATAGAACATCTTTAAAGATATGGGAACGCCACTATATGTGATGGTCTTGATGAGAAATTTGTACTTAGGACAAGAGACTACTGTTACAATGGGATATGGAGAAGCAGAATGGTTTCCAATTGGAAAAGGGGTCAGACAAGGCTGCATCTTATCCCCCTACTTGTTCAACTTGTACAAAGAAAGTATAATACAAAGAGCAGGTTTAGGCTCAGAGGAAGAAGTGAAGTGAAGATAGGAGGAAAGAACATTAATAATCTAAGATATGTGGATGACGCCATATTGCTAGTGGAAGACATCATAGACTTAGAACAATTACTAGGGAAGGTAAAAGAAGAAAGTGCAAAGGCAGGCTTACTGATGAACATAAAGAAAACAAAAATAATGCCCAGGGAGAATATACACAAATTCAACCTAGACAATGAGAAAATCTAAATAGTTAAAGATTTCCCTTACCTTGGATCAAACATTGATCAGAATTGAGACTGCAGTAAAAAAATAAGAATAAATAGGAATGGGAAAGGCAATCATGAAAGAACTAGACAGAACCCCAAAGTGTAAAGATATACAACTGAGCACCAAAGTTAGAATTGCCCAAGACATTGTATTCCCCATCACTATGTATGAATGTGAGTGCTGGGCAGTGAAGGAAGAGAATAAATTTATTTGAGATGCAGTGTTGGAGAGGAGTGCTAAGGATATTGTAGATGGTCAAAGACAAACAAATGGACCACAAAATCCTCTTCATCTCCCTCCAACTTTTGATTTTTCAGTCTGAATTTGAAATTTCTTTTGTACCTATACTTTTCTCCTTCTTCATTCTTTCCCTGTTGCACTGGCATGTGGGAAGATGTGAATTGCTGTGTGATGTCTGAACCTTGTTGAGTTACCTCTCTTTTAGCCTGAATCCTTTTCCGGTACACAGCCTTTCTGTCTTGTCTCACTGCATCTTATTATGTTCCCCTCTGCAATATTAATGCTAGCTTCAGCTATGCAGATAGATTGCCTCCCTTCAAAAACACCTAGAAAAGGTTGCTTCTCCCATGTCACAGTATAACCCACCTTTAGACTAGTTTCAGATAATGCCATTGTATTAAAGTAGGCCATAAGTCAGAAATAACTTGAAGGAACACACCTCTCACTGTTGTTACAGATTGCAATGTAAATAAATTGATACAGAGAGCTTGGGAAAATGCCCTCCAACATTTGACAGATGAAAACAGGGAGACATATGTGGCCAAGCAAAAGTTATTAATGAGGAAGAACTCACAAGCTAGAATATGCTGCAGCAGTTTGCTTTTGCCTGAGCCTACTAGGAATGGCAAATTTCCACACTTCCTCTCTTGTTCTGATGAGTTAATTCAGATCACACTACTTTTGTACTTTAAATTCATTTTGCAGCAACTGAAGTAAGCTGAGGGCAAAAGAGAAAATTCGAAGGAGGAGAAACTGGGAGACCAGGAAACTGGGACATTTTTAAAGCAGCTGAAAAAAAGCAGATGATTAGTTGAAACTGATCCTGCCAACTAGGGACAGCTGGAGGGTGTGCAAATTACCTTTTGACACTCCAACTACAAAAATGGCCACTGGAGATTTTGGAGACTCTAGTCCAAAAAGTTGCTTTTCAAGGCTCTGGATATCTTAGCCTACAGAAACAAGATATGTACTGGGGCCTGCTTACTACCTGACTAGGGTTGTCATGTCCCACCTGGGGGCAGGACATTCCCGCTTTTCAACTGGGCGGGGAGGTCCTGTCCTGGTTTCTTCATTGACCCGGCTTTGCCCCGGGTCAGATAGGCTGCCACTGTGGCGGCTGCTGTTGCTGTTGCGCGCGGCCGCTCCTTTGGCCGAGGTGAGTGGCTAAGCAGGAGGAGTTCATCCATCTGTCTAGGAATAATGCCAAAATGTCCTCCATTTTGAGCATGCCTAAGAAACATGTGTTTATATTAACACTTTTTAAAATTCTTAAATTTTTCCGTGTGTCCTCCATTTAAAAATATGTCCTACATTTGGGGCTGAATTTTGTCCTACATTTGTCCTGGTTTGGAGGTTGACAGTTATGGCAACCCTATACCTGACCCATATTTTTGCAGTCCTGGATGAGCAGTAAAACCAGGAAGTCTATTCACCACCTCCTCATTGACTGTGTGGCTTGTTGGATCAAAGGTTGCAAAAGCCACCTGCAGCGCATTCTTCCTATAGGAGGTGTTGGCACAGGACAGGCCTCTCCTCCCATACTTTTGCCATTTATCTATGTTCATATTACGCCATATAGGAAGTCACTTGAAGATATTTGTGAGCAATTTTAGTGAATTAAAACACCAAACAAGGGTGGAAACCTTATTTAATAATTTGTATCCTACAGAAAGGCCATGTGAGAATGAAGAAAATAAATTAAATTAGGGGGAGGTAATCTGGAGGGTAATCTGTTGCATTTTTGTCATGTAACCCTGGTAGAA
This sequence comes from Sceloporus undulatus, assembly GCF_019175285.1. Classification (NCBI taxonomy): domain Eukaryota; kingdom Metazoa; phylum Chordata; class Lepidosauria; order Squamata; family Phrynosomatidae; genus Sceloporus; species Sceloporus undulatus. Next base: position 33,106,507 of record NC_056525.1, on the reverse strand, counting down.
AAGCAATGGCTAATTTCTTGTTGATCTGGAGCAGGCAGCAATACCCTTCAGGAATTTGCATTGGTAGCCACTTTTATGTTGCCCTCCATATTATGGTAGGGATTTTGTTGGCATTGAGAGCAGAGTGTTGTGTCCAAAAGTGTATGGTTGGCTGAATATGAACAGAGCCACCCATGTTTGCTTGTGTCATTGGTCAGTCTTTAAGTTAACAAAAGTCCTCACTATTATTATTATTATTATTATTATTATTATTATTATTATTTTGGTGGGGGAGGAGGATTTTTATTTTTGCTCAGACAAGTTAATGAGCATACTCCTCGTTTGAATGCATATATCATCTGCTGTTTCTACCAGTTAAAAGACTGACCTGCTTTTGACTGGTACACAGCAATTTGCTGAAGTCTAGGAAATATTCTAAAGTCCATCCAAAAAGTGCTGCCACTCTGACATTAATTAATGTGGTACAGAGTGACCTCATAGCTCACTAGAGGTATTTGTTCATTTCTTTTTTGAAACTCTTCCCTTCATTTTTTTTATTTATGGGTTGATAGGAGACTTTAGTCACTGATAAGCTCATTATAGCATAACCAGCTGCCTCTTTGGTAAGTCACACATCAAATAGGCTGAGGTGGCTTTCTCAACAAAGATAAGTGAGTGTACGTGCCTGCTATTCTACCTCCTACATCGTCCTGTTTCATAACAACAGAGGGCAAAGCTTCTTCCTTCCTTTCTTCCCATATGAACCAGCACCATATTTTAGCATGTTACCCTCCATATGTCTGTGTTTGGATGGTGTTTGGATGGTGGAGATCCTGTAGCCAGGGGTGAGAAAGCCTATGTCATCCAAAAGAAGCTGCAGTTTCCACCAGCCCTTGCCAAAGGTGAGGAATGCTGAGAGTCCCAGTTCAGCAATGTTGGGTATGGCATGATTTTCACCTCTGCTGTAAATGTTGATGTACTGCAGATACCAGAATTCTTCATCATTGACCATGCTAGCAATGCTGACAGAAACTTTGTTCAAATGATAGAAATTACATGTCCCTCCTTCTCTGCTATAACTTGGCAGTATTTTACTTTTTCCAGACCCATCCACCATTGAACACTGATCTTCAATTAGGATTGCTAGTTTCTTAGCTGGCTGTTGTACTGTATACCTTCCAGCATTTCACAGATGAAAACCAGGAAACAAGTGGCCAAACAACATCAGAAGAAAAGTTATTAATGAGGAATAACATACAAGCTAGGAGAGGCTTGAGCAGTTGGCTTTTGGTTGTGTCTACAGGGAAGAGCAAGATTCCTTCCCTTGGTTTTTTGTGGGTTTTTCGGGCTATGTGGCCATGTTCTAGAAGAGTTTATTCCTGACGCTTCACCAGCATCTGTGACTGGAATCTACAGAGATTCCCTGAAGATGCCAACCACAGATGCTGGAGAAATGTCAGGAATAAACTCTTCTAGAACATGGCCACATAGCCCGAAAAACCCACAAAAAACTATGGATGCCGGCCATGAAAGCCTTTGGCTTCACATTCCTTCCCTTCCTCTCAGCTCCCCACTGCTGAGTTAACAGAATATAAACTACTTTTGCATTTTGAACACTAAAGTAAGACGAGTACAATGGGGAAAACAGAGGAGGAGAGACAAACTGGGACATTATAAAAATAGGACAGTAGAGGATTAACTGAGACTGTCTCTGCCAAATCAGGACATTATGTCTTACGCTGCCTTGATGTGTGAATGCTAGTGGATGTTGGGGACCACCTTCATGTTGTGTAAAGTTTCACCAGTTGATGTCACTACATTCAACTCAAGTACAAAAATCTTTTATGGAGACAAACTACATCTTGAGTGACCCTCATATAACATGATTTGGGCAAAATCACAAAACAGATTTTGGCGAGGAGGCAAAAGTGTTTGACCTTTCCTTCCCCCATTTCCTTGGCAATTGTCCATGCTTTCCTAAGAAAATTTACATAGCTTTTCCTTACTGTGTTAGGCAGCCTGTTATCACTGCAACAGACGCTTGCTGGTTGGGTGGAGAGATGCTTGTGGGACATATATGGATAGGCTCCAGACGTTCCCTATCCTTGACCTAAAAAACGTTTGTGAGAGAGGCCTGTATTTGCCTTAAATACGTAATTATATTTGCCATTTTTCCCTATGGGCACAAGGTTTGGGCCTCTGTCAAATTCATTAAAAAACCCTTTGTCCTGCTGACTTTTGCCTGTACTGCAATGATCCAGAACATCTACCCATAACATTATTGCGACACTTGCACATGCAAACATACCCAAGAACAATATTTTTAGATGTGTTATAATATTACCTAAAAACCCTAATCATTTTTTAAAAAAAATAGGGAACAGAGATAAGAGCTCTAGCAGTCATGCAATTGCAGGTTGTGAACTTGCCATCCTAGCTGCCAATTAAACAGCAGTGAAGAATGCTCAGCTCAGCAGGTTACCGTGGCAAGGGGACAGTCTCATGAGCTTTTTTCAGCTACATGGAGCATGGTGCTGACAGGGGCACTGAAGCTTCCAGCGCCAGCATGGGCCTCCCCTCACCCCTCTAGAAGCTGCATTGTCATTGACATTCATAGGATAGAAAACCCAAATATATGGAGCTGTCCTCTCTGCTTAGGAATGGGAACCATGTCCCTCCTGAGATGTTTTGACTCCTTGTAGAATCCAGAGGGTCTGTGAGATGCTGGGGAGAAAGATCAGCTCCATCAAACAGCTCAGCAGAGGTGGGTTTCTTTCTAGAAAGTGAGGCAAGGTCAAACTGCCTTGTTCTTGCTGGGTAAAAAGCAACTTTATCTCGTGTGTGTGTGTGTATTGCATCATACATCTGTATGTGACCCAGGGACATAGCCAAGAGGGGGGGGTGGTTCTTGGGGTCCGGACCCCCCTTCCATTAGAAAAATGAATGGTGTGTGCTGCTGTGCCGCCGTGCCCAAGCCCCATTATAATGGTGGCACTTAGTCTGGACCCCCCCTTCCTAAAATCCTGGCTACATCCCTGTGTGACCCTTTCCACACAAGTGAGAATCTTTTGTGCACTCACACACAACAGATACCAATTGTTGTTTCTGTGTGACAATCAAGCGTGCATGCACACAGAGAGCGCATAAGTGCAGAGCTTCAAAAAGTTATTTTTAGGGTACCACAGCTGCAAGAATCCCCAAGCAATCATGGCCAGCATGGGATAAAGGGAGTCATAATCCAAAAGGTAATTTTTCCACATTATAAGGTGATGGTGAGAGTTTTCCTGGACATAAATAGTTGTATTTTCTTGCTTTGTTTGTTCTTTCAGGTGGTATCACCACTGCCTTTTGGAGGGCTGTGAATATTATAGTTATGCAAGTGTCATGTTTCATTACAGATGGGTTCCCTTTCTTCAAAACATTAACTACCGACGTTATCAGACAACGGAAATTGGAAGTATAATCCAATGGCAATCCAAATGCAATCATGGGGTTTATTGTGTAATAGACTACCACAAGCAATTTCGGGCACTGGAAGTCAGTCTGAATGCAATCATGGGGTTTCACGTTATTGCGTGAGAGGTGATCACATGCAATTTTGGGCAATGGCAAGCTATTTTCGGGCAATGGGAAGTCAGTTCGAATGTAATTCGAATTTGTGTAAATTCACTGAAATAGTGAATTCATGTGAATGCGTTCTAGCCCCATTTTCTTTTCATTCAGAATTAAGAGAAATTCCTCTTGTGTTATAAACTCCTACCTTTCCAGCATAACAGAACTGTCTTTGTATCAGTATCATACTACAGCTGGTGCCATGTAATACCAATGATGTTCAGTAACAATATCCATTCAGGCTGGGAGAGTATTGGCGTGTATGGCATTGGCACATTCTTTTAGAATGTAGGACATGTTGATTAATTGCTTGTTTTGGGTCTTTTAATTCAATTGTGCTATGATAGTTGCAAACAAAAGACTGGACCTATTACCTTACGGAAATTTGACTTTGTAGTAATGGTTGGACAGTGGTCAAAGTTTCCCATGACATTCTTGTTAACAAGCTTATAAAATGTGGGATAGACAAGGCAACTGTTACATGGATTTGTAATTGGTTGACTGATCGAACGCAAAGGATGCTCAATAATGGCTCCTTTTCATCCTGGAGAGAAGTGACCAGTGGGGTCCCACAGGGTTCTGTCCTGGACCCAGTGCTATTCAACATCTTTATCAACGACTTGGATGACAGAATTGGAAGCATTCTTATCAAATTTGCAGATGACACCAAATTAGGAGGAGTAGCTAACACTCCAGAGGACAGGATCAACATTCAAGATGACCTGAATAAACTAGAAAGTTGGGCCACAGCTAACAAAATGAACTTCAACAGGGAGAAATGCAAGGTACTGCACTTAGGGCGGAAAAATAAAATGCACAGATATAGGATGGGAGACACATGGCTGAATGAGACTACGTGTGAAAGGGATCTGGGAGTCCAAGTAGACCACAAGCTGAACATGAGTGAACAGTGTGATGCAGCAGCTAAAAAGGCCAATGCAATTTTAGGCGGCATCAGTAAGAGTATAGTATCTAGATCAAGCGAAGTAATAGTGCCACTCTATTCTGCTTTGGTCAGGCCCCACCTGGAATATTGTGTCCAGTTCTGGGCGCCACAATTCAAAAAGGATGTTAAAAAACTGGAATGTGTCCAAAGCAGGGCAAGTAAAATGGTGAAAGGTCTAGAAACCATGTCCTATGAGGAACGACTTAAGGAGCTGGGGATGTTTAGCCTGGAGAAGAGAACGTTAAGAGGTGATATGATAGCCCTGTTTAAATATTTGAAGGGATGTCATATTCAGGAGGAAGCAAGCTTGTTTTCTGCTGCTCCAGAGACTAGGACCAGGAGCAATGGTGGATGCAAGCTACAGGAAAAGAGATTCCACCTCAACATTAGGAAGAACTTCCTGAGAGTAAGGGCTGTCCGACAGTGGAACAAATTCCCTCGGAGTGTAGTGGAGTCTCCTTCCTTGGACGTCTTTAAACAGAGGCTAGATGGCCATCTGTCAAAGATGATTTGATTTGGATTCCTGCATGGCAGGGGGTTGGACTGGATGGCCCTTGCGGTCTCTTCCAACTCTATGATTCTATGATTCTATGAAAGTTTTATGCAATTGCTATGCTTCTACAGGTTTCCAGACAGGCAGGCAAATCTCAGGGCAAGCAGTGCAGGAGGAGGAGAAAATTTCTATGTACCAAGTGGATTTAAAATCTAGGTGCCCATGGCTCATTTGCTCAGTTTGAAGATGTTGGCATGTGTATTTTTACTGTACAGTGGTGCCTCGGGTTACGAAATTAATTCGTTCCGCCGCGGCGTTCGTAACCCGATTTTTTTCGTAACCCGAAAAAGCCATAGGCGCTAGCGCTGGAAAGCCGCGTTTCGTGCGAAAAAGCGCTGAAAAGCACCAAAATTTTTTTTCGTAAGCCGAAAAAAAAAAACGTAACCCGGAACAGTTTTTTCCTATGGGATTTTTTCGTATCCCGGAAATTTCGTAAGGCGGTGCTTTCGTATCCCGGGGTACCACTGTATTACATTTGTGTACCAAAAAGTCAGAAGTGAGAGGACAGAGCTGGGGCAGAGTGCAGATGGTTAAGTGTACGTGCCGTAAATTGGGTTGCCCTATTAGGCTCCTATAAGCACCAGGTTTTGTACCAGTGTTTTTAAAATTTTTATGGTGATTCATATAATGTTTACTTCATCCCAAAAGTATTTCCTGGGAGCTCCCAGCACTACCAAGGATTTCTTATTCCTACTATACAGATCAGTTTAAATTAACCCAGTGCTTTTCAAAATGATATATATCTGTACTTGCTAATGTACAATGTCTCAGGTTGCTGCCACACTGCAGAGTTAATGGTGTTTGACATTGCTTTAACTGCCCTGGCTCTGTCCTTGGAAGAACTACAAATCCCAGAATTTCCTAGTGTTGAGCTCCATCCAAATAGTCTCAGGCAAAAGTCAAGTGCTTCTGCCTCTTCTAGCTTGTGCATTCTTCTGCCTTAATACCTTTTGCCATTTTGACCACACTCTGATGTTGCTTGGCCACATGTATCCTAGCTTCCATCTGTGAACTGTTGGAAGGCATGTCTTTGCTTTTTAAGGTATGGTAGGTGCTTTACAGAATAAATGAATACAGGATATGTGGTTTTGTGAAATACTGATGATTAAGAGAGATAAACACCCTCAATAGTAAGTACTTTTCTATACCGCTTAAGCGGTTTACAATGTGTAAGCCAATTGCCCTGAACAAGCTGGGTATTCATATTACTGACCTATGGAAGGATGGGAAGGCTGAGTGGAACTTGGAGCCCTCCTCTAGGATCAAACTTACAACTTTATGGCTGCAGTACCAGCATTTAACCACTGCGAGACCAGGGCTCCTTAACAACACAGAACTCTAGAATCCTGAATCATTGGAAATGATTTGCCGAAACAATCTTGTGATTACTGGTCTGATCTTACTGCGAGATTTTGGAAGAAAAAACAATTTAAAAATGCTTGCACAAAGCAGGGGGAAAAAGTGAGGGTGGAAGCTGGATGATTTACGTTATGTGGAAAACCAGGACCAGAAATATTAATCACAAAACAAAGACTATTGTGCTATTAAAAGATAATGCAGAAGTAAGTGTTTTCATATTGTTATTGCTACTATTGTAATCACATTAAAGAAATCACACAAATACGGAAATGTGTGGTAATGTCTTAAATGTTCAGTGCTAAATAACATTGTGTTCCATTTAGGTTGAATACCCATGAAGCCGCTTCCTGATTCATGCCCTTTTGCTAACCAGTCAAGGCCTCGAGGGTTATAGGAGACCCATATAAATCTAAGGCTTCTGAGCAAATGGGTTTGTTTTGATGAGACATAGAAATAGTATGCTCTTGATGTGCATTAGTGATTGATGGGGACACCTGTTTTTTGTGTGGATGCTGTTGAAAATTAGTTTCTGGCAAATGTTTGAGACCTGTCTATATTATTTCATATTTAACCATGTGGGTAGCTTTCCTATGGCATGTATCTTACTAGCAGCTAAATGTTTCTCTCTGTACGTGCATTTGCTTAATTGCAAGACTGAGATGGAAGGATTTGAATAAATAGAAGGGTAAGGCTATATAGATAGCACCACCCTTAATTTGACCCTTTATCACTTCTTTTAAAATACTCATGCCACTGGCCTATAAAAAAGAAATAACATAGACAAGAATAAAATAATTTCCATATATTGAGGGTTAACTGATGTTTTTAAAATATGATTGGACACTCGTCTGTTAATCATTTTGGCAACTGCTTTATCTTCTTACATGATGCCCTATTTCATCATGGTATGGCTTGCTTGCTTGTATATTATATTCTTTACTAAGTGGGAGTTTAGCTATTGTATTGTATTGCTTCATAATCAGAACAGTTGAAGTAGTGTGTCTTTAGTTCTGTTTTCAAGAAACTGTCTCTGTGCCAGTTATTTTTATGCTCCACCTTCCTTCACTAATGTCACTCTTGTATTGGAGGAACAAACAACATGTAGCTGCTCCTAATGAACTAGAATTACATGTGTATTCATTTTTCCCCACATAGAAAGAAACGCATGTCAGTTTCACAGTACACTGGAGCTTTACGGAAAAGGACTGATAGCAGAAGTGGCAATTTATGGGCCAAGAACCGGGAGAGCTTTGTGGGTTAACTTGTTCATTTTGGGCATGTACACTTGCACTGTAAATTACAACAAAGGTCTAACATAACCTAAAAACAGGTAGATATGTTGATCTGTGCAAAATAAAGCAATTTTAGCAGTCTTTCAGGATGCTAATAGGGCTTTCCCACTCAAGACCAAGGTAGCCAAATATATCACTAGGAAAATTAATTTCCACTCCAACTATGTACTTTGAGGACTGGAGCTAAACTCCAAGGGAATATGGAAGGGGGATTGCAGATCATATCATAGGATGCATCTACATTGTAGAAATAATGCAGTTTGACACCACTTTAATTGCCATGGCTCTGTCCTACGGAATCTATAGTTTCATGAGGCTCTTTGGCAGAGACTTTGCAAAATTACAAATCATAGGATTCCATACGATGGAGCTATAACACTGGAAATGGTGTCAAACTGAATTATTTCTACAGTGTAGATGCACCCATAGACTTTGCTCATCAAAAAGCCCTGGGACCTCAACCTAGTAAACTCTTGCTCCCCTACAGCATTGCATGCAGGAGCATGATCATACAAATTCTTATCTTTCTAATCTCAGTTGAACACTCTGTGGCCTTTCAGTTACTGTTGAACTATTACTACTCCCACCATCAACTCAGCCTTCCATCTTGTTGGTAAAATAGTAACCAGCTTGTTGGGAGCAATTGGCTTACACATTATAAACTGCTTAAAGAGTGTTCGTTCACTGATAAGTGGTATAGAAATGTACTTGCTATTCCTAACCCTTCTGCTGTTATGGTCAATTATCTAATATATTCAGCGGTTTCCAACCTGTTCTCCATGGAGCTTTTAGGGCTTCATGTGCAATTCCCAGGTGCTCTGTGGCTGCTCTAGGAAAATGAAAGAAATAAGAATTGAATGAAATTAAAGAATAAGAATATATTCTTATATATACTCCTAAACACCATTAACTTGTAAGGTATAGGATATGCTTCTTAGGGGTTCAGCCATAGAAATAAAGGCTCCATGAGTCAAAAAGCTTGGGAACCCTGTATATTATTCAGTGTAAGCGGAGTGCTTTGTTACTTCCTTTGCAAAGATACATTGCATACTGGCAGCCAAGGGACATCAGTTTTGTTGAGAAAACACTGAATATTTATTGAAGTGTCTGGTGACTTAATTATAAGACTCAAAGGCCTGTTACAGACTGCCAAAATAAAGCTGCTTCGGGTCTCTTTGAAGGTATGCTATTTAAATGATGCATGGGTCCTAAGAGTCCGGAGGTCACGCCAAAGCCACATTCCATTCCTAAGCACTGGAGTGCAGCTTTGGTGCGGCTTCCGGATTCTTAGGATGCACGTATCATTTAAACAGCATAAATCCAAAGAGACCCGAAGCAGCTTTATTTTGGCAGTCTGTAACAGGCCAAAGAGTCTTTCACTGCCAGAGTAAGGGCAAGCTTGTGTGAGTCATATTTCTTTGCATGCATTAACACTTACCTCTAATTTTTTTTAAAAAAAAAACATGGCTGTAACACTGGCCACTTAGATAAAATGCTTGTTCAGTCAAAGGTACAATTTATTCCTATCTTCTAAGAATTATCTTTTAGGAACGAAGAGACTCCTGGTCTCTTATCTGCATGGTTTGGATACCTCTGATTAAGAAATTCTCCAGGTGTTTCACAACAATTAAAAATGTAGCTTGAACAAACAGAAAAAGTATCAGAATATAAAAGTGTAAACAGAGAATACCAGCTAAACAAGATTTGAAAACCACTGAAAGAGGTTCATGTTGAGATTAGAACACCTGGGAAATTAAAGACCTTTTATTTTTCCAGCTGTTCTAGTCTCCCTCTCAGGTATACGTTTGTAGGTGCCAAGCAGTGAGAGAGCCACTGCTAAGAAAGTTCATACTTAATGCTTAATCTGGATACTCAGCTGATGCACATGGCTGCAAGACTACATTATTTTGAATTTGTTGGATAAGTTAACATGTAAAATGTTTCAACTGAAAATGTGTCCCTGATTGATCTGTCAGCAGAGCTTTTTCTTCTTCTTTGAAACATGTTTTTCTTCAAAAGACTGCAGGTGGTAAGCACCCATTTTAAGAGATATTCTCTTTAAGAGATATTCTTCTTTCCCTTAACAGAATACCTTCTAAAATGTCTGTTACAATACATGTGTGTGTAATCCAAACTTTAAAACATGCTTCTTCAGAGGTATCATTTTCTTCCATTGAAAATGAACTACAGTAATTTACTGGCTAGATTGTTATTTTTGGTTGTCATTCCTCTCAGTAACCATCCATTTCTGTGATATCCTTGGAAAACATAAGGCATAGAGTAGGGAGATTAAATCTGACTGCAAGATACAGTATATGTAATGCTCTTCACTGTAGCTCTTGGAACACCACATGTCTTACTTTACAGTCTTTTGGTTGAAGAGCTGCCAAAGGACTATCTGCTAGTAGCTGAAGAGTTGTCCAGTTAAAATTGGTAAGCCATCCAAATGTTGCTGGACTGCAACTCTCATAAACCCTAGGTTGCATAGCCAGCAGTGAAGAATGCTGTGAGTTGCAGTGCCACAACATCTGGGAGTCACATGATTTCCCACCCTTGTAATTCTTATTTTTTTAAAGGAAAGAACCGTTAAGAACAGCAGCCTGGAAGTTAGCTGTCCTTAGTTAGAATCTGGCTAACAGACTGAATAGGCACATAGGTCTGTGCTATGTGAGATGTAATTTTTTTCCTATTTAAATGAGGGCAATTGTTTCTAAATTTATTATGGGGAATAATAAAAGACAGACGTGTGGTCCAAATTTCTCTTTCCTGTTTCACTTTGTTTCAGGCCATGTAAGAATATTACACAGGCACACCGTATACCTTGCTTTAGATAAGAATCACTGTCCCTGGAGGCTTTCCAGAGAGGTGATTCTCATTTTCTCTCTCTATTGTGCCTATGGGTGGGGGACCAAAGAGATCTTGGAGGAGTCTCCTAAAGTAGCCTTGGAGGGAGATACTCATGAGCTACACCATTCCTGTCTCTGGGAGAGATGAAAAACAAATGCAGTAAAATCATGTTAACAGTACAATAAAATACAGAAAAACAGAGAGTAAACAAAACAGAAATAAATGAACTGTAGCAAATGTTAAAGGGTCATAAAGCTTGGCAAAATAAGAACATCAAAACCATTCAATGAAGTGGTTAAAAAAGGGGGGAAAGAGACAAAGCAAGCTTTCCAGGAAACAGTATCCAAACCCTTGGTGTTCTAACTGAGGTTGCATCTGCACTGCTAAAATAATGTAGTTTGACAACACTTTAACTCGATGCTTTTATGTTTTGTGAAATATTTGGCCTTCTGTCAGAGCACTGTGGTGCCACAACAAGCTACAAATCCCAGGATTCTATAGGATGGAGTCATGGCAGTTAAAACAGTGTCAAACTGCATGATTTCTGGCATGCAGATGCAGCCGTGGAAGGCCCTGACTCTTCTTGAGGTAAATGTTGCAGCAGCATCTACTGCCTGAAGGTGGTATATACAGTAGTTTATTCATCACAAAGCCAATGTTTATTCTTTAGTTCAGTGTTTAGTTCAGTCAAATGTTTATTCAATCTGGGTCTTTCTCCTTGTTCTTTGTGCTTGTAGTCTCAGACAATGAACTATGTGGGCCAGATTGCTGAAACAGTGTTTGGCACTGTGAAGGAGCTGTACAAGGGCCTGAACCCAGCTACTCTGACAGGTTGCATTGATGTCATTGTGGTGAGGCAGCCAGATGGTTCCTTCAACTGTTCACCTTTCCATGTGCGCTTTGGGAAGCTGCGTGTTCTGCATTCCAGTGAGAAAGTGGTAAGTGATCCCAGATGTGTGGCAATAGTACTACAGATGGGGAAAATCTGCTCATTCACTTTGTCTTCTATTGAAACCTTTCCAAGTTCTTTTCATCCTGGTATGAGGTTATTTGCAAAATTGTAGTTAGATTCTATATGAATTGAAATTAAATCCTCCCCTACTTTGCACTGGCCACATTCAATAGTTATAGCTATTCCCAGCATAGAGAGAGAACAGTAATCCTAATAATCAGGTGTTAGCATTGTGGAGTTTGTCAGGAAAAAAAGAGATACCAACCCATGTTTAACACCACAAACATGGTTGAATAATCAGGGATTCGTACCCAAGCATCTAAGTTCTAAGAGTTAAATCCAGAAGGCTCTGGTCATGGGCTTTATTCCAGATTTATATTTTAAAATTTCTGAAGAAATTTGCATGTTTTGTTAAATTCTTATGAAAGACTGGACTAAGATTGTCACTCATCCTTAGATGGGACTCATCACTCACACCTTGCCACATGGAATCAATGTTCCATTCAACATGGAATCATGCTCAACATTCAGACTATTTTTAAAATTATAGCAAGTTAGGATATAGTGATTTGAGAGTTGGACTAGGACTCTAGGAGACCAGGGTTCAAATTGCTGTTCATGCTTTGATTGAGAGTTCCTGCATGGCAGGGGGTTGGAATGGATGGCCCTTGTGGTCTCTTCCAACTCTACGACCTATGATTCATCAGTGGAAACCCACTGAGTGATTTGGGGAAAGTCTCCCTCCCTCAGCCTCAGAGAAGAGCAACTGTGAATCTCCTCTGAATAAATTTAGCCAATAAAACCCTATGATAAGAGCTACCAGAAGTCAGAACTGACATGAAGGTGCATAATAACAAGGAGTAAGAGCAGGAGTAGGAGTTTCTGAAATAACAAGCAGGTTTCCGAAATAACAAGCAATTACTGCACAATTTGGTGAGGCTCAAGTTCTGTTTGCAAGAATTTCAAACATAGCTGCCAGTTTCATAATGTTGATACACTATGAGACAAGTACCTGTACCATCTGCATATTGCCAAGTTCCTTTTTTTTTAGGTTGAACATACAATACTGCATAGCTCAGCCAAGTGACCTACACTGCACAAAGGTGCATCTGTTCTATGGGGATGCATGTTTATTTCTTTGGCCATCTCATCTCACATCATTCCTGACATTTATATCTTAAAGAGGTACAATATGTCTGTTAACCTTTCTGTCTTCTTCCTGATATCTCAAAAGATGGAACTTTCATTGATGAAAGAGGCACATAAGAGAGGATAATATTTATGTCAGGAAATGTCACTTGAGAGCATGATCTGCCCTGTGGGCAAGGGCCCCAGCAAGTGATGAAAGGTCTCCCTCTATCCACTGGTGTGGCCAATGAGGGAGAGATGAAGAGGCAGCATTTGCTATACAGCGCGCCCGCGCCATATGCGGGTGCGCCATATGCGGCCTTGAGCATACGCGCTCAAGCCGCGGGGCGGAAGGGGCAGCGCGTCCCATTCAATTGAATGGGCGCGTGCGCCCGTTGCGCCACCACGCCACCGTGCACGAGCCCCATTGTTTCCAATGGGGCTCGAGCATAGGCGGAATTTGCCTTACGCGGTGGGATCCGGAACGGATCCCCCGCGTAAGGCGAGGACGGACTGTATTTAATCTGCTCAACCATTGTCATCCCTTTTCCTTTTTGTGTCCTGTCTTAATTAGATGGGTAAGCCTAATGGCAGGGAACAGTGAAATTAACCACTTGTTATCCATTCTGGGAGCCTTTTTGGCTGCAGGACAGGGTACAAATTCTCTTAAATAAATGTGTGGTACAAATGTGTGTGATCCAGTGTAGTGTAGTAGTTTGAGTGTTGGACTAGGACACTGGGAGTCCAAAGTTCAAATCCTTGCTTGGCCATGGAAACCCACTGGGTGACCTCTCTCAGCCTCAGAGGGAGGCAATGGCAACCCCCCCCCCAAACAAATTCTGCCAAGCAAACCCTGTGATAGTTTTGCGTTAGGGTTGCCATAAGTCAGAAATGATTTGAAGGCAGACAACATCATCATCAACATTTCTCTCTCCTCCCTCCCCCCTTCTGTGTGTGCGCACGTGTGTGTGTGTGTGTGTGTGTGTGAGAGAGAGAGAGAGAGAGAGTGTATGTGGAGAACAAAATGGTGGGATCAATCTCTGAAGTGGCTTTTTCTGTATATGGATGTGAAAGCTGAGTTGAGAAGAAAGCTGACAGAAAGATCAACTCATTGGAAATAAGGTGCTGGGGAAGCGTTTTATATATATTGTGGACAGCCAAAAAGACAAATAAGGGGGTCTTAAGAGCAAATCAAGCCAGAACTCTCGCTAGGAGCCAGCATGACTAAACTGAGACTACAGTTGGCCCTTCTTATACACGGATTTTTTATACACGGATTCAAGCATACACGGTTTGAAAATGTTACAAAAAAGTATAAATTTACCTTGATTTTCCATTTTTTATAAGGGACACCATTTTGCTATGTCATTATATGTAATGGGGCTTGAGCATACATGGATTTTGCTATACACGGGAGATCTTGGAACCAAACCCCAGCATATAACAAGGGTCCACTGTATTGTACTTTGGACACATTGTGAGGGAAAAGACGATAATGCTTGATAAAGTGGAAGGCAGTAGAAAAGAGGAATACCACACTACAGGAGACTACATTACAGATGCATTGATTTAAAAAAGGAAGATACATCCTTGCGTCTGCAAGGATGTTGATGACCAGAACCTCTGGAGATCTTCCATTCATATGGTCACCATAAGTCAAGACTGACTTGATATCATATAACAACAACAAAGAAAAGGTGACAACCCAAATGGAAGGTGGCAATAGGTTGATCATTTATATATATGTGTATACATGCTTCCTCAAGTTGCCTGTTGACCTAGGGCAACACCATGAATTTTATAGGTTTTCTTAGGGAAGCAATACTCAGAGGTGGTTTTACCAGCTCTTTCCTCTGAAATAGAGCCTACAGCACGTGGCAGAAGGAGGCACTGGTAAAAACCCCTCTGAACAAATCTTGGCAAGAAAACCCTGTGATAGGCTTGTCTTATGGTCTCCATAAGCCAGAAATGATTTGAAGGCCCTTTAGAGTCAGTGTGGTATATTGGTTTGATTTTTGGACTGTGACACTTAAGACCAGGGTTTGACTCCCTGCTTGGTCATGGAAACCCACTGTATGACCTTGGATGAGTCACACATCTCAGCCCCAGAAAAGCCTGTGATTGGTTTAATGTAGGGTTGTCATAAGTTGGAAACAAATTTAAGGCACACAACAACAAGAAGCGCTCTCAGGTTGATATTTCTAAATATTTCCTCCTAAACTACAAATGCCATAATATGGAAGGAACCACTACAGGTAAATCATAGTGCTATAACTGTACAGTGTCAAAATGTCTCAGTTTTGTTGTGTACCAGCATTTGAAAAGATTATATTCCTTAAGCATCTCTTGTTCCCATGGCAAAAAATATTTAGAATGTTTCTTCTGTTAACTTTACAAAGATCTCTTCTGGGCTTCCTTAGGTTTTTTAAAAAGGTAATTTTCTCTCTCATTTGCTCTCTAGGTTGACATAGAAATCAATGGGGAGCCAGTCAATCTGCATATGAAGCTGGGTGACAATGGTGAAGCATTTTTTGTCCAAGAGTCAGAAGAACAAAAGGTGAGCTTAATACAGAGAAAGAAAGAAAGAAAGAAAGAAAGAAAGAAAGAAAGATAGATCTAACTGGGGGTGTATCTACACTACACAGTTATATCACTTTGATACCACTTTAACCATAAAGACTGCAATCCTGGGATTTTTAGTTTCCCAAAGTAGTTAGAACTCATTAGGAGAGAATGCTATCAAAGTAATTCAGGGTTATAATTTAAATAAATAAAATAAATAAATAATAAATAAAACTTTTATTTATATCCCCCTTTTTGTTTCGACATTCTAAGCGGCGCACAACATTAAAATAATACAATAATATATACAATCCCCCCATTAAAAATGATTAAACTGTTCTAGCAATTAAAATTACAAAGACTAAACTCTAAAAACAATAGAACAATAGTGGGCAGAATCATCACATATATATGTCTGTGTGGGGATCTTTATGTGGCCGGGTGCTATTCCAGGAAGGCCTGCCAGAAGAGGTCCATCTTGACAGCTTTCTTAAAGCTATCTATGTTGGTAATTTGAAGGATCTCGTCCGGCAGGCCATTCCATAAGGTGGGAGCGATTGCAGAAAAAGTTCTCTGGGAGGTCACAGTCAATCTGGTCTTTACAGACTGCAACAAATTCCTCCCAGAGGATATGAGTGCACGGGGCGGATTATACAGAAGAAGATGATTCCTTAAATAGGTTGGGCCCAGGCCATGAAGGGCTTTAAAGGTAAAAACCAACACCTTGTACTGTGCCCAGAAACTAATAGGCAGCCAGTGGAGTGATTTCAATATTGGTGTAATATGGTCACTCCTAGTTGTTCCTGTAATCAATCTGGCTGTCATATTCTGTACCACTGAGGACTAGGCACAAGGGTTAGCCCCATGTAGAACGCATTGCAAAAATCAAGTCTTGAGGTTACCAGTGCATGTACTACAATTTCAAGGTCCCCCGGTTCCAGGAAAGGGCGCAGCTGGCGTATCAGCCAAAGCTGATAGCAGGCGCTCTTGACCGTCGCATTCACCTGATTTCTCATCTGAAGCGATGAGTTGAGAAGCACCCCTAAACTGAGAACACAGTCTTTTGAGGGGAGCATGAACCCCTCTAGGACTGGAAGTTGCGGCCCAATACCTGGTTTAGGGGCCTCTACTGTAAGTACCTCTGTTTTGTCTGGATTCAGCTTGAGCTTGTTTTCCCTCATCCAGTCCATTACTGCTGCAAGACATTGATTGAGGGGAGAAATACCATCTGCTGTCATTGCTGATGACCGAGACATGGAGAAGTATATTTGGGTGTCATAAACATACTGATAACACCCTGCTCCATGTCTATGGATGATTTCTCCCAGCAGCTTCATATAAATGTTGAATAGCATCAGGGACAGGATGGTGCCTGATGGATGCAACAATTAAGCTGTGTTTTTGAAGAGCAACTGTCCCCGAGCATCACCCTCTGGAATCTACCTGAGAGGAAGGAACGGAACCATTGCAAAGCAGTGCCTACAATTCCTAACTCTCTCAGGCATTCCAAGAGGATGTCATGGTCTATTGTATCAAATGCCGCTGAGAGGTCTAGAAGCACCAACAGGGTCATGCTCCCTCTGTCGATGCCTAGATGAAGGTCATCAGTTAAGGCGACCATGGCAGTCTCCACCCCATATCCCATCCTGAAGCCAGTTTGAAATGGATCTAGAAAATTGGCTTCATCCAAGACCACTTGGAGCTAAGAGCGACAGCCCTCTTGATCACTTTGCCCAAGAATGACAGATGAGAAACAGGCCTGTAATTTTTTCATGTCCAAGGAGTCCAGGGAAGGTTTTTTCAGGAGTGGTCTAACAACCGCTTCCTTTAAGGAGGATGGTACATAACCTTCTCTAAGGGATGCATTGATGACATGTCTGAGAAATGCCATCAAGGCATCACCCCCCTGGACGGCCAGCCATGATGGGCAGGGATCGAGAGGGCATGTCATCTTCCTCACCTTTCCAAGGATCTTGTCCACGTCATCAGTACTCACAAGCTCAAATTGATCCAGTCTAATCTTATAAATGGATTGACTAGATACCTCATCAGTTGATTTTGCCCCAACATTGGCGTCCAAGTGGGCTCTTATCTGAGAGATTTTACCTGCAAAGTAGTTGTTAAATGCATTACAGCAGGCAGTTGTTGGGTTAAGTAGAGGGTTCTAGGTAGATGGCATCACCGTGAGTTCCCTCACTGGTATACCAGGGTTTCTGATTAGAAGTGGGTAGGAAAGGACACCTGGGAGCAATTGTGTCAATAGCCCTGGTGAGATCGGTGTTCCATGTGTTCACCAAGGCTTTGACAGAATCACCCTCTAGGGCTTTCTGGAATCCAATTGGTTCCACAATTTAAGAGAATTCTAAGTACCTCATGAAATTACAAATCCCAGGATTCTGTAGAATAGAGCCATGCCTCTTAAAGTGATCCTAAATGGCTGTAACTGGGTAGTGTGGATGACATTTTGTGAGTTTTTCAGACATGTTCTTTAATAGTATATATTGAAGCTATTAGGGTAGATTAAAGGTATTGTTCCTGTCTTGTTTCTAAAGTTCTGCTGCCTTGCATCTCACTATAGAGGCCATTCTTACTCCTTCCACCCCATGACTCTCAGTCTCTTGGACGTTTCAGAGGCAGCATCAGGTGATGGCTTCTACATAAGGTGGTGGAAGTAGGGAACTCACTGTAGAATTAGTCTGAAATCTAAAGCAATCCAAGGTGTTGAACCTACTTTTGGGTAGAGTTCAGCCCTTTAGTTTTTTAAAAGACTAAAAATTGTAACAAAAAAGTTGAGACTAAAAACCAGAACACATTAATCACCACACTACTTAACCTACCAGTTGTTACACTACAGGTGCACTGTGCCTGGTGTTTGACCTCTTTTTCTAACTTCACAATTTTTATTTTCTTACTGAGAATCATGATTGTATGCACATACAAAATTCTGTCTAAGAAGGCAGCAATTCTCTGGAGTCACACTACTGAGAGCACCAGCACATGTCTGCTTATTTTACATACTTCCTTTCTGCTTCAGTTCATCTCTGAAGTCTCATTTCCTGACCCCATGAAATCCAACCTGGACTTTTCTATGCCCCCCCCCCCGCCCCAAGTTGTTGCTCTTGTATTTTCAACAAGAAGTGAACACCTTTGAGATGGTGTCTAGAACTTTGTATGTTTTGAAACATAAATGCTTTTTGTGTGTAGTTGTTTTGGTTGCAAGAGGAGAGGAGAAAAAAGCTACTGCTAACCTAAAGCTAACCTAAAGTTAACCTAAAATGCAACTCACACAATCTGATTCAGTTTGCCCTTAATTTGTATTTATATTTTAGTGTAACTAAAACGGTAGATTGCAATTATACACATGCATGATCAGCATATTGCTGTTGGATAGGGACTGAGTAGGTTTCTAATCTACTTTGTAGTTTTTTCCCCTTGTTGTGACGTTTTCCCTGGGAGGCAGTGTATGCAATCTCCCAGCATGTCTTAGTTCTCTTTCTGATGGAAGAAGAAGCTTCTCTTCTACTCTGGAGTCCTGAATATTCAGTTTTCACTAGATTCACATAATCTGGCTTTCCTTAATACCCAATTTGTTTTTGACTTGCCTGATGTATAATTTTAATTCTGTCCTGAAGCTTAAATACCCTGAATTCACTAGATCTTGACTGATCTTGTAAGCTATGTAGGATCAGGACTGGTAATTATTTGGATGGGGAACTGCCAAGGAATACCAGATACTGTAGCCTGTATTTCAGAGGAAGGCAATGGCAAACCACATCTGAGTATTGCTTGCCATTAAAAACACTATGACAGTTATGGGATCTCCAAAGGTTGATTGGTAACTTGAAGTCAGGCATTCACACAGAGAGACACTGCTATTCTAACTCAGTTCAGATGTTTAGCCATTTTGTGTCCATTTTCTCTCACACACACCCAACCCTGATATTTCAGGAGACCATTCCCATTTCTTTGTGCACATCTCCCATCCCTTCTGAGAAAAGCTCAGATCCTGCAGCCTTGGGCTCAGACACAGCCCTCCGTAAGAAAAGATGGCGGAAGAAGAAGCCGAAAAAAAGGGAGCGGTCGGTAGAATCAACATCGGAAGAAGAGGGGACTGAAAGTGAGCAATCCCTAGAGGAAAAGCGAAAATGGTTGACTTCCAAGTGAGTTCACTATAATCTAAACTTGAGCTGCCGGAATGAATGAAATGATTACAGGTACCAACATTCATAGATAGTGTTGTATGTGAGCGTCTGATGCGAGATGGTTAATAAAGCCAGAAAGATTGTTTTGAAATTCTTTACTGGACTTGTTGATAATTTCCATGGAACTGTGGCCATTTTTCAGTTTGGCCAAGTGCTCAAGAGCTACCCTTTTTTGTTTACTTTTTTCCAGTTTAAAATTAGCTTCATATATGTAAAATATATTAAATTTTAGCTGAAATTAATTAAAAGCAATTCATTATTTTCAAATGTATATTTATATATAAGCCTTAACGGTACTTAAATGGACAAAATTGACTATGATAGAGACTTTCCCATTGTCTATATGTGCCTCTAGTTCCTTTTCCTATGAGTTCCAGTGGCAAACAGTGTTGTTGTTGTGTGCCTTCAAGTTGTTTCTGACTTATGACAACCATAAGGTGACCCTTTCTGAGGGTTTTCTTGGTAAGATTTGTCCAGAGGGGGTTACTTTTGCTTTCTTTTAAGACTGAGAGCGTGTGATTTGCCTAAGGTCATCCACTGGATTTCCATGGCCAAGTGAGGATTTGAAGCCTGGTCTCCAGAGTTGTAATCCAACGCTCAGACTGCTACAGCATGCTGGTTCACTTCTGATTGCTGAGGCACTTATATGTCATGGAATGAAAAATAGAGTAATCATTGGGAATAAGCATTTTCTTTAATGTCTAGCTTGGCCAACATGTGTGTGATTGTTTTTGTTAACTTGCCCTTGGCAGAAGAATAGGCATTGGCATTGGGCAAGCAGGAAGGAGCAAGACTTTATGTGTGACTGCCTATTTACTAGGCTGTATTCAAATCAGAGATTTTTTTTCTGGGGGGGGGGGGTGATCCCACCTAAAGTATAATGGATAACTACAGAAAAAGGGGCCTTCATCAGTGGAGTGCTCTCTTCAGTGATGCTTACTTGACATCAAACCTGCTGTCATTATGGAATTAGGCAAAGAATTTTTATTTTTATTTTTCCCAATTAAAATCTGATCTGATTAATCTGTAACCTTTTTTATGCTTCTCTTCTCTATTTGTGTTTGGTGACTGCTTTTAAGTGTGGTGTTTTAGGGCCTTTTAAAAATTGTTTACTATACTTTTAGTTGAAGCCATCCTGGGAATTCACTAAAGGTATAAATTCCTTGTATTAATGAGATTTGCAGGCTTGAGCCTGTGCATCTGTGACGGTTGGTTCTGCAAACATGTTGAGAACACTTTTTATTCTGGCTGTAAATGGAGTCAGGAAATCTAAATTGCTAAATCAGCCAATTGATTAAGGAAGAATAAATTTACACAATTATAACTTCTGCTGTTCCCAGAACATGCTGTTACGTAAAAAACAATATCACACTACACTGTTATAGCACTATTATTCTACTTTTATAGCTGTGACCGCTTTCTGTGGAATTCTGGGATTTGTAGTTTAATGAGACCTAAGAGAGCTCTGACTAAGAATTCTAAATGCCCCTCCCTAAATTGCAAGTCCCACAATTCCACAGAAAAAACAACAGCAGTTTAAGTGGAATACTAGCACTATAACCGTGTAGTGTGATATTGTCCTAAGACACATTGGTGCTTATTTGAGAACAATCTGTTTGGTACAAAAATCAGTGGAAAGATCTAAGATAAAATCAATATCAGCACAATACAGCAACAAAACACTTATCTTGGCTTGTTTTGCAGGCTAAGTTCCTTCTATGTTACCTTTCCCCAACTTGGTACATTCCACATCCATTGGATTACAACTTCCATCTCCCAGTACCATGAAAACACTAGCTGGGAGTTTGAGGCCAACACATCTGGAGGGTGTTAATTCAAGAAAGGTTGTTCTATGATTTTTCTGATGATGAATCAGCAACTAATACCTGAAAGTAAATTGTAGCTCAGTGTTGAATAACAGTGACAGGTCCAGGGGGTCACTTTTTATGCCCTGAGAAACTCTTGAGAGCACATAGATTACTGAAAAAATGTGCAGGGACCCATTTCTGATTCTCAAAAAGTGGGAATTTTTCTTAAAAATGTTAAAACAGTACAGGGAGGCCTTGCAGCATAGGTGCAGCTGGAGGCTTCCAGGAACAGGAGTTCATCCTCTTGTTTGGCCAAGAAAAAGGCTAGCCTGGGGATTCTGGAATTGTCAATGGGCACAAAAATACCCTGAGGTGGCCACATGTATCCCCTGGGCCACATCATGGCCACACCTGATATAAATTAACTAGCAGAGCAGTAAATGTCCTAGAGAGCTGCTGAAAATTGGTACTGCTGCCATGTCACATTTGGCTATAAAACACTGTTTCTGCTAAAAATTGCAGCAAGTCATGACATAAAAGTACTGTGCTACTTTCCTAGTTTTATGTGATATGTGTACATTTTGCAGTAGGTAGAAGAGTTGCATCCTCTTCTGTATGCAAATGAGGAAATGTCTTGGTCTTAGACATTGCTTGCCATAATTCTTATGCTTTAAATTAATGACTTCTTTAAAATCACATGCTTCTTAATTGGTTGTGTCTTGTTTTAAATGATCAAAGTCCTTCCATCTATTATTCTGACAGATTAACCATGCATATTTACTCAAAAATAAGGCCCAGTGTGTTCTATGAATTTCACTCCAACATAAATATACATAGGATTGCAGCTTCAATTGTGGAGCCATGTTTAAAGTCCACCACTGTCTCCCAACATGGCCTGCAAACATCTTTAGTAACTTTCTGGCCTGTTTATTCTGCAATGATGTTTTGAAATAAAGTGGTTTAGAGGTATGATCTAAGAATTAACCTTTAGCAGTCTTTAGAAATCTGCAAGTCCATAATGCCTATCATTAGGCAGGCTTCCCAGGGTTGATAGGGATTGTATTACCGTGCCCATGGACCCTATCTTGGGAAAGGCTGCTCATAGAGCATTCCATTGTCAGACAGTCACCATGATATATAGAACCATTTTGGGTCTTAACACCAGCTGTTCAAATAGGCACAGATTATTAATGAAACTTCTGAATAAGACCTCTGCTCTATGAATGTTTCTGTTAAACCTAATTTTTCTTTTATGTAACTTTTCTTATCAGCAATTCAACCTATTACTCATTCACGGATGTTCAGTGTGAAGGAGCTGGGACTTCACAAGCTCAAGAAGCCTACCCCTATTCTGACGGAGAGCTGACTCCTCTGCAGAGGTCAATGATAGTAAATGATGCCAAAGGCAAACAATCCCAACAGCTAGGGTGAATGAAGCAGGGATTGCAATCATGCCTACTTATCTTGCTCCCAGTGTCCAGGTCTGTTGGGCTAGAGCAAGCTATTTTGATGCTCAAGGCAAAGATGGCACCCCACCCCATATCATATCAAGGAGCCCTGGTGGTGCAGTGGTTAAATGCCAAAACGTTGTGAGTTCAATCTTCAAGGCTCCAGGTTGACTTAGCTTTCCATCCTTTCATAGGCTGGTTAAATGAGTGCCCAGTTTGTTGGCTTAAAGATTGTAGAAATATAAGTGCTATTGCTATTGCTGTTGCTGTGTCTTATTTTGATACCAATAAGACTTGCCATGAAACTTGCTTCAGTGTTGATAGTGGATAGGGACCCTTCACTACACCTGAAAGCAGCAGACTGCTTTAAGAAGTACAGAAAAGGCCATGGGACTCCAGAGAAGGGGACAGCTTTAGAAAGCAGGAAGAGAAGTGGCTCTGGGAATGGGATATCTTTTCTTGAGGATTTTTGTGTCATGTCTAGAAGCATGCTTTTATGTCCATGGTACAGAACTGGGGATGGAATTGTGTTGCTTTCCAGATAGTGTGGAAGTGCAAGTTACAGTAGCCACAACAAGCATAGTCAATGGTGCAGAGTGATGAGAGTTACAGTCCTACAACATCTGGTCAATCCACACCGGGTCTATAAGGATGGAGGTGTCTTCCTGCTTTTTTCTAATTATTATTGCCATTTGTTATGGTTTCTTAGTTCAGGTGACCATCATGCAATTTGTCTGCAAGAAGTTTGGTCAGTGGTCTTTTCCATTACCAGTAGTGAAAGTATTTTGTTTTATCTCTCTTTCTTAGCCTTTCTCCAAACTCCTCATCAGCTCCAAAAAGTGACTCTGAACTGGAGCTCAGAAATCCTGAACTACCATGTGACTCTGAATCTCATGTGCAGTGGTCATGGGGAAGATTGCCTGAGGTGAGCATAATTAGAGGAAAGCAGTGGTGAGTGTCGCCATTTTGTGTGCTATGTAAAATGGATGCACTTGTTGGTCTGATTTCGACTTTTTGTTTTTAACCATCTAACCATCAAAAAGAACCCAAATACACTTCCTCTTACATTTCTGCTTTTTATTGTTATTCATAGCAGCTCAAGTCTTTTTCTTTTCTTTAAGGTAAGCAGATCAGACCGAACAGATGCAACAAAACCTGGTGTGAGTGTCTCCACAACAGTAGCCATCACCCCAAGTACCCCCATCAGCACTGCCAGTACCATTACCGTGTGTGAGAAAACTCACTTTGTGGCCATCACTGCAGGCTTAGAAAGTGACATGGACATGGTAGAATCTGATGGTGTATTGTGTTCTCCACTCACTCCTATTAAGCCAGCCCCTATTTTTCCTACTGAAAATGGCCTTCCCAATAAAGAAGAGCTGTGTCCTTCCATTCAAGTGATTTGCAGTGATCTAGAGACAACTCCCAGCCTTCCAGAAGATGTACAAGACATAAAAATACCTACAGAGAATGAAGGAACCAAGGCAATCAAGGAAACCATTGAACAAATTCAGGATCAGAATTTAGAAGTGCAATCTTCTGGGCAAACTGGTTTGGTAAACAACGAGCCTTGCAGGAGTCCAGAGCCGAAACAGGATAAACAAAGTAAGAGGAGAATGAAAGCTATGCAATATAACATACAAATGGGAACCCACAATAAAATGTTTCAGTGTGGCCCAGCATTCTAACAGTAGTGTTCCTATTCAGAAGTTCAGTCAGCCTAGAACAGGAGGGTGTTTTATTGGTATAAAAAACCAATGTGTTTTAGCCTGTATATATTCTTTTGGCTTTGTTCAAGGGCTAAAGATAAAAATACAACACATAAACATATAATATGACTATATATAATGTAACATTGTATGAAGTCATTATTGCATTAGTACTTTGTCTGTGGCCTGTACCTACCCATTTAGAATCAAACTTCAGAAACCTCTTCAGCAGAAGCTGTCAAACCAATGAATTCTCCTTGGGAATTCCAGAACTAAGGAAAACCCTTTCTCATCTGATGTGGGACTATTTAGGAATATTTTATGCATCTCTAGTATAGGTCATATTGATAAGAACTATATCTGAGACTACTCATTTTATTTTGACTTTTTCCCATATACTCAGCCTACTCATTGTTGGAATGCAGGCCCTAAGAAGCTTCCTAAATTGGAAGCTGAAAAAGGTTCCCCATCACTCTCACTAGGGATTAAAGTCAGAAGAAAAGCACATTATCTCTCTGACTGTCCCGATTTGACAGGGAGAGTCCCATTTGATTCTCTGTCATCCCACTTTTGCAGCTTCTTTTAAAATATTCCAGTGTTGTCAGCTTACTTCAAATGCTGCAAACTAAGTTCAAAGTGCAAATCTAGTTTGCAGTAAATTAACTCAGGAGGGGGGCAGAAAAGAGGAAAGGAGGGTGCAGAATTTTGCCCTTCCCTGTTGGTCCAGGCAAACACAAACTGCTACAAGTCCCTCTTAGTGTCCAGATTGATTAAAAAGGCCAGAAAGTCTCAGAGTTTATTCCTGTTTTTTATGGTTTTATTTTGGAAATCCATATGCATTTTGCTCATCCCAGAATATTTTATGCCAGCTCCTGGTACATTCGGAGACTTTTTATACTATCTCTCTAGGTTGATTTATTTTAATCCAGTCTAAAATAGGAAAGTACAAGAACAAAATGTGGGATGTTGCAGTCAGTCTGGATGCACCCTTAGCTTGCCTCTTTTTCCCAGTTAATAACATTTGCCATCTTCACCATCCTATGTTGTTACTTTGCCACATTTGACCCAGTTTTTAATCTGTGAAATGTTAGAGGGCATGAAAGCATAGAAGTAGAGAGTCTTGCTTTTTTAAAAAAAACATTTTTAATAATAATAATAATAATAATAATAATAATAATGTTTATTTATATACTGCTTTTCCAAATTAGATCAAAGCGGTGTACAACAGGAATTACAATACAATATCCAAAGTAAAACAAAAAACAAACAAACAAACAAACATAACAGGCCTCTCTCCCCCTCAAGATGGTGGTCAGAAGGAGGGCTCTTAGTCTTCAGGCCAGGCCTCTCCTTGCCCCTTGCCCCTTGTTCATGTAGTGGTCCCAGTTTATTAAGAAGGTATAGAGAATTATCTATGGAAAATTATGGAAAAATCCAGGCTTTTAACATAGCCAGGAATGAGTTATGGAACAAGGGAGTAGTGTGTTTGAACATGGATGTAAAGAACATTTGGATATTATCACATCCTCAGTGAGAGAGGGTATCATGATACAGTGAGCCACCCTGTTAAGAAATAGATCAAAGGAAAAAAAAGATTTTCTTTTCTTTTCCTTCCTTCCAGCCTTCCTTCTATTTGGGAACTTTTTAATGAAAAAAATTGCAACATAAAACAGCCTATTTTATATTTCCTTAGGCAAAGATTATTCTTTTTCACATAAAAATGTTTTTTGTACAAATGATTTTCTTTTGCCAAATAATCCTACAGTCCAAAAAACGTACAAAGACAATTGTAATCTTGCCCCCAAAAGGAGAAACTTATGAAATTATTCCCAAAAATTGGCTAAGATTCTGCATCCCTAGCTTTCAACCATAAGCAGCAAAAACTGGAGTTCAGCCTGAACCCAGAGTTTCCTGTCAAGAGAATGAAATTAGGAATAAAATGAGAATCAAGCAAATAATGTTGTCAAAATGAGTGGGGTGCAACACTTGTATTTAGGGGGGACTGTTAATAATTCTTTCTGAATTTCTTTGAGGTTATGTGAAGAGAAGCCCCCACCTAGGACCTACTGATATTTACTTAGAGGACCTCTCGAATTTGGATGCAGAGGAATTAGCACTTTATTTCCCTAAAAGGTACTGTTCATATTCCTGGTTTGTTCAGGGAAAGCAAACTTTTAACTGGACTCATAGAATTTAAGAGCTAGAAGAGAGTTTGCAGGTTATCCTCTCTATTATATACCTTAATGAAGGATCTACAGTGCAGGAAGCTTTAAAAAATGGAGAAACAATTGTAGAGAATGCAGGGGAACAAATTTTGCCACTGCACCCTATTCATGCCAGGCTGCACCTCTAAAAATGGCCAAAAATCAAAAACAGCCAAAGGCCAAACTGAAATTAAATTGTTTTCTACTTATGGCTCATTTGCTTTGGAAGTAGAGTGGGAATGGGATGTTCAGGTGTATTGATCACAGGAATATAGACTGGCAAATTGTGAGTTATTTTGCTGTCCCTGTAGGGGCAGGAGGCCCAGGTGTCTAGGGGGCTTCAGAAAGCCACTGAGGACCATGTATAGTCCATAATGCTTTTTCTTAGCAGTTTGTGGCCATTTGGTCTGGTCCAGTCACCTGAAGCTGAAAAGAACAAGTCTGCTCCCTCTTCTGTGTGACAGCTCTTTCTCTGACCGAGCTATCCTGTCTCACTCACTCCAACCAGGACTGTAGTTATGAGAAGGATGGGGCCAAAAGAGGACATTGCCCCCAATTAATTTTTTTCTTCAGTTTCCAAATTTCTAGCATTGCAATAATTTAAACCTTCAATTAAGCATTTAGAAATTCAGCATTTAGAAATAGAGTTTAGGCATCCGAAGCAAAGGGGCAGTCAAAGTGTCCAAGGGAATGTGGACACACACAGCAAATACAAGAATTCTAAGTATGACTGATTTTCAGTGTCTCTCCCTGGAATGCTATCAATTTGGGAACTGAAGGAAAATTCCATAGGGGGTGAATTCTTATTGGGGAGTAGTACCATTTTGTCCCTCCATAGCTACACCTCTGAGTTCATCTTTTCATCTCCAACCTGGTTGCCTCTGCCCAGGGTGGTTCCCTTTGTACTTGGTCACCTATATACACATTCCTGTCTTCATTGTTCTTAAAAAGTGAAGTTCAAGACAAGGCACTAATTATGCCAATTTGGACTTAGTGATGAACTGCAGTTAGTTCAAAGTGAAAATGCTTCTGGTCTCTTTATGGTTACACCAGAGGACAGGGATACATGCAAACTGAATTATCAGATTCCACATATTTAACACTAAATCTATATATACAGTTTATTGTTGTGTGCAAACCAGCTCATTGACCACAGTGCTAACATGGTGACATTCATATTTTAAAATATTAACCAAATGGGCACAACGTCAGGAGTTTCTGCACCTATATAGATAAAAGTGTGTGTATATATGAAGCACGTGTGAGCAGCATGTAGCCAATGCGACACATTTGGTCCTGATGCTTCAGTTTGCTGTCACCACCCCCATCTGTGGGGCCACCATCAACAGAAGCATGTTTCTGAAAATCAATGATGGCATAAAACCCCAGATTTCTTAGCCTGCCTTTATAGAAACGTAGACACTCTGTCATTCAGACCATCAGGCTTCTATAATATGGGGGTGGATGGGTTTCTTGCCCCCTCCAGCATTTTAGAGAGCTGCTACTGTTGCTGTTGAATTACAGCAGGCACCATAGTGGCAGTGTGGCTAGAAGAGGCATATTATAATAAAGGATGTTCCTTGATGGTTCTTTAAAAATATGTGCATAACTGTAACATTATAAAATAAGTGTGATCCTTACCACTGTTGCTTCCACCAAAAACAATAAGACATGAGGGATAACTTCCTAGAACAAAAAGGATATCTTCTTGCTGCTCTTTCAAGAATCAAAGACTCTCCTCTTTCTCATCCTTTTCTCAATAACTTAAGACATAGCGGTAACTTGATGGCTGGTTTGGCATCGATGCTTTGTTCTTCTTTCTCTTCTGTTGTCAGTGATGCTGAGCTGAGTGGCGATGCGCAAACTGATCCTGGCAATTTCTCTCATGCCCCTTGGCTGGGTGATGCTACTGTTGACTGCAGTTCAGATAATCTGTTGGAACACTCATCATGCAACCAAACACCCCATATCCTCCTGTCTGTCTGCGGAGGTCTTGGGGATGATGGGGAGTTTTCTCATGGTATGTCCAAATAAATGGAAGAAACTGTGCATTGGGACTTAGAGTGTTCAATCAAAGGGCTATGTGTGAGAGAATGCATGGGCATGTACTGATCTTCTACAATGCTAGCAGATTAAACCTGTTTAAAATTATGTCTACTTGTCTTGGTGGAAGAAAGAGATGTAACAAGATGCTTAGGGTGCAACTAATTCAGTGCTACCCAAAGCAGTTGTTCCGATACTAATTCCAGTCCCTAAGCTGTAGGTCCCTGACAAATTTCCAGGTTAGAAAAAGGTATATTTGGAACCAGTGGGCACAGCTATAGTGCTGGTCCTTGAAACATTTGAAAACAATTATTGCCATCCCCCCATACCACATAGTCTTAGAAGTAGAGGGATGAACTAGATTATATGACAAGAGAGCTATGACTGGATTTACCATGGATTCTACACGGTGAATACAGTATAGGAAGCCCTACCACAGACTGAAGCCATGGAGGTGGAGGAAGGAGGGTTAATCTTCCATCTTCTTATTTTTCCTTCTAAAATATTATTTCCAAAGTTGTTATGTATTCTGTGAAACAAAATATACAGATAATGTATGGTTTCCCACACATTGGGTGATTTGGTTTGAGAAGAAGTAGGTGTGTGTATGTGCACGCGCATGCGCGCGCACTAAAAAATTTCTCTCACAGCTACAGTCCCAACCTAAATCACCTTCTGTTTAACATTATCTTTAAAAACATCACAAGAGATTTGAACATCGTCTTTTGTTCTCTGATCTAACCAGGTACTAGATCAGGGTTTGGTTATGCAGTACTCCAGATGTTCTTGGATTGCAGTTCCCAGAATTTCTCACTACTGGGTATGCTGGCTAAGGCTGTCACGTAGGAAACTATTTTTGTGAGCACAGCTAGATTGCTCTGATAGCATTTGTGTTATCTTGGTCAACGTATACTTCCATGGGTTCCTTGGGGAAAACATGACAATCAAACTAGCATGCCATCAATAAATGTATGAAGTATAGATCTTTTTATGATGTGTGAAACACAGGACTGTGTGTGTATGGCTGCTGTGGTAAAATGAAGTAACACCTTACATTTTTTTGTCCTCTGGGTAACAGAAACCAATAATTTCACATGGTGGGGTATTCTGGCAAACTGGCCTGTATTTTTTATTTCACTTCCATTTCTAGCTGAGAGGTTTATGAAGCATATAGTTTCCTATCAAGAGTTTGCAGAGAACCCAGCAATTCTTGAGGACCCAAACTTGGTGATACAGATCCACAAGAAGTGAGTAGAAAAGTCACTTTCTACTCTGATATGTTTGTATTCCCTATACCAGCTTTCTGTACGTGTATGTATATATAAACATTAGTACCTTCAGAGTGCATTCATATGTTTGTTTGCTCATTCATTCAGTTTACATTCCACCTTTCTTCCAGCATAAGACTCAAAGTGGATTAGAACAAAGATTAAAACAAACTATACCTAAATTTTATTTTTAAAAAATCCATTAAATAAGCACTCCTCTTAAAGCAAAAATTTAAAACAGCTTAAAAAATCTTTTATCAAAGATGATAAAAGATAATATACTTTTCTACCACAGCCAGGTAAGAGCCAAAGGCCTTTCAGAGTAAAAATATTCTGCCTTTTTGGTGGAAAGAGAGCAAGGACGGGGCCAATTGACTCTCACATGGGAGGGAATTCGACTTTCTGAGAGCAGCCATCAAAGACATGACAATGAGAGAATGCTCTCCCCTAAGAATCTTAAAACTTGGGCAGGCTCATATAAGCAGAAAATACTTATTAATTCATTGAAACAGGCTTTTCTTTGCCCTCATCAAGGATTGCAGTGGGAAGATTCTCTTCTTTTTCCCCATTTTCCTTCCCCCCCAGTGTGTTTGGTGCTCTGGTGTGACTGTAATAATACCCCAGTATGATTCAAAGATGGCAAATGTGTGTGAAGAGCAGGTCTACATTCCTTCCCTCTTGTTGTAAACTCAGCAACACTGACAACAGTAAAATATGGTGTAGTTTGGCTTTGCTTGGCTTAATATCTGCTGGGCTGTTGTTATGGAGTACACTTCTTCATGTTACACTTTCTAAGGGAGCGATTGATTGAAATGGCAATTTTTGGATCCCTTCCCCCTGAGTCTCTGATGTGTGTATGAAATTTCAGCCTTCTGTTTGTAGAAGAATCTTAATGGGCAGTTGGGTGTAGATATGTCTCCAGGTAATAATATATTCAGTATACTGTACTATGTCATTCCAGTGTGTGGCTTTAATGGCCATTCTGTACTTGGTGCCTTGCTACCCAGTACATGTAGCCATATACAAAATATACATGGTTATATATGTACTTGCAGATATTACAACTGGGCAGTTGCTGCACCTATGCTTCTCTCCCTACAAGCTTTCCAAAAGACTCTTCCTAAGGTAAGTTCAAACAATTTTGAGATTCTAATTCTATGTAATATCCCATTTGAACTCCTAGTTTTGAAGACTCTAGCATAAAATCTGCATGAAATACTACAACAGTGAACAAGCTGGCAATATCTCTCGGAAAGCCTCATGTTCCAAGAAATAGCATTTTATACTTCTGTCGAAATCTTTAATACAGTGGGGCCTCCTTATCCACGGGTTTGCCATACATAGATTTAAACATCTGTGAACAGCAAGCCCCCGTTGTCTCCAATGCAATGCCATTAGGGAGAAGGGGACTTGAGGTCTGAATATTTTGGTATCTGGAACAGATCCCCATGGATACCAAGGTCCAGCTGTACTCCTAATGCCATTGGATGCTCTCACATCTGTAGACTACCAAGATGATTTCTTTTCTGTGTAATACCACAAATCTTTATGTTTCATTGTTCTCTGGTGTAATGTACTTATCAAACTTAAAATGAAAGAATAAAAACAACAAATTGCCACTAAGAAGTGTCAGGTTCCAGAACTGGAAGTTCTGGCATGATTGCTCAACCCAGTCCTAGGCTTTGTGTTGCACCATCTAGAAATAAATAAATCAGGTCTGTTGCAGAATGCACTAGTGTAGGAGACTTGAATGCCAGTGATGATATATTATAGAATGAGCTGTGAGATACCATGTTCCATTTAGGCTTTGTCAAAGTAATGTTAGAAAATAAGACATTCATATAGGAAAGAATCACAGAATAAGAGAAGTAACTACAATTTGTATATCCCCTATCTAGAAGTCCAAAATATTACAAAATTGTCCACATGGATTGCTGAGGTAGCGACTCTTTTGCTTTCTGATGGTTTAGTGTATATAGACTTGATTTAATGCACAACATTATTAAAATAATGTGTATAAAATTACCTTCAGGCTATGTGTATGAGGTGTATATGAAACATACATGAATTTCATGTTTAGACTTGGAGCCTGTCTCCAAGATAATCCCAATTTGTATATGCAAGTATTTCAAAATCTTTAAAAAATCCAAAGTCCATAACACTTCCGGTCCCAAACCGCCCTGAGTCCCAGTTTTGGGAAAAGGGTGGAATATAAATTAATAGTAGTAGTAGTAGTAGTAGTAATAACAACAACGACCCATCTCTCTCTATCCTTTCATTTGATCTTGTCAGGGTTGATGGAAAGCTGCCTTATACTGAGTTAGTCCATCTAGTTCAATATTATCAACATTGTGAAGTTGAAGGCTTTCATGGCAGGCATCCGTAGTTTTTTGTGGGTTTTTCAGGCTATGTGGCCATGTTCTAAGAGAGTTTCTTCCTGACGTTTTGCCAGCATCTTCAGAGAAACACTGACTGGCAGCAACTTTCCAGGTTCTCAGGCGGGGATCTTTCTTAGCTCTCCATGGAGATAATCAGGGACTCCATGCAAAGCATGTCCTCTGCTACTGAAATATGGACCCTTGGCACAGAAGTTCTCTTACTACCAGATCACTAACGAACTAGTGTAGGTAAGCTATTTTGGAAATGAGCATAACTTGCTACTGAGTCTCTTTTCTCTATATTTTCAGAGTACTGTTGACAGACTAATGAAGGAAAAGATGCCCAAGAAGGGTGGCAGGTGGTGGTTTTCTTGGCGGCGGCGAGAATTATCTAATGAGGAGGTACATGCACTGAGACATTGTCTGAAGCCATGATGTGGCATTCAAAAACCCATACCAAAATATTGTTGCTAGGTTTCAACTCAAGTGGTCAGCATGGATGAGAAAGTGGACAATAGTGGATAGCAGAAAGCTTTATCTGGGAATATATTTTAATATGGGCATAGGAGGGATTGTCATTAGTTTCTCTGAAACAATTAAAAGCCTATGGTCATGTGGGAGGAGCAAGTAATGCAAGGTACATTTTTTAGTGTCAGAATGGCACTTGTGCCTTAGGAAGCTGGCTCTACCTCAGTGATGTGGAAAGGAGATAAAGCTGCTTTCTCTTCATTGCTGTTGAGGCAACACTCAAAAGGACCTGAAGTGTGTGTGTTCATGGTAATGAAGAGAAGGCAAAAAGACATGATTCTTGCTTCCTTAGCATGCTTTAAATTGATATGATTTTCTGAGGGTCAAATGACAACAACAAACTCAATTTAATTTTAAGATTATTTGTTCTATGTGATGTCATTCCTCTCCAGTTTACTTTCTTTTTAACTGAAGTAATACCATCAGTGTAGAAGGTGGCTAATAAGGTTGGAAGAAAAATAGAAACAGATCTTCTTTAGCGTGATAGGCAGCTTTTCTAGGCCAGTTACCTATGTGACTTAACCAGAAACATTCTATGTATATGGTAGACAGGATATTATGAGCTAAATAAAAATAAGCTTCCCTCTGATATGTGTGTCTGTACTAGGATGTTGAGAGCTGGCATGGTGTAGTGGTTTGAGCATTGGACTATTACTCTGGAGACCAGGATTCAAATCACAGCCTTGCAAACACATTGGGTAACATTGGGCAAGTCACATGCTCTTAGACTCAGAGGAATTCAAAAGCAACCCTCCTCTGAACAATTCTTGACATGAAAACTGCACGATAGGTTCATTGTTTGATTCCCCTAAGTCAGAAATTACTTGAAGGTATACAACAACAACAACAACAACACTGTATATCATCCTTTGTAGCATGGATAAAGTCTTACTTTGATACTGGCATTTAAGAAAGCTTTAATGTTGCCAATCTGTTGTGTCCCTAGCATGAATCCAGTGTGCAGAAAATTGATACAGTAGGCAAACATCCAGGGGACTCCTCTCTTCAGAGGTAAGCTGTCATACTCTCATAATATCTTGATATAAAGCAGAATTCCAAGTTTCTAAGGACAAAGGTCATTGTTTTCTAAATGAATATGGTACTGAGCCTTGTACAACAAAATCCAAAAGTGAAATAAAAAACACAAAATGGCCTGACAATGCTTGGGTTCCAATAAGAGAAGAGTTGTGTTATGAGCAATTCATTAAGTTATAAAACAAGTTGCAATGAATTGTTTTTGAAACATTATAGCAAGGCATGGAAATGAATTATGGTTTCAAAGTAACTTCATAAGTTCAATCAAGGTTCTTGCATTGCATGTCTGAATTCTGCAGGTGTGCATGAGGATATGAGGGTCTTTCTCCAATACACTGAGTCAGTGCAGAAAAACCTTTTTGTTGGCAAGGCTAGCCTTCACAGCCCCATAACCATCACTCAGTGTGGGGTTTATGGGTGGGGATTTCCATTCCTTGATATGGAAACTGGTCTATCAAAAGTCTTATGGAATAGTTGTGTTCTCTTTGTTTCTCTTCTGTTCTTCAAGAACATTGCTAAGCTTGCTAGATCACAGGTGATGCTGGATATTTCATCTTGGCTTCACGGTTCAGATTCCTTTGCGTAACAATATGTTATCCCTTACATCTGGGCATTGCTATGCTTCCTGGCAATAGCTTCAATCTAGGCACTGGGGAACATGTAACCCCCTAGATGTTGTTGCACTGCAGCTTCCATCATCTTTCATCATCCTCAGCTGTCCAACATCTGGACATACCCATGATGCCCATTCTTAATTGCTTCCAAATTCATAGGTTCTGTGTAGTGCTGCACCTTTCTGTCCCGCTCCCAAGTAATGAATGTGACTTATCCAACACTTCCAGTGCCCTTTTTACTCTGATGTCTCATTCTGCTCCTGTGTACCACAGAAGAGAAGATGCTTCATCCAGTGGTGATGAGTCTATATCCTTAGGCCAAAGGGAAACAACTGTACCAGATGCTATCATGCAAAAGTTTCTTCCAACCTACAAGAAATCCTTAAGACTCTCTTCAGATCAAATTGTATGTGGGTTTGAGGATTTTCTCCCATCTTTGCTGATTTAGTACTATGTGTAATAAATTGAATAAGTCATATATTTTTCAATTTAGAGAGATAGGCCTCCAAACATTTTTTTGACCCTTTTTAGTGGGTCCTCTGCAATTACAACTCAAACAGCTTGCTGATGAGTTGCAGACTCCAGAGGATTCTAAAAACTGGTCTTTAGAAGCTAAGAAGTATCAGGTCTGAGTGGCTGCTCAAATGAAAGGTTTCTATGCCATAAGCAGTGAATTTTTGTAGATTAAGCATTTAATGATTGCCTCGGTTATTAATAGGTATCCTGCTATGATGCTTAGGAGTACAAAGTCCAAAGGGACTCATTTCTCTAAGCCAAACTAAGAGAAATACAGATTCATGGAGTGGGAACTGCTGTGTACCCATTTTAAAGGCTTTGATACTTTTTAAAATGGGGGTGGAAGAATATAAACAGATTAAAAATGGAAAGAACAGTGCACTTTTTTCTTTCTCAGTTGAAAGTGTATTTGACATGTTGAAATACCCCACCCAAATAGTCCAGTGTCAGATTTTTCACTCCTGCACAAAAATGAGAAAACCAGGCCTTTTTCATTTTCTTTTTTGTACTAAAGATTGTTTGTGTAAACATCTAAAATTGATTTTCTGTTTTTGGGGGAAATGATTTAGGAAGCAATTAAGAGAGTCAGCTTAGTATAGTGGTTTGAGAACTGAACCAAAACTCTGGAGACCAGAGTTCAAATCCTCACTCAGCAATAGAAACCCACTGGCTGACCTTGGGCAAGTCACATTTTTCAGCCTCAGAGGAAGACAGTGACAAACCCCAACAAGAAATTCTTGCCAGTAAAATCCTGTGATGTGTTGGCCATAGGGTTGACATAAGTTGGAAATTATTTGATGACACACAGCTACAGCAGCAAATAATTTCAATTTTAAAGACCCAAACTGTGAAGAATCATTTTTAAAAATCTCTCACAATCCTGTGTAGCAGGGAGAAAAACCTTTGCAATTTTTACTCCCATGTATGTATATAAATAAATAAATAAATAAATAAATAAATGATGATTTAGATCCTGGAAGTTGATACAGAAATTTATTACCAAAGATGAACATTTTCCATTGGTTCAATCTCTGTTAGAATAATAGAGCTGGAATGTACCATCAAGTGCTCATCTAGTTTAACTCCAACATGCAGAAATACAGTCACCAGAAGCACAAAATGTTAAATACTTCCAGACTCCACTGGTGTCAGTGGGAAAGAATTTGGTGTCAGTGAGAAAGAATGTGATTTTTTAAAAGATGATTGAAATCAATGTCCTTTAAAGTACTTAAGTTCACCTGACTTCTACCCCAGCCACACATTTTTGAACAAAGGAGTAGAATTGCTTCACTTTTCCCAGTGACATGGAATATTTAATTATGGGTCCTTTCATTATTTGAGCAACACAGCAGAGGGATATAGGCCTGTTACAGACAGGCCAAAATAAAGCTGCTTCGAGTCACTTTGGAGGTATGGTATTTCAATGATGCATGAGTCCTAAGGGTCCAAAAGCCACACCAAAGCTGCACTCCAGTCCTTAGGCTGAATTAGTTGGGGGCAGTGAGTAGAATTTGGGCATCCTTTCTTGTACTCAAGGGCAGGAGAGGGGCTGAAGCCTATTACTGAGGATATGGCCAAAAAAAGTAAGACACTCAGCATCTAGGTAGATGAATGGGATGCTATTCATATGCCTTGTCGCTGAGAGTATAAAGAATGATGGTAGAATGTATTAATCATTGTGTTCACTGGGTAACCCTGGGCAAGTTAATCTCTCATCTTCACTTGACCCCCAGAGGAGTTGTCATGCTCAAGGGAGAAGGAGAAAGGAGACAGGAGAGGGAAAGAGAGGTGAGCCTTGGATGTCTTCCTGAGATTATCAGGATATAAATATAAATGGAGAATGAATAAACCTCTTTACTTTTTTACCACTGATTGTTAGGCAACTTATTTCTGAAAAAATGCAGGATCTGAAACACAGAGTAATTGTTGAGTAATCCATAGTTACTGAGATGTTGAAAAAGTGGTTGTAGTTGATTGTAATAATGATTAAAAGAATCTGTCTTCACTGTAGAAAAGTCTGCACCTGAGAGATGGGCCTAATGAAGTAGTATTCAGTGTCACCACTCAGTACCAGGGCACATGCCGTTGTGAAGCCACCATATACCTATGGAACTGGTATGACAAGGTTGTAATCTCTGACATTGATGGGACCATTACCAGGTAACTCTCTTTGACACCACTCCTCCTGAACTAAGTGCCCTTCTGCAAACAAAAGTGGCTAAGACTAAGCCACTGAGAAACAAGGGTGGAATTGCATGCCCTGGGGAATGCTGAAAATTTTCAAAAGTTTAAGAAGGAAAGCACATACAGTGGTACCTCGGGATACGAAATACCCAGGTTACGAAATTTTCGGGATACGAAAAAATCCCATAGGGAATTATTGTTCCGGGTTACGAATGTTTTTTCAGGTTACGAAAAAACTTTTGGTGCTTTTCGGCGCTATTTTACACGGAATCGCGGCTTTTCCCCATTAGCGCCTATGGCAATTCGGCTTACGAAGGCTTTTCGGGTTACGAAAGCGGCCGCGGAACGAATTAATTTCGTAACCCGAGGCACCACTGTATAGGTTTGGAGGGGGATCTTTTTCCAAATCATGCCAATGAAGTCTATGATTGCAGTGGCAACAGGTGGGGAGAGGGTGCATTGGCCTGCCTGAGTCTTTCACAGTTTATCAGATTGTAGAAGAAGGCATACTTGGCTGGTTGGAACCCTGACCAGAAAGAGATAGTATATCACAACATTTTGGTGCAGGTCCTCCTCTGAATGTATAATAGTCAGCAGCTGTTCTGTGGTAGACCATCCATCTTGAGGTGAACCGCAGAAGTTGTACTTTCAGGTGACTCCTATAGTTTCTAATGTGTCCATTTCTTTCTTACCAGGTCTGATGCTCTAGGTCACATCTTACCACATCTGGGGAAAGACTGGACCCATCAAGGCATTGCTAAATTATTCCACAAAATCCACCTGTAGGTACTGGGCATGTTTGAGAGCTTTCAGGTGGGAATGAGATTGCTACAATCCCATAGGCAAGAACAGGGCATACTTGCTGGTCAGCCCCTGTGAATCACTACAGTGATCACTGGAGGGCAGTGTGTACCGTCTTATTCAGATGTGTGCTGAAACTACTGAGTAGATTAAAAGCTATCTATTTATTTGTCTTTCTGTTTGTCTGTCTCTTATCTATCTCACTATTTATATCCCATACTGTATCAAAAAAAAAAAAAAATTGGGTTAGGGAACAGAGAGCATGGAAAATTTAAACAGGCTAGTGCAAAACAACAACTTAAAACAAGTTTCTAAAGTTAAAAACAAGTTAAGGTAAAACCATGTGCACTAAAACATGATCACTCTGCTCCAAAAGCTTTAATAAAAAGCCAAGATTTATCTTGGCACTGAAATGAAGCCAATGTTTGTGTCAATCAGGTTCCCAGGAGAAAGGTGTTAATGCAGCTGGGGAGGGCACATCGGAGGAGACCCTCTTAGAATTGTTGAGAAGCACAGCTCGGCAATTCCACTCTTTTGGACTAAAACTTCCAAAACACCACTGGTCATGCTGGCTGAAGATTCTGGCAGTAATATTAATTTGTTGTTGTTTTTGCAAAACTAGGTGAAGAACAAACTATTGCTGTTTCCACTTTTTTATTCCTGCTAACTGCAAAATGAGTTTTCAGTTTGTTCCCTTACTGCAAAACAGTATCTAAGGCCCTTTACAGATGAGCACCCTAGTAAGTGCTCAACACGTACTAGGGTTAGAAAGGGGCGTCCTTTCCGGACGCCCCTAACCCTAGTATGCACTGAGCGCGTATAAAATGGTGGCGCCCGTTCTACACGGGCGCTGCCATTTTGACATCACGGACACCTAGCGTCCGCACATCGCGCGGCAGAAATGACGCCATGAGTGCGCCATTGGCACCTTGCGGCATCATTTCCGCAGTGCAAAAAGAAGCCGCTTTTACCAACTCCTTTTTGCTCCGTGAGGGAGCCCCGCAGTATGGAAGCTGCGGCTCCCTCGCGGAGCAAGCAGAGGCGCCAGCAGACCTAAAGGGCCTAAATTTAACTAATATTTTACCATAAGCCACTCTCCCAACTCCTGGCTTCTCCAGGGATGCTTGTATCCTCTTGATGTTTCTGTACCTCTGCCATAACTTCCCCCTGCACTTACTTTCTTCATGAGCATTATTGTACAGATTATTGTTTCTAAATTGTCACTTTTGTTGGGATTTTACTTGGCTTGAATAGATAGCAGGAGCGGTCAGCTTGCAGCCCTCCAAAGGTTGCCAGGCTACAATTGCCATCAACCGTAGATGGTAAGTAACCTGTTCCAAGTAGTAGTGAGCACAGGTTGCTACCATTTGGGAGGTTATCTGTTTTCTTATGGTAATGAAGAGAAATAACTGGAAATCTGCAAGAGAGACCAGCAATGGTGTAGGATACTTAGAGCGACTTTCTATGAAAGGGAAAATGAGGTCATGGGTAATTCATCAGCATTACAAATTATCCCATTTCAGCAATGGAAAGAAATACCTTCAGTAGAGTGCTACTGCTGGTGCCCTCCACCTATATCCAGGGTGGAAATCTGGATGGCTACACAGTTCCTACACATGAAAATAAACAATGAAGGAAGTATTTGCTTTCTGTGTAACTTAGCTTCATTTGTTCACAGTGAGTGTGACACTGGCTCATAGTCAAACTAGATTGGCTGTATTATATTGTGTCTTAATTACATTCACCATGTGATCCCTGATTGGCTGGGATCATTTAATTATGGAGATAATAGTTCTAAGCAAAGGAGAAGAGAGCACTGAAGGAAGAGGAAAAGGGAACAGTGACTGTGAAAAAGGAATCTTCTTGGATGTAAAGTGGTCCTTGGGAAGCAATTTAGCACTAGCTAGTTCCAACTTTCCCTACCCCTCCAACTGATGGCCATGGCCCTAATAGTAAAGGAATGTGGGCATATGTAGTTTTCTTGTTGAAGTTGGAGGTGGAGATAGGAACACAAGGAAGGGATGAGTGTAA
Organism: Sceloporus undulatus; assembly: GCF_019175285.1. Lineage (NCBI taxonomy): Eukaryota > Metazoa > Chordata > Lepidosauria > Squamata > Phrynosomatidae > Sceloporus > Sceloporus undulatus. The sequence continues at coordinate 33,066,508 of NC_056525.1, read as the reverse complement.
CAAAAAGTACTGCTTTATTTAGTGCTGCTTCTTCCATTGTAGGAATGGATACAAGTTCCTCTACTGTTCTGCCAGGGCCATTGGCATGGCCCACATCACCAAAGGATATCTTGAATGTGTCAATGACCAGGGATGGATGCTCCCCAAAGGGCCCATCCTGCTGGCACCTAGCAGCCTCTTTTCAGCTTTGCACAGGTATAGTTTTCCATTTAAACATGCAGGTTAGTTATTTTCTGGTCTGTGCAACCACAGTGTAGAGTTTCCAGGAATTTCTGGCCTGAATTCTGTTGGTTAGTCCAACTAGGGTATACTTACTAAAACAACTGTAAACTGATGAGTCAACAAACAGATAAATTCTATTGATTCAATGGGTCTACTCTAGTGAGACTAGCGATTGGACTGGAGCCTATGCTTCCTTTATCTTCTTCAGTACATAGAGGGACAGGAAGTTGATTGTAGCACAGGGATACTTATTTGGGAAATATTATGGGCTAGACTCTACTTTCCTTCCTGCATTTTCATGTTCCATCACACATGTGAAATATGAGAATCATCAGCTTGCAAGTAGGAGAATTTCAAATTATGAAGTCCGTAATTCTAAATAGAGTTTTGGTTGCAAGCTGTTAAAATGTCCCACAGAAAATCAGTAGTGAGCAACTTACAGCTCATGGGATGCATGTGGCTTGTTTTGTGGCCTGTGGAATCCCCACAGTTTAGTGCTGTGCTACCCAAACTTGACTGCAATAGTTTAAAGCTGCTGGTATGAAGGGCATGCATGCATAAATAAAATAAAATAAGGTAAAATAAATCTCATATAAAACAAGGTAGTGGTAGCTGGTGGCTCCCATGCCAATGGGGCAGTGAATCCACACCAGATTTGGAGTAGTTTAAAGGAATAATCCAAAGCCCTGAACCTGTTTACAGTAAATGATCCAGCACTTTGGATAACTCCTTTAAAATCTGGAGGGGATTCAGTACCCTACTGATATGGGAGCCACAAACTGCTATTGAAATGAGCAAAAAATAATATTAATGACATTTTAAAGTCTTCCTTACGTTGAATTTCAGTGATATATTTGTGGGGTTGAGATTCCTAGATAGGGCAAAATTGGTCCCTATACCTACCATATTTGCCCAAACCTAACCTAAATTGACTAACAAATACCTCCAGTATATTCACTAAATACCGTAATTGACTTTCATTCACAAATTTCTTGAAAAGCAGCATTTAACGTGTTTGCATAGTAACTCATAGCAGCCATTCAGTTCTCTAGGAGATAATAAATTGGTACATTTGTACATTATCAATACAGCGTGAAGCTAACTTCAGTTCCTAGTTACCTAGCCATCATGACATCACCACTATCTTTTATGTTTTAGTCACACTAATATAACAGAATGTAGGGAGAATGAAGGGATGTTAAACTGGATAATGAGTACATTATTATAACTGGGCCATTCAAATCTTTAGTCAGGGAAGGGGTAGGTGAGGAGTACCACCACCATTGTAACATGCTCATCTCACCATGTTTTAGGGAGGTGATTGAGAAGAAGCCAGAAGTGTTCAAAATTGCCTGCTTAATGGATATCCGGAATCTGTTTGGCTCCGACAGGAAGCCCTTCCATGCTGCATTTGGGAACAGACCAAGTGTGAGTGCAGGGATGTTGGTGATGGGACAAAGTCTTATTCTTAGAGTATTTGCATTTCCCTTGACATTTCTCTTGTTTGGTTTACTTTTGAGCAGGATGTCTATGCCTACAAGGAAGTGGAGTTGCCAGAATCCCGTATATTCACTGTGAACCCCAAGGGGGAACTGAAACAAGAACTCATAAAAATCCATAAATCCACGTAAGCTACTAAATGTGTTCAGAGCGGTTTTTTTTGTACTATGTCAAGCTCTTTACTTGCCACAATATATACCTAGCACTTTTTTAAAATACACAATCAAAATTCTTTTTCAATAGCAAAAATAATTATCTCCCTAGTAATATACAAGAACACTTGCCGTATGATGATAATCTCCACATTAGAAATTTTCTCTCCTCCAACAGCAATTAGCCAATCCTAGGTACAGTAATTGCTGAAGCTTGCAAAACAATATTACTAAAGCATATGGAGTGATTTTCCAAAGTAACAGGCATTACAAAGATGGGATTTTCCCTGAGTGAATGAGGTGTTTGCTTCCAAACTTTGCACTAGTTCTGATCCACCACTAAAAGCGTATTGACTTTTTTTCAATAACAACAACATTTATAAAGCCCTTTCCACCAAAAGGCGGAACATCAAACATATATAATCAAAAACAGACAATAAAACACAACATTATAAAATGGTAAAATGCTAAAAATACTATGCTAATACATGAAAATAAACTCCTTAACAGTCACTACCCATCTCAATGACCTTAGGCACACTCAGAAACTCAGCAATCAGACATCGAAAAGGAAGGTCTTGAACCCTTTATGAAAGTGGGTAAGATCCTCCTCCAGCTGGAGGTGCAAAGGAAGACTGTTCCACAAATACGGAGCCAGGTCCTGAAAGGCTTGCAGTCTTAATAATAATAATAATATTGATAGAGCCATAAACGTTGTTGGAATTGCTGATAATCCTTTGCCTGTAGATCTTAAATTCCTAGATGGAACATATCATGCTAGCCAAGCTGCCAGATGCTGGGGGAGGTTAAGGTGCAGGGCCTTAAATACCAGGATCAAAAGCTTGAAATGAGACTTGGCCTGAACTGGTAGCCAGTGGTGGCATCTGTAAGGAGAAGAGACATTTGAGTATTTGGGGAAATGTAAGACAACCTGAACAGTACTGTTCTGGATAACACCAGAGGAATAACAGAGTGAGAAGGCAAACCTTTCAGGAGGCTATTACAGTAGTCGAGGCTTGAAATAACCAAGGCCTGGGCAAGCAAATGGTCAGTCTCAACAGTCAAAAACCTACAGATCTTATGGATGTTCAAAACATGGAAATTACATGCCTTAGCAGTTGCCACCATAAAGGAGTGTGAAGACAAGTGATCATCCAGCAGGACTCCAAGTATCCTGACAACTGAGACAAGGGCCAGTGTGTAACCTTGTAAATACAATGAAGGGCATAAAAGTAGGGTGTAGGGTGAATGGAGGAAACTGAATTAGTTGCTTTAATAAAATTAAAGGGAGAAGCATACTCCAGGGAAGTGGATGAGAGTATATAGGACCAGCTCAAGATATTTTGCTGCCTGAAGGAAAGATTAAAATGGACCCCTGTCCTTTCATGTAAAGAAATATTGGACTGGAAGCAGAAACTTGGCTCAACATTGGCAATGATGTACTTCCTCTCAGGGCAGCAGGCTAGTTTTGAAGTTATAGGACAGGCCGTAGGGTGCACACATACCAATGTCCTTCAACAGAGGGAAAAAGCCATGGATCTCAGGTGGAATGGTCGGAAGAGCTATCACTGCTCCCTTCCAGCATCTGATGCCTGAGATGGTTGCTTACATCTGTGAGTTTCATTCATTTATTTAAATATTGATGTCCCGCCCTCTGTCTAAATATCCTAGGGCAGTGTAACATAAAAACAATTTACCAACTTAAAATCATGTAAACATAAAATGATTTTGAAATGCTAAAAAAAAACCTGAATGTAACTGGGTTAGAAGGAAACTGATTAAAATTGATTGAAGTAGCTTGAAAAAATATTTAAAACCCTGCATCTGTGTGGATTTGTATACATCCAATAAGTCCACAAAGGCTTTAGAGGTAGGACAATTCTTGAGGATGAAAGAAAGAGGCGTGCTATTTTTAATCTAATATCTCCTATTTCTTCTAGGTATGATCGGTTGGGTGAGGTGGTAGAGCTCCTTTTTCCCCCTATCGGCAACAATGTGAGCATTTCTTTAGCTTGTCCAGAATTCAGCCAGTTCTCTTACTGGAGAGCTCCACTACTTCCTGTTGACTTTGAAGATTTTGCCTGAAGATACAGAACAAAATCCTTCCCAATGGATCTTTAACAATTGGTCCTCTGGTTGGATTGACAGGCAGTGAATGCTCCCTGCAACATTTCCACATGATGTGAATGCCCTGGTGTTTAGAGAGGCTGTCTGAATAGGGACTATTAAAAGGTGTACTTCCCCCCTTCACTTTCATTAGAGCATGTGAGAAAGTCTCTTAATCCATTTGACAACACTTGTTTATGCCACATGAATGAATGCATTTCCCCACTGGAAGATGAGTGCTTTTATGAGGTTCAACAGTTGAATTGTTTCCTCCATTCTTAAAGTCGATGACAAACTTGGCTGAATATTAAAAATGGATCTTGGGTGGCCTCCCCACTTTTCATAACTTCTGATCATCTACTGTGCCATTTTTAGGATATGTTTAAATTGCAGATGTCAGAAAAACAACAGGCTTTGGAAAGGGAAACAAGAGGTTAGCATCCTGTTAATGAATCTTTCCAAGTTCAAGTCTGTTATTAATTTGCATAATAATTACTTCCTGGCTTGATCAGATGACTATTATCAGGATAATGGCTGTAGATTACTAATACCATTATTAGTATGTGCTTGAAAGATGAAGGCTTTAATCTACATGCATGTATGTTGAGTGTGTGTCTGAGTCTAATTGCTCTGTACAGCTGGAAACAGATTGTGATTGTGTTTTGCCTTTCCTCAAAGAGTTGAAGATGATATGCTGAGGCAGTGTTGTTCACGGAGAACACACTTCCCCCACTATCGTTTCAGATCACAGGTTTCATACTGAACAGGCAAATTTTGTTTGAGGAGAGATGATGGTAGATCAGAAGAAATTATGTTTACTCATAACACTTTCAACACTCTTTGAACTATTGCTTTACCCATCCTTATATAGTTCCAGTAAGATCTGGTTTCTAGGGAGACATGTCTAGTGCCTTATTTGAAGCTGTTTATGGTGTGCCATTGATACTTCTGAATTTGAAAAATACTGTGTCTTCTGAATCTTCAACTCTTATCTGGCCTGAACATAGTGACATGTGACCATCTTTCTCATGTTTTGCTTCTTAGAGGTTCAGTGCTTGTTTGGAACAGTCTAATTAATGAGTTGTGTCCTCATATGCACTGTTTTACGGAGCCATGTTTTTTCTTAGGCAATCACTTGGTAGTCTTTTTGACTTTGTAAGTCACTGTATGTTCTGTTTGAGCTGGCCATGTTTTGCATGGGAAGACACCAGAGATTTGAAGAAAGCATGCAAATTTTTATTCTGCTAATTAGCACTAGGATGGAAAAGGCAAAAGAGAAGTAAATGACAGCAGGCAAAGAAGGGCGGCAAAACATTCTGGGATACAGTATTTTGGAGTTGTTCTGCTGCTTCCTGCCCACAGTGGACATTAGCAACATTGTTGTAAATTAGATGAAGACAAAAGACTTGGATTTAAGTCAAAAGAACAATTCTTGTTCTACTTCACATACACTTCTATCCTTTTGCTGAACCAAGATGGACCATTAGTGCACTCAAGTGATTGTGTCACACAGGTTCTAGGAGCTATTTATTTTGCAATAAATCTGTCATTCTATATTTCATGGGAATTAAATATAATGTAAGTGTGGAAATAAAGGTTTTGAGTATCTGAAACTTTTGTGCTTCTCTTTCCACTGGACCTGTGTATCCAAAAAACTAAGAGACAAGGACCATAGTTCAGTGGCAGAACTTGGAAAAATTACTTTTGGGGCTACAACTCCTAGTTGTACAACCCCCAGCCAGCATTATGCTCATGCTGAATGTGGGATTCAGTGATTTAGAGTCCCCAAAAGTATATACTTGAACTGATTGGCCATTTCGGTGGTCAATCAATCTAACTCATTGTGTCAAGGCTGTATTTTTATGGTATCACTACTGAAAAAACAGAGATACTTAAAGGCAGGCAGATAGAACTATGTCTATCATGCCATCTTGAGTCCCTATATTGAGAGAAAGGTGGGATATAAATAAACAAAATTAAGAAAAATATCTGAGAAACAGCTACAAAGAAATTATTATTAATACCTACGCTTCAGCATTTACCGTATGTACTCGACTATAAGTTGAGAAATTTATGCCCCAAAATGGACTCCAAAATCAAGGATCGACTTATGGAAGAAGGGTCAATAGGTTACTACTGCTGATAAGGTTAATAAAAAAAGTGCCCACCTTCCTCTGTGGCCAAGTAAACAGCTCCCCGTTTGAGTCCTGGTGCGGGCAGCATCTCCTCTCTCCGCAAGAGTGTGTGTGTGTGTGTGTGTGAGAGAGAGAGAGAGAGAGAGAGATCCTTCAGCCTTCCCTCACAGCTGGAGTTAAAAGGAGCTACTGAGGGAAGGGAGAGGGATGCAGAGAGAGGGAGCATGTCCAGGCTTGGACCCCGTTTTTGCAAACCATGGGTCTGGAAATGCTGGGCTTAAAAGCAGGGAGAAAGCAAGGCTAGTTGATGTCCTTCTTTTTTAATTTTGCTAGCCAAGGTCTGGAAATGCTGGGGTTAAAAGCAAGGCTGCTTGATGTCCTCCTTTTTTATTTTGCTAGCCATGGGTCTGGAAATGCTGGGCTTAAAGGCAGGGAGAAAGCAAGGCTGGTGTCCTTTTTTTGCAATCCATGAGTCTGGAAATGCTGGACTTAAAGGCAGAGAGAAAGCAAGGCTGGTGCCCCCCCCCCCTTTTTTTTTGCAAGCCATGAGCCTGGAAATGCTAATGCAAAGAGGTGTGTGTGTGTGTGTATATGCACCCAGACTTGTTTCCCCATGCTGATACTGTGACCCTTGAGAGCGGTTCAAAGAGGGAGATGTAGAGAGGGAAGTGGTGCTTTGTTTTCCCCTTAAGATCTTTTGTAACATGCCCTCGACTTATCCATGGGTCATATCTGTGTTGTTTAATCTGTGTTGTTAATTCTTGGTTTTAATGTTGATATTGTATTGTTTTTATTTATCGTCTGTTGTTGACATGATGCTGTAAACCGCCTTGATCTCAAGGAAAAGCGGGCTATAAGTAAACAATTTATTTATTTTTATTATATCAAAATCCATGATTTTGGTCTCAAAAACTGCCCTCGACTTATACATGAGGTCAACGTATACATGAGTATATATGGTAAGATGCTGGCAGAGTTGAAATAGAACCCAGTATCTGAGCTGTATGAACTCAACACTCTTCTGGAGTGGCAAAGGTGACATAATCACTGGAATTTCAGAAATTCCTATAACTCAATTTACTTGGTGGTCTCACCTAGAGTTGTCCTACTGAATCAGTAGAACTTAGGTTGACTTACCAAATCCCTGCTGAGTCATTGGGTCACATCTAAGTGGCACTAATAATTAGCTGTGGATTCCTATACTGGAAAGGAGTTGGTCTAGCCTCATGGGGTCCCTTCCAACTCTCTGATTCTACTATCTGGATGTGGATTGGGACAGGAATCATGTGACCCTCCATATGTTGCATTGCAACCTCCAGCATTCTTCATCATTGACTATAAGTGCTAGGGCTGATTCCTCACTTTTGGTTATGACAGCAACAGCCAAAGGACAACCTGATTCTCACCCTTGGCTCAGACCTTACTTCTAGCTTGTTTTCTGCTGTTCCAGAGAACAGGACCTGGAACAATGGATGCCAGCTCCAGGAAAAGAGATTCCACCTCAACATTAGGAGGAACTTCCTGACAGTAAGGGCTATTAGACAGTGAAACACACTCCGTTGGAGTGTAGTGGAGTCTCCTTCCTTGGAGGTCTTTAAACAGAGGCTGGATGGCCATCTGTCAGGGATACTTTGATTGAGAGTTCCTGCATGGCATGGGGTTGGACTGGATGGCCCTTGTAGTCTCTTTCAACTCTATGATTCTATGGCCCGTTACAGACTGCCCAAAAGGGGCAGTCTCGGGCCGCTGCCGGTTGCAGCGCGGAGGAGTCGCAGCAGCCAAACCGCGCGACTCCTCCGCGCTGCAAAGAAGGAGTGTGAAAATCATGCTCCTTCTGGCAACCTGGAAGAGACGCCGCAAGTGCCAAAGCATGCACTCGCGGCGTCACTTCCGGGCCGTGACGTGCGGACGCAGAGCATTTGTTACAGACTCTGTCCGTAACAGGGTAAGGGCGTCTGGAAAAGATGCCCCTTTTTCAAAATGGGACGTGCTAAGGACGTCCCTTATGGCAGTGTGTAACCCGCCTACGATTCCCACATTGCTGTGCTAGCTTTTCTACATTTTTCTTCTGCAGGCTCAGCCTCCCTTGCTGCCAAAAATCAGGAGCCATCAGCTTTTAGAAAAGGCCAGCAAGAACCAGTGCTGGTTGTGAACACTACATTGATTGTTTGGTTCCCTCTTTTTCCAAGAGGAGATGTCAAGAGTTCAAAAAGCTTATCTGTAGAGGTGGCAGGAGATGCAGCCTGTTAATGGGCCTCCTTATTCCCTGAAGTGGAGTCTTAATTGAATGTTGGTGTCATGTAAAAAGCATGTGCTGATTTCCCTTCTCTCAAACTTAAAAGCCCAGCTCCTTAAATCATAATAAGCAGTCCCTCCTTATCCCGACTTCAAGAAGCACCTGAGCCTTTACTCACAGAATCTTAGCATCATTAGAATAAATGCACTAGGATGACAGTTCTTGCCTTCGTCCTAAGGATGGGACTGCATATTACGCATAGTTTCATGTGCCTTTTTCAGAATAAACAAAAACCAGGGAAGTCACTAACACTACCTTTTGAAGGAGGCTAATGAGGGAGTTGGAAGTTGGAGGTGCTTTCCTTGCAGAGTTTATACAGTGTAGCATTGTTGTTGCTGTGTGTCATCAACTTGACTCCAGTTTACATTGTACCTGCCTTAGGTTTTACATGGCAAGATTTATCTCTGAGCCTGAGAGCGTGACTTGCCCAAGGTCACCCAGTACATTTCAGTGGTTGAGTAAGGATATTAAATTTTGTGTAAGCATCATTTCCTAAGAGAGGTGTGGCATTACTTGATTTCAGCACATGCTTATTCTCTAATATATTTTCTCCTATACGTATTTGCTTCTTCTGTCACCTGGATAAATGAGAAATAAGTGTGTAGTTTGCTGAAGGCTAGTATACTGGTAAGTTTTGATTTGGGGTCCCTGGTGGTTCTCTTATAAAGTGGATAGTCACTCTGAGGTCTTTCAGTTGTATTGGGCCACAGCTCCCAGAACTCTCAAACAAGAAGGACAACAATTTGAAACATCTGTAGATTGTTTGCTTCGGTCATCACATTGTACATGATGGTGGAGATCAGGGATTGGTTTTCCCCAGATCATTTACTTTGCCTAAAATCTACAATAAAGGCCTCAATTTTGTATCAGGGCTATGGTGCTTATGGAGGGTTTTTCTTACTTTAACTCTTCTTTTTTCTACTGTCATAGCCCTGATTAGAATTATCCCACTCACCTCATGCCCCCCTCCCCAACACCTCTCACTTATATAGGGGGAAATAAAGGGGAAAACATGCAAGAGCCAAACATGTTACAAATTTGCCCCTATGCCTACCAGGGCTTATTAGGGGCATTAAATTCTATTGGGGGTGTTGGGAGGGGGTAGGGTTGCCATAAGTGAGGACCTCCAAACCGGGACAAATGAAGGACAAATACAGGATAACATTTTCAAATGTAGGACACATTTTTTAAAAATGGAGGACACGCAAAAAAAATTGAGGCTTTTTTAGAAATGTTAATATAAATGCATCTTTCTTAGGCATGATCAAAATGGAGGACATTTTGACATTATTCATAGACAGATCACGGAAATGTACTTCCCTTTCTGGCCACCTCCCTCTCCCCATTCCAAACAGCACATTTGAGCATTGAACATGGCTTTATTTTAACATTGCCTCTTGCATATTTCAGAGGCTTATTCCACAACCAAACCCTTTGGTCAAGGGACTTTGGTTTTTCTTCATTTTGACTTGTTTTGTCTGTATTCCTCCCCACTAAATAAAGGAGACATGAAATGGAGTTAATGGGTACAAGTTGTTAAACAAAAAAGTCTTGTGAGACTCTGTAGGCAAGAGGTGCACCATGTTAAGAACTGCATTAAGCACACTTAGGCTGCTGCCACACTTCTTTCACTCTCATCACTCCATCCTATGGAATCCTGGGATTTGTAGTTTGTTGTGGTGCCAAGGCTGGGCTTTGAAATCTCAGGCATAAGAGAGGCAAAAGGCTTGGGCTGCATCTACACTGGAGAAATAATCTGGTTTGAGACCACTTTAACTGTCTTGGCTGAATGCTATGGAATTCTGGGAATGGTGGTTTGTTCCAGCACCACAGCAGAATGGCAATTAACCCCTGGACAGCTCTCTGACCAAGGTGACCAATGCCCTCACCCCAAAATGTAGGGCACCCAAGCAAAAAAATGTAGGACATGGCCAAAAATAAAAGCTAAAAACACCCATGTAATTATAAATCCATGCTTCTTAGCCATGATCCAAATGGAGGACATTTTGAAATTTGACAGAAGAGGGCATGTCCTGGAAAAGGAGGAGGATGCCTGGTCACCTTGTCTCTGGTCCAAAATACACTGCAGAAATAAAACAATGCTGGACGGAAATGCCCAGAGTTCCTCACCAAAGCTGCATCCACACTGAGGAAATAATCCAGTTTGAGAGTGACTTAACTGTCCTGGGTTAGTGCTGGGGAATGCTGGGAATTGTAGTACATTGTGGCCCCAGAGATATCTCTGACAGGGAGTCCCATAACCCTCCAAACGTAGTTGAACTGCAATGCCCAGAATTCCTCCCCAGGTGCATCCACACTGAGGAAATGGTCCAGTTTGAGATTGCTCAGTGCTGGGGAATCCTGGGAATTGTAGTCTATTGTGGTCTCAGAGCCATCACTGGCAGAGAAGTCTCAATGTCTCCCAAACACTAGCATTCCCAGGATTCCCTAGCACTGAGTTAAAGCAGTCTCAAAGTGGGTTATTATTCCTGCAGTGTGTGTGAGAGATATAAAAGCTAGGGACTGGATTCATTTGGAGGATCTCTGTGTCCAAAACACATTGCTTGGACTGCCAGGGCTCAGTTCTATGGAATCCTGGGAATTGTAGTTTATTGTGGCACCAGAGCTCTCTGACAGAGAAGGCCAAATGCCTCACAGACACCAGAATTCCAGAGCATTGAGCTTTGGCAGTTAAAGGGGTCTCAAAGTGCGGGGGGGGGGAGAGAAAAGCCAGGGAGAGTGAATGAGAAGCTCATCTTGGCTGTGACTACTCTGGGAGGAGGAGGAGGAGGAGGAGGAGGAGGAGGAGGAGGAGGGAGGGAGCCAAGGGAAGTGGCCAGGACCATCAGCCTCCTCTCTTCCACCGAAGACTGCTGGCAAGAGGCTCTGCCCCAGGCAACGCCTCCTCTGTGGACCATTCAGCTTCCTTTTGTCAAAAGAGCTCTGGTGCCACAAGAAACTACAATTCCCAGAATCCCATAGCACTGAGCCATGGATGTTTAAGGGGGGGGGGTCAAACTATTTCTGCAGCCTTTTGCTACCCCAAAGCCTTCTATTATTTACCAGCCACTTGCAAGGCAAAATCTCTTCCTTCACCAAGCCATTGAAAACCAACCCAAATGGAGGGCTGATTGCTTCTTTCCCATTGGTCAGCTTCGGGAGAAATTTGCATATTACAAGTAAAGGTGTTTAGGGCCTCAAAAACGATCCTGTGATAAAGAATTACAACAATACTGAGTGGTATACATTTAAAAGATGAGGCATTTAGACTCCCAGTGAAACAGGAACCATTTATGGCCTTTTTTTCTTTTCTCACTGTAACCTAGAAAGTAAGGCCTCTTGCAGGGTATATATACCAAGTGGGCTGGCAATAGCTCTGAGTGGCAGATGTCTTGAAGACCTGCTCTCTAGGCTAAGCCAGGCAGGGAGGCGGGGAGGATGGCACACAGCCATGGGGAGGGGTGGAGCTGCCTCCAGGGCCTTGCTGGGGGGGGAGGTCCCGGGGGAGGGGCCAAACCGGGGTGGTACTGTGTGGCCCCGCCCCAAACTGGGGAAGTCCTGCCCCCAGGCGGGATATGGCAAGCCTAGGAGGGGGGCTACAAGATCTCTTGGAAGTGTAACCCTTGTATTTGTATTTAAATTATAGCAATCAATTTTAAATTTGCATGCATCAACACATGCTAGTTTTATACATAAGCAGCCTAAATACCCTAAAGGCACCATATCCCATTTGATCTTGGAAGCTAAGCAGGGTGATCCCTGCTTATGCTGTGTATTTCAGCGGAATGAACTGGCAAAACCACCTCTGAGTAATTTTTGCCTAAGAAGATCCTATGAAATCCAGGGAAATGCAGGGAGGCAATATGTTAATGGCCAATTTAAGCTAAATCTTTTTGTTACATAGTCCAAAACACAAGCTATCCTTTTATCAACATAGTCTCCTCCACCACTCCAACCCCTATCTTACAAGCTTTTACCTGCCAAGTGGAACTCTTCACTAAGTCTTCACTCTACAATATACTGTACTCTCTTTGTAAATTAGTCATTTCTCTGTTTCTCAGTAACTTAAGCCTTGCATTTTGTGTGAGATTTTGTGTTTTGTATGTTTAAAAGAAGATAAAGAAATACAATCTTGGAAACCTTGGCAAACATCTCTCTTTCTCCTCTATATAGCCTTTCAATTTTAACAACATGAAGAAATGTACACCATTTTTTTCTTTTTAAAAGAATATACCCTGGGCTGAATAGGATATGTTACTATCCTTGGCAAAAGTCCATCGGAATCAGCAAATGAACTTGTCTTCATTCTTTAAAAGTGACACAATGTCCTATTTGTTGAAAGTAACAAAGTGACTTAGCATTCAGATGTGACTATCCAAAAACAGATAACTTTTTTTTAAAAAATGGTCAATTTTTTTAAAGTTCCCGATTATGAAATATATGCAAATGTTAGCTTAGCTGTTGAGTGATGAGCATGTGACAGTAAGAGCTGTTCAACAGTGGAATAAGCTCCCTCAAAGTGTGCTGGAGTCTCCTCCTTTGGAGATCTTTAAACAGAAGCTGTATGGCCATCTGTTGGGGGGTGTTTTCAGAAATGACATGGCAGTGGATTGGACTTGATAGCCCTTGAGATCTCTTCCAACTCTATGATTCCCCAAACCTCCAACAAATTCTTGTTCTATTCTATTAGAAATTGACCATCACAGTTTCCATTTATTGTCACATAGTTCCAAAGAAGGGGATATAGTTTAACTATTTATGTGATTCAGTTGATCTTTATTGTCCCATTTCAAAGATTACAGAAGTGACCACAAGCAACTAGTCCAACACCTATAACACAGGAATAAACAACAAAAGCACTGCTGAAACATGCACATCCACCCTCTAGGCCTCCAAGTTTTAAACTGGTGTTGCATTTCAATGGTTTTCCCATTTGTACTGTCCCATATACCTATAGCAAGGATGATCTGATAGATGCGTGCAGAGATCCTGATTAAGGAGTAAAGACACCAATGGCCTGGAGAAAAAAAAAAGTAAAGACTTTATTATTGGTACTTCATTCTAAAATAGGAAAGTTGCTTTAATCTAATCTAGCTTAATTTTAGGGAAGTGCTGAGAGAGGACTGGAAGAGGAAAATAGTCACCCCTAAGAGTATTGGTTTCCACCACAGAGGGGTAAGGATAGATAGACAAGGAGGAAGGACATTTTAGGTCATCAAACTATGTAACCCTACTACTGCCTACTCTGAGGCATTCTTGACTCTTCAGTGGTAAGTTTTGCATTTCTAACACAATCAACGTGCAGCTTATGGGCCACATGCATGTACTTGTGGTACATGCAGCCTTTGCCATCTAATTTCAGTGGTGTAGCCAAAACTTAAACCACACTTCCATCCTAATACAAGATGTATTATGTAGACATATACCACTTAGATATCTAGAGGTTGCTGGAGGTTTTAAAAGAAGGGAAGAGAGCCATATTTTTGCAAAAATTTTAGTTATTCATTTATTTTAAGGCATTTCTGTACTGCCTCCCAGCCCGCAAGACTTGTCCATTGGTTTTACCCATGACAAGCGGGATAGCACCAAATATCCTTCAAGGTGCAAAATAAGATATAAATATTGGCCAATTCACTGTTACTGACTGAGGCTCTGTAACACAAGTGGAGCTCCAGTATCTGTATATTCCTGTCTGGACTATGCTCCATCTTACATAGAAACCCTTTTTAGGACTAGTAGTTATCACTTCTCTCTAAATCCTGATTTCTTGCTATCCAGCCTTTCATATCTTTCTTTTTGTTAGCTTTGTATGGTTTTTGAAGTTGTGTTGGTTTTGTGTATTTGCAAGCATCTTTGCTTAGGTCTAAATAAAACTCTTTTTTTACACCACTGAATCTCTCTGGTTACTACTGATATACAAAGCTGTAAAAGATCCCTTAAATTACCCAACATCTCACAGGCCTCCTGTTGAGCTAATAAAATTTCCCCAAATATCAAGGAAATGGAGTCACTGTTGTGGGGACTCCACGTCCCACCTTTTCGGTTAACATATTGACTCCTGATATCATGGCCTATGATCAGGGATGATGGTAGTTGTAATGCAGCAAGATCAAGAGATCCACAGCCCTCTTCTCATACAAGTCTGCATTACATAAAGGGAGCTAACTCAGGAATATAGTGAATTAGCAGCAAGACACTTCAGTGTGTGAATAGGATGAGTGCTTTTGTCAACAAGCTGAATGGAAAACAAGACCTAAACAGTCTCTCCAACACCTGAAGGGAGTAATTGGGGAACTGAGATGTGATATGCATTGCAGGGAGACCAGCAGTGATTTAGGACCAGTCTACACTTATGTGTGTTATGCGAATTGCTGTGGATTTCCACACATTTGCACTCTCCTGTGAAAATTTTCATATACTTACATCTATACACCCTCTGCCAAAAATATGCAGCCAATCAAATCCATGGGAAGCACATGGACAACCACACTAGCAATAATGCCCATTTCTATGGATTTCTGCCAACACTCTGATAAAAACCACAAAGCTTTTGATTGTAAAGTTTAAGGAATCTCCCCCTCTGCAAAAAGCCTAAACTCCTGCAGATCACATGTGGCTGGATCACTGGAATGCGGAGTATTTTAATTGTGTAGGCAACCCCATAGAGACTTTGCCCCCCAGGTCAATGTACGCCGCATGGCATGCCACATGGTGTGCAGCATCACAGCACTCCTCTGGTGCGGTGTCTACATGATGCAGCACCAAAGGAGCATGGAAAAGCTGTGTGCCAGTGGCTGTGGCATCCTTTCTGCAGCTTTTTTCACAGCAGAAAGGTGATGCCAAGGCCCCGATCTGACACAGAGAGGTGGCTGCAGGTTGCTCCTTAGGGGCAGTCTGTACAGCCCCTAAGACAACCAAGGAAGGGACTGTGCAAATAGATGCAGACTTGATTCTCGATGGCTGCACACCTCAGAAGCAGATTGAAGCTCTATTCATTGCTAAGGAGCATTCTGCTTTGAAGATAACATTGCAATTAGGGATACACAAATGTCTCATATTCACTGTAATGATTACGTTTTATAATTAGGAACAAGTTTATGCTGTCCTACTTTTAAAGTTTTTTTTTTTAAAGTCCACACATACAAAATAGGCATTTTCATGTCCATTTTCAAATGTGTGAAAATTTGCATATGCATATGTATCTTCTCTAATATACAATCTTTTGGAAGGTGGGCAAGCAATTTTCCTTGAAGTATCCTTTTTTTGTGCACAAATTCCTGTCCTGTGCATGTTTTTTGATTGGACAAGTGCAGGACAACATTCAGTGACAGAGGAAAGGTGAAGATAATGGCATTCAGGTTCATATGTCATCTCAAGAAGTGTGTATTAAATTCTTATAAAAATGTGAAGAAACAGATTTCTCCTCTTCCTTTAATTGCAATGCTGCATGTGTCTGTGCTACTAGGTGTCCTTACCTTTCATGGACAGTAATCCTACAGCACAAGTGTAGGTTGAAGGCTTCTGGAAGATGTAAACTAACACACTGGTCACAGGAATGAATCCTACAGGGCTTCTGTGCACAGCACCTGCAGATGTGTATAACTCATTTCTTCCATACTGAGGGGTTCTTTTAATACACACACTTACACTCTATCTTACATAATGGCAGGCACTTTGCTACTTCAGTAATAACACTATTAGCATTTATCTAGCTGGTTTTAAGTTTTCAGAACACTTTATGTACATTACCTCAGTCATCCTTACAGTAAACTGGTAGAATTATCATCTTGTTGCAGAATATTCCTGCCATACTCATCTCTTGAAAAAGGGGTGGGAAAATTGCCAGAACTGAGTGTATGCCTATACCTTTTCCGTATGCTCTGCATCATACTTTTTGTTGTTAACTGCTCTTGAGTTAACAGGGCAACCCTATGAGTGAGTCCCAGGGCAACCCTATGAGTGAGACACTTCCAAGTCCCTCTGTTCTCAACTGCTCTTTTCAGGTCCTGCAGGCTCAGGGCTGTGGTCTCCTCGATTGAACCTATCCATTTAATATGTGATCTTCCTCTCTCTCTCTGCTACCTTCCACCTTTCCTAGCATTATTGTCTTTTCCAGTGAGTCATGTTTTCTCATGATATGGCCAAAATAAAATAGCCTCAGTTTGATCATCTTAGCTTGCTCAGGCCTGATTTGCTCTAGTAATCATTTGGCGTACTTTCTGGCTTTCCATGGTATTTTCAGCACTCCTAGAATGGTTGCAAAACCAAATAAAACAGCTTTACTTTTGCATCCTTTTTTTAAAAAAATCACCTTGTATTATGCTATATGTCGTATCCTCCAACATTTCACAGAAGAGAACCAGGATGTGTGCGGCCAAGCAACATCACAGTGTAGTCAAGATGGAAACGGGTATTAATGAGGAAGAACATACAAGCTAGAAGAGATTACAGAAGTTTGGTTTTACCTGAGCCTATTGGGAAGGGCAAGATTCTGTCCACTCCTCTCTTTTTCTCCTGCTGAGTTAATGGAGTGCAAACTTTTGCACTTTGAAATCAGTTTGCAACAACTGGAGGAAGTTGAAGACAAAGGGAGAAAATTTGTGGGGGGGGGGGGATGAAGAGAAACTGAAAGCAGCTAAAAATTGCCTACTATTACATTAAAGATTAATCAGGACTATTCCTGCCAAATCAAACCAGTTGTTGAGTATAATATGTGGTGATAGGAGTGAGATTCAAGGCCAGAGGTACAGGTTTTCTAGTTGGCATTTGTGTGAACTGATGCCAAATATTATTTCTGCTCTGGGATAGTTCATATCATGACTTGATTCACTATGCGAGCAGTTGCTGCCCATTTTCACCACTGAATGCAGAAATATAAGTGTGACTGAGGTGCACATAGACTCATCCTTCAGTATTCACTTTGATGGTGGTTGCTGGAAACAGTGTTTTTGTGACTGTAAACCAGGAGTAGGGAAATTGTGTTCTTTGGGCTACATGTGATTCTCAACCCCTCTTTTGCATCCAGTAAACCCACTCCAGCATCTGCCACCAACTCCACAGACCACCCATGTATAAAACTGAAGGTTGATAAAAGCTCAAGAATGGCCCAAAACATGGCTGTAATACACCAAAATAGGATGGTGGTTGTTTTATACATCCCAATATTATTGCCTCCCCACCCCCCCCCCAAAAAAAAACCAACCAACCAACCAACCAACCAAACAAACAAAAAACCAGGCTGGAAATCAGCTGAAAATACAGAAAGTGCAATTGCAGTCACTTCCATGTTGAATTTTTGGCTGAAAAGTGTGATGCTGTGACCTGTGCTGCAGGGGCACAAGGGTGAAAACAGTCCCCTATATTGGTTCTTTGTCCCTAGTGTAAGCACTTGCTGGTGTATCTGTGCCAGCCCATTTCTGAACATTGTTTATTCATGAAATTCTCCAGAGTGTGGAAGAAAGTCTCTTTTGAGTATGGCAAAATATGACTCATAAACTGAGATCCTACATAGGGTTGCCAGATTGAAAACTGATGATTTCTCCTTTAATTTTAATGGTTGTGTGGAGTAAGAAATTTCAACAGGTGTTCTTTGATATCCTAGTTGTGTGACAAGCAACACATGCTGAAATTCCCTCTTCTACACAACATTTAGAGGTATTTATTTTTATTTTATTTTACTTTATTTAAATAGTGCATTTCCCCCAGAGTGGAACCCAAGGTAGCTCACACATAAAACTGGTTAAACACTTAATAATAATAATAATAATAATAATAATAATAATAATAATAATATAAAAACAAATAAAACCATCTCATTAAAACAGGATAAAATTACATTAAAATACAAAAGTTAAAAAAACATAAATAGAATACACACTCCATATAAAAGCCTCATCCAGAATGATTACATATTAAAAGCCTTCTTGAACAAAAAAATCTTTGCCTGCTGGGGAAAGGAAAGCAAGGAGGGGGCCAGACTACCTTCTCACAGAAATGAGTTCCAAAGAGTGGGAGCATCCATTGAGAAGGCTCTCTCTCGTGTCCTCACCAAGCAAGCTTGTGATGGTGGCAAGACCAACAGAAAGCCTTCCCCTGATGATATTAGAATTAATGCAGGTCTATATGGGAGATACAGTCTTTGAGATAGTCTGGATCAAAGCTGTATACGTATATCTCCACTTTTCAGTTTGGCAACCCTACATTGTGTAAGTCTCCTTCACCATACTTATAGGAGGTTATGGAAGAAGCTGAGACTGCTTCCTCTGGCTGCTCTTTTAGATGATGAGCAACCATAGTTGAGGGACTGCCAGACACAGCATGGTCTCCCCAACTTTGAGGGCCTAACAAGGTTTGCCCCAGCTGCTCTTGACCCTACAGAGGAGAACAAACAGCCTTCACCTCCAGAATAAGGCTGGATCTGCATGTGTTAGCCTTCCAGCTGTTGTTGCTCGTGAGAGTGAGAGTCTTGGGAAAGGAGGCACTGGATTCCTCATTCTGCAAGGTCCAACGAAGTATCTACATGGGTATGGGTATGAGCTCCAGTTCTGCTCATGTATGTTACCAACAGTATGCCAGCCCCTGAATCCCCCCTAGTGAGCATGGGAGTTGTAGTTGAAAAAGCAACCGTTTCCAAGGCTATGTGGATTGCTTCTATGTAAGAAAGATATTTTGTCTGTTCTATGTGAAAATGGACTCTTAAGACCTATGAAGGCCTAGTGATCAAGCCAGAGTAGAAATTTGAAGGTAGCTAGGTGTGGGTGGATCTGCTTTGCTTTCTTCCACATTTGGATTTTAAAAAAATAAATAAAAAAAATCTCACATTCTTTTCTATTCTGCTTATGAAGAAATGTACAAATTTTGATACTTGCTAACCAACAAAAAAACTGAATAAAATTCTCAGCCATCTGTGCACCAATGGCAGCTGCTAGTTCTCATGTTATTGGGCCAGTGGTTCTGCTCTGGGTTTTGGTTTGAATGTCACAGAATCCATCCAAAGTGCTGAACCCTATCCCCCAAATAGGTTCAACACTTTGGGTAGCGTTTTTGAAGTTTTGACTAAAACCTAGAGTGGAATCAGTGTCCCACTAACCTGGGGCCCTTCCACGCTACACAATAACAGTGCTGTATTCCACTTTCACTGCCATGGCAACATCCTATGCAATTCTGGGATTTGTAGTTTAGGGAGGGGCATTTTTAATTCTCAACCAGAGAATTCTAGTGTCTCACCAAAC
Organism: Sceloporus undulatus; assembly: GCF_019175285.1. NCBI lineage: Eukaryota > Metazoa > Chordata > Lepidosauria > Squamata > Phrynosomatidae > Sceloporus > Sceloporus undulatus. The sequence continues at coordinate 33,046,866 of NC_056525.1, read as the reverse complement.
TACAAATCCCAGGATTCCACAGGTGATAGGCATGGCAGTTAAATTGCAAGATAGCTCTACAATTGTGTAGTGTAAATGAACCCCTAGAAGCCAGCCATGGTGACTTTGTACTGGTCAAATTCAAAAGGTACAGCTATTACTGCATCCAATTCCTGTTAAAGCTTGACAGTCTCTTGGGAAAAGAGAAGTGGGAACCTTAATTCAGACGCATGAACATGGATGAACACACATGGATTGCAACTTAGAATTTTAAGAGTTGAGCACTCAAAGCCATCTGCCCAGACTGAATAATCTGCCAGTTTCATTTTCTTTCATGTTCAATACTCCTCCCCCCCCCCCCTTTTAAATAATTTTGAGTTCTTGCCATCACATTTATAGTAGGGGGAAAAAGTGAATTTTGCAAAGCTCTTACCAAAAGAAAAAAGGAAATAATGGAGTTTTCGCATTCTCGTGTTGGTAGCTTCTACTAAATCCTGCTAAGGCTGTTCTATACCTCTTGGCTGCCAAATGGTGGCCAATTCATTTTGTTCAAAGAAATGGCTGTTAGTTAGCCATATAGGTCCTGTAGTTCACTATACAACTGGAGCATTTCTCCACACCTTGTGATAACAGCTTTCATACCCAAGAATTTAATATTGCTTTCACATGGTGAGTGTAATGTATTAGGAGAAACAGAGAAAAAATAGGAAGCAAGGAAGACACCAGTCATGGGACAAAAGAAGAAAGGAAACCTTTTCGTGCACATGAGAACATTTCAGTTGAACCCAATGTGTTTTGAGCTGAGTTTTTTCTTTCTTCGGGGCAATGGCAACTAGTGGCTTCCATGTCAGCAGAGTTGTGAATCCTCTCAGCCTAGTTCAGACTTTAAGAAAGTATCCATAGTGCTGCAATCTACTTCAAAATCAGATCAGAACCCTGGACAGCTCCTATAAACATTACAGAATGACTTTACTGGCCCACTCCCATGGGAACTGCTGGCTGCCATTGGCCTGGGGCACTCTTGAACAACCAGTGTTAGTCCTAGAGCACTTTCACACTACACAAATATGTTACTATGATTCCACTTTAGAAAATATGTCTCTATCCTATGGAATCCTGGGATTTGCTATTTAGAGAGAGGTATTTAGAATTTTTAGTCAGAGACCTCTTGTGCCTCAATAAACCCTAGGATTCACGGAATCATGGAGGGGACCTCTCCTCCACACGGGAACACACAACTACTACATTCCTCAAAGATGCCTATCCAACCTCTTTAAAAACCTTCAAACAATGTGAGTCCACCACCTTCCAAGGCAGTCTATTCCTAGGATACAGCTAGAACAGGTAAAATAATTGCTTAAGTGAAGGGGGCCTACTCTATTCACACAATAATTTGCACGCAGAGACAAATCTGGCAATTCTGATTTCTCTCAGTTTTACATATTCCAACTTCCAGTTTCACATTTTTCCAGTCACCAGTTAATTCAGTCTCATTTCTGCATAGGTTTGTACCTAATTTCTTAATCATTTTGTGTACATTTTCATACATACTGTACCTATAAGGACTTTTTGCAAGTATTTTCCCCTTATATATTGCTTCCTCTCCCCACAGCCTTGACACAATGCATTTAACAATATTACTAGTAATATGTTATTAATAGTAATAAAGGGGAGCAATAATAACACTATTTTTACTGAAGTAATATAATAATTTGTGATGTTCCTTTTAAAAGTATAATTTTTAATTTTCAAATTATAGATTTGGGATTATGGGGAGCTATTTTTCTGGTTTCTTTTTAAAAGAACATTTAGCCCTAGTAATACATTACTGAACTGCTACTCATAAAGTAAAGAGTATTGTGTTACTGTTAACAAAAGTAACAACTAGCACCCATAACACAACAAGCTCTAGGATATTGCTTGTTAGCTGTCTTGTGAATCATTCCAGTGCAGGGAAGGGTATATATCAAACTAAATACATTCCAAATAAATAGAACTGTCATTAGATGTTCAAGAGTGACCCTAAGAGCAATCCCATTTTGAAACATTTTGGGTTCAGTTGGAAAAAAAGACCTGGTAATCTCCTTCCATCCTCTTTTGTATAAGGACAGGAAGCAATAATGGAGTAGTGCTACAGCTAGCATGGAATTAGAAGTGCGTGCCTCCTCTTCCTCTGGTCCCTGGGGTTGCAGTAATCCATCTAAGATGCCAATGGATCCAAAACTACTCTCCTCACTTCATTCATGCAAACAACAGATGGCACACAGTGTTTGAGATTGCCAGGGGGTTGAAATTCAGCCTGAACTTTGCAACAAGAATTGCAGTCAGAAATATTATTGTGTGCTGTGCCATGTTCTCTTATTGAATGCAGACATACAATACCTGTTGAATCCTGCATAAATGTCCCATATCTTTGTACCAGTCAGTGCTGCCATGAAGAATTCCCCTCCCACTTTCGTACACTTGTACAAAAAGGAAGAGAAAATATGTCTTAGTTGAAAAATCAGAGTCTCCTCCTAGGTAACAGTATTGCTTTAAATGGTCCCTGGATCAGACCTTTACTTCCAGTACTTGGATATATTTGGCAGGAATTGGGTTTTTTTCTTCTGTCTTAGCTCTTAAATAGCAGATATTTAATTATTCCCAAAGCAAAGAATCCATTAGACACGTCTGTCTCCAATTTCTTCCTGAACTGTGCCATATATTGGAAATGTAACCCAAACATGACCCCATCTCTGGGAAGGCACTTTGCTACATAAGTACAGCTGCTAAATGTCCACAGAGATTACAGTAATGGCAAATGTACAGCTTAAGCTGTAGTAAAAAATGTCATTCATAGGAAAGAAATGAAAGAAGGGATTATAGCAGCTTTTAACGTTTAGTAGCCTCCCCATGCCCCTCCAAAAGAAAACTCAAACAAAATCCTGGTATCATCAGTTGGTGTCTGCATGGTATAAGTTATTTGCACTTTGGGTTTGTTATACTAGTGCTGGTTGCCTTGCAACTTGCTTTCTAAGAGGCTGACATCTTCAGCTAATTCTGTGACTTTAGCCTGGCAATCCAACAAGTTGTCCTTGAGTACAGTTAATTCCTGAGAGTGGGCAGATAAGGTTTCATTCATATGGTCCATGTAGCTCCACATACTTCCTGCATTATTCTCCAGCTCACTTTTGATGTGGTCCAGGCTTCCAGTCATAGTGCCTAGTCTGCCACACATGTCCTCCACCTGAGCCACTCGGTCATCAAACTGAAGCACTTCCTTCTGAAGGTTGAGAGCCGCACTTCTGCAGTTGCTCAAGTCACTGGTGATTCTGGACTTGAGCCTTTCAAGGTCTCCTTTTAGGTTGAGGACTCGCTTGTTACTGAACAAAAGCTGGGAGCCTTGGTCACTGATCTTGTCTTGGATGGAGTGTACCTCGTCTTCTATCTTGCGCTCACGCTCATCCAGAGATGAATTAACATGCAGCACTGTGTCAGAGTACTGGGAAACGGAATCCTTCAGCCCAGTTAGAGACTTACTCATGGTGTTCAGGTTGATTTTAAGCAAGGTGATCTCACCTTGCAAGGACGCTGTTGCTTCTTCCTCAATTCGCCTCTGAATCTCCAAGATAGTAGCATTGAGTTTCCGTAGTAGGTCAGAATTACTATCCATCCTGAGCTGTAAATCCTGGTTCTTGCTTTGGCAGTCTTCAATCTCTGTACGAAAGATCTCTACATCTTTGGAAGTGGATGTGCATCCCAGCAAGCATGTGCTCTCCAAGGTGGTCAGCCTGCTCTGTATTACTTCCATTTTCTCATCTGTTGCCTTTTTTATGGTAGCCAGCTCACCTTCTAAGAGGGGCAACACAGCTCCATCTATTCCCACTGTGGAACTGATGTTATTCACATCTCCTATTATGTTCATGAATCTCTCTTCCAAGATTCTCATTTTGTCCTCAAACAAGATCCTTGTGCCATCCAGCTCTGACCCCAGGAGACCTCTCATGCTATCCTCTACCATGGAACAACAACTTCCTGTTTCCCTTTCAGTGATATTCAGCCTGGCTTCAAAATCTTCAAAGCGTCCTTCAAAGAGGCTCCCCAAGGTTACAGTGGACAAGTCATTGTCCATCCTGGAGTGTAAGTTCTTCTGAGACTCAGAGATGCTGTGTAGGCCCTTCTCTAAAATATCCATCCGTTTGGTGAGGTAATTCAAATTGCTACAGCAGCTTTCTACAACTGTTAGCCCTTGGATCTGAGTTTCCAGCTGAGAGATCTCCTTTTTTATCTCGAGTTCTTTGCCATCTAATGTCTGCTGAAGACGGAGATTGGCTGCTTTTTCTTCCTCACACTGCAATTGCACTTCCTTGATTCGGAAATCACACGTGCTCTGGATGTTCAGTAGCTTCTTCTCAAAGCCATCCAGGAGCTCCACGCGCAGGTTGTTAAGCCTGCTGTCCACATATTCTTCTAGCAGATCAATGGAAGTAAGCGGTGAAGGTCGGGCTGACTCCAGCAGGTGTTTGATTTGCCCATCGTGATCCAGGACCATGCCATGCACCTCTTCTAGCAGGTCAGTCTTGATTTTCAATACATCACTCACCTCAGTCACTTTGCTTAAGATCTCACCCACAGGTGGATAGGGAGAGAGATCAGCTTTGTCTGCTGCATCCACAATCCCATCAGGAATAACTCCAAATCCCATGGTTGAATCAGGTACACTAGGGCTGTTCATCAGGGATCCAATCATCTTACTGGTGTCCTCCTGGATGGCAAGCCGCAAATGGTCCCCCAGGCCACTCACCATGTTATGCAAGCTGTCATAGGATTGTGAGAGACGCCTGACTTCCTCCTCTAGTCGGTCCAGTCTGTCACCAAACAAACTAGGTATTTTTCGACCTATGAACAGGGGGAAATAAACAAAAATCATAATCCATGTCACTGATTCCCTCTTGAGACAGAAGTTTCTTGAATATTTCACTTTATCATGAGTGAAGGTGATCTGTAAAATGTTTTTGCAGCCATTTAAACATCCTAGCCCCAAAATGTTACTATGGTTATTACAGAACAGACAAAGGGAACACACCTGAAATTATAGGATATATATATTACTTAATAGGTATATAAGAATCCACAATCACAGCGCTGTGTAAATCTACAGCACTATATAAATAAAGCATCATCATCATCATCATCATCATTGATGCTATCAGCTATAACTGACGTGCAGATGAAACAATCCTTATTGAAGTTAGTTGCTCAACTTGGGCTTTGTTGTGCCTTTGATGAACTTTCTTGTTCATAACTGATAAACACTAGCCAGATACACATAAACAAAAGATATAAGAGCATCTATAAAAAGCCATAAAAACCCAGCTTATGGTCATGGTAACCATCTAAAAGTAGAGTCACATGACTTGCTTGTCCTATTTGTTTATTCATTTATGTCTTAATTTATTCAATTTGTATCCCACATTTCTCCCACAAATGGTAAACAGGGTGGTTCATGGCAAGTATAATGATGAAAATAGAACTAAAATATAACACAGTCCAAATATTAAAACACACTTATATTAAAATGTAGTTTAGAAATGTATCAATAAAGAAAACAGAAAAACTGTCCAGAAAAATGCTCCTACATCAGCAAATGGCCAATTACAAAAACCTACTTGAATAAAAGGTTCATAGCCTATTGATAGAATGCCAACATGAAGTCTAGCCTGCTCCATTCCAGAGTCTCTCTGTGGCCACTGAGGAAGTCTTCTCTCACATCTTCACTAAATGTATGACGGAAGGAGGCATAATCAAGAGAAAGACCTGCCATCTCACATCCTAGGCAGACTGGTATGCATGCATAGGTTCATAGGCACACAGAAAGCCATGCAGGCATAATAGTGTGCACAGACTTAAAGTAAGCTTTTGTAATTGGATCTTAAGTGAACAGTCAGTCCTCCATATCCACAGATTTTTTTATCTACAGATTCAAGCATCCATGGCTTGAACACACACACACACACACACACACATTCCAAAAAGAAAACCTTGATTTTGCCATTTTAGATAAGGTACACCATTTTACTATCCACTGTATTTAATGAAACTTGAACATCTACAGATTTGTGTTTCCCAGGGGGTCTTGGAATCAAATGCCAGCAGATACCAAGGGCCCACTGTATAATTAAAGTCTTTCAGTGACTGAGGGGCATACAAAAAATTGGCAAGGGACTGTAATACGTGACATGCTGGTGAACCCTGCCCTATGGAGTATCAGAAGTATCCCTTTGTTAAGGAATAGATTCTTTATTTGAAGAAATAGCAGGGCAGGTCTTTCCCCATTTCATTCACTCCATCTAGGGCTGTAGAAGACCTCCCTACATTTCGGTCTGGGCTCTGAATCAGTTTTTGTCTTGATTCCATGTTGATAAATCTGGACCTCTTCCAACCTAGTTCAGACAAGTCCAAATTTTAATTTTGTTCATTGACTTACATTAGGAAGCCCAAATGATTATAAGGCATTTGCATTTTCACACATGCACATGAAATCTGGAGTGGCTATAGAGAGCGGCATTACCCTGCCAAAGTGCAAGGAAATTTTTGGTGAAACCATCTTAAACATGTGCCTTTAAAACAGCCATAATGTTTATGTACTTTTTTCATAAACGTTCATGAAATTTGAAAATAGTCCCTTCAGGGAGGGGATTAGCCCTAACAAATTGCACATAGGCAGTTCCAGGGTTTTTGTATTAACCACCATTAAAGTTTCCTTTGATATGTTTAAAATTTGCTAATGTGTAATTCTCTTCTGTACAATGGTAATGTCTGATGTAAGTGATGCTGCTTGTGTACTAAGAATGTCTCTCTCTCCCTATAACTGAGATTTCTCTAGATGAGAAAAGAGTGTCTGAAAGTCCCAGGTTTTGTTCCTGTGCAACCAGTTTTATTTTGGAGATCCACATGAGACTTTCTTCATCTCAAAGTTTTTCTTGGCATTAACAAGGACTTTGCATTCCTACTTCTCAGGCAAGTTTAAATTAAACCAGCATTTCCCAAAATTAAAGCAGAGACAGACACAAATTTTAAGTTGGAATATACACACTGAACACCACAGATAGAAACCAGGCTGAAAACTAACCTTTAAAAACAAGCCCAAAATTCGAGTGGGAGAGGTTCTACCAAAAATATTCTTTCTTCTAAAAGAAAACTAGCAGAACAGTAAAAGAAAGTCTTTATCCATCCTCCTTCCCTCCCTGTATCAGAATTGGAGAGTGTTGCTGAAACTTTCACCCCAAATTGGAAGCTAGTGCTGTTGATGAGCAAAGTCCAGCTCCCCTCCACCTCTTACACATCTTGACATTTTCCTTGTTGTGAAGTTATTTTGCAGCATTTTGGAGACACACCATCTAGTTTTCCTTTACTGTCTGGTACACCAAATTGATCTAAAGCTGGACTGGTTCAGGTTTGATTTGGGGTGATCTAATTTAATTCAACCCCAGTCTTCTTTTTCAGGAATCATCTTCACTGGTAATAAGTATTAACTTGCTAATACAGGCTGAGCCTCCCTTATGCAGAATTCCAAAATCTGAAATACTCCAAAAAAGCAAAACTTTTTTCATGGGTAGCTGAGACAATGAAACCTTTGCTTTTTGATAGTTCAATGCACACACACAAAAATGTCATGCATTGGTTGTTGTTGTTGTTGTTGTTGTTGTTGTTTGCCTTCAAGTCATTTCTGACTTATGGTAATCCTAAAGTGAACCTCTCATGTAAAATTTGTTCAGAGGAGATTTGCCACTGCCTTCCCCTGAGGCTAAGAGAGTGTGACTTGCTCAAGGTCACCCAGTGCATTCATGGCCAATCTGGGAAACATACCCTCCCTCCAGAGTCATACTCCAAAACTCAAACCACTACATCACAGTGTTTCACGCATAAAATTATTAGAAATATTAAAATAAACTGAATAATTATTTAAGTAAATAGAACAACATTGAGAAACGAATGTTAAGGCAGAACAAAATGGTACTGTAATCACTGACAAAACTGGAGGGGAAGTCAATATAAGCAACAATGTAAATGTATAAAAGAATAATTGTTTTATGTTATGTTGATATGCGTTATGTCAAATAGATATGTTAACAAAATATTGTACAAAATTACCTTCTGGCTATGTTTATAAGGTGTATGTGAAACATGAATGAGTTTTGGGCTTAGACTTGGATCTCCAAGACATCTCATTATGTACTTATATGAAAACACATGTCTTCAAAAAATTTTAAAAATCCAAAATCCAAAACACTTCTGATCCCAAGCATTTCAAATAAAGGAGAGTCAACCTGTACTGAAAAAGGCAATCCACTGTAGTTGGATGATGATGTCATTGGAAAAGTCATCGGATCTTTGAAATGAACTTTAATATTATTATAAATAAAGGTTTTGCCACTCACCATAGTGGTTCTTCTTTGGTCCTGGAAATGGGTCTGCATGGATACTGGGATGATGAGGAGGGACTCGAGCAGCTGGGAACATCTTCTGAGTGGGAGGTAATTTGGGACTGGGATGCTGTGGCAGTAGCCCTGGCTGATCAGTGGGACTGTCATGACATCCTTCTCCCATGAGTCCTGGACAGCACCTCCATGCTATCTCAGTCACAGTCTTGTAGCCAATCTTATACCTGGGTCTGAAGAATGTACGATACCTGGTTGCAAACAGGGAAAGAAGGTACAGCAAGATTAGGATGTTCAGGTCTTAGGCTCTAATGCCAAGATCCTTGGATGGTTGCCAAATAATAATAATAATAATAATAATAATAATAATAATAATAATAATAATAGTTTCTAACCTGCATCTCCCTAAGGCTCAAGGCAAGGTACAGCAGAGATTAAAACACACAAAATCATTTTAACACATTAAGTTAAAACACATAAACACAGGACACATTAAAATTATCCAACATAAAATTAAAATATACCAATTTAAATTTAAAATCCATAGTTATGTTATGCAAGAGGACTAGGGACCTCTGCCTCAATAGGAAGTTGTTCACTGTGCTTTCAATGCATTTTTTCCTTTTATCTCTGTGGAGCCTGAAGGCAGAAAATGCTAGTCATCCTGAAATTGCCATTTGCATGTCTCAAAGTGGGTCTGTTGCATCTGTGTATCAGAGGTGCATTTCACTACACTAAATGAGGAGATGGAGCATAACTTTATGCTGATGCAGCAGCTGCCTAACATTGAGAGTCAGCATAGTGCAGTGGCCCAAGCATTGAACTACACCTCTGGAGACCAGAGTTTGACTCAAAGGCTGGAAGACTACAGATTTCAGAATGTCCACATCCAGCATGACTATATATGAAGGACTGCAAGGGGAAAGGGAAGCAAATGCACCCCTAAACAATTGCCTTTCCTCCTCAGTGATTTTAGTTATCCATTGTGGTCATCATTTTTGTTGGCACTTTCTTCTCTGATTTAATTACTAGCAACTCATTATTTGTAGCTGGTTTCATCTATGCTTTGCTTCAAGACAGTGTAAAATCCTGTGACACTTTTGACCAAAGGTGAACGTTGGATGAGATTAGAGATATCATGAATAGCAATTCTTCAAACCATCTACAGCAACAGTGGGAATCATGTCATCCTCCAGATGTTGCTAGAGCACAAGCCCCAGAATTCCTCATCATTAACTGTTCTGGCTAAGGTTTCTGGGAGTTGCAGTCCAACAACATCTGGAGAGATGCATGATTCCTACCTTTGATCTGTATCTTTTTGTGGAAATGGAGTCTCTCTTGCCTAAACCAACTTCTTCTATTAACATTTAAGTTAAGTCATTGTTTTCAGCACTAGAGGGCAGCAACTGTCCGTGATAGCATGCTTTGTCTGAACTATCACTCCTGTGGCCAGACAATACGGGAAGGATCATGTTTTTGCACCCTAAAGAAATACAACTGGGGTAGTTCAGCAAATGTGTTACATATACCAGAGACTGGAGAATGCAATTTAAAGGGAAACTACAATCTCCAACTGAAAGAAAACAGTGTTTGTATCTGAAATGAAATTCCACAAACACTAGTTGCATAATAAATTGCTCATTCTTTAAGGTCCCACAGAGTCTTTTTTGCTGCAACAGACTAATATATCCACTCTTTTGAAACCCAGTGATGGCTCATGGGCCAAGTGGAAAGGACACCTCACCTCCCAAATGACCAGTGGCATTGATGTTCCAGATTTATTTTGGCCTTTCAGATGCACTGCAAATGCTATAGATAGAATATCTCATCTTGTAGATTTCTGTGTGATAACTCCAGTTGTTTAGCAATAGCAAATAGGGCTGAATGTTGTGTTTTAAAAAAATATCTGCTATGTCTATCCTTATGATATTTTGTTTTAAGGTCCTTCATCTGAATATATATATATATATATAAATATCAATGGGTTTCATTTGACTTTGTGCAACTCTGTCAGCTATTTTGTATTACAATCTTTGATTTACAGGACTTTGGGCAGTCTTGGAATATATGGCTCATAGGGTGTAGTACTGGACTCCACCACAGTGATGGGTAGTGGGTTTCATGTCAGTGGGATAACTGATGAGGTTTAGGTCCAAATTTTAAAGGAGCTATCTAAGGTGCCGAACTGTCTACAAAATAGATTCAGCACCCTGGATAAATCCTTTAAAATTTGGATTAAGACCCAGAGCCTATTCACTACCCCACTGACATGGAAGCCACTAGCTTCCATTTCACCACTTCCTTCCAATTTTACATTAGACTTTGATTAGTGGGCCTCAGAGTTCTAGTAAATGATAAAAACATATCATAAAGCCTGTCTACCCACCTCTTAGTGTGATATCACATTTTAAACACTGTTCTAATGATCTGGAAGCCCTGAACACTGCATCACCAGCACCACCACTATCAGCAAATGAAAACAAGTGATTGCCATGCCAAGTAATTGCCATGCCAAGCTCTTTTTAAAAAGAAATCCAGAGGTGTTGCATAATTGTGAAATGAAGTTCAGCATGAACACATTCACAAGTGACAAGTCAGAGCTCAGGTAAATTCCTTTGGGGGAATCAATGCTAGGGGACTCTGGGAGCTGTTGTTCAGAAAGGAATTTTCCCAAGCTATGTGATCTATGGCTTTGAGGCAGTACTCACCATTGGAATCCCACAGACAAGCATATTAGTATCACCTGATGTGACACTGAAGAACACCATGATTCCCTGAAATGGGAGCTTACACATGGAGCTGCCAGTCCTTGAATGGTATACCATCATGTGTTGCGCCATAATGCATATGTTTAAGATGGTGTTGAGTTTATTATTATTATCGTATACAGTTTCTAGCCTCAATGGTTCATGAAACTCACTGGTCAGTCTTGGTCCATTCACACTTTTTTAGCCTTTCCCACATTATAAGATAGTTGGGAGGCTAAAGTACAGAAGAGCCATGTATGCTGCTTTGAGCTGGTAAGAGGAAAGGTGAGATGCAAATATAAAAAATGAGAAATAAATATGCAGCTAAATAAATAAGCTCTTGGAGATGCATGTATCTTAACACTTATACATGGATTTATTTATGCCTGCCACACAAATATTGAATAATTCTCACAATAAAAGTGGTTGTTGAGCTCAGCTATGTAAAAGTATGGGTAAGGTCATGAGATAAAGCAATTATGTGGATGGCGGACAAGATGCCTGGAGCCAGATTTTCAGTGCAAAGTACCATACTACTTTGTCATCACACCAGCATATTTCATACTATTAAGTTCATTTTTAACATATCAACAAGGCTAATGGTAATCCTCTAGAAAATGTTGTGGATTATGCAGGACATAGTCTTGATTGGATTCTCAGCATTTCCTTCTTTTTTGGTAATTAAGTGTAGCTACATCATGACAGAATTAACTACTGAGATGCTTTACTGATCCCCAAAGGCAATATGGTTTGGCTTGACCTTCTTATGTCCCCATTGAAGTTTTTTTTTTTTAAAAAAAAAATATTAATGAGAATTGCCCTTTACAGCATCTTTTCTCAAGATGGTAGATTGCAACATCCATCATCCCCAATCAGCATAGCCATGTCTAGAGGGAACCTGCTGCCCTAAAACAAGATTTTGGACATATTCTTTAAAAATTAAAGTTCCCTGGACATCTGTTAGTCACATGTATACTTTTATATGTGCCTTGTTGTTGTTGTTGTTGTTGTTGTTGTTGTTGTTGTTGTTGTTGTGTGTTGTCAAATCATTTCCAACTTATGGCGACCCTAAGGTGAGCCTATCATGAAGTTTTCTTGGCAACTTTTGTTCAGAAGAGGTTTGCCATTGTGTTCCCCTGAAGCTGAGAGCATGTGAGTTGCCCAAGGTCACCCAAAGGGATTTGTGGCCAATCAGGGAATCAAACCATGGTCTCCAGAGTCATAGGCCAACACCTGAATCACTATGCCATGCTGGCTCTCAACAGATGTGCTTTATGCACATGTCTCTCTCTTTTTGAACAGGGCACAAGGGGCTATTCTCTATCCCTTTGTTCCCCATACAAAATTGCTTACCCAGTAAGTCCTGGGAGGGGCCACTGCTAGTGATGATGATTATTGGTGAGGAGGGGAGGAGGCAATTCAAATTATGAAGATACGAGTGGTCTGGGCTCTGAAGGGAAGGAAAAGAAGGGTTGTGTAGCATCTGTAAGTGCACCCTCACTCCTTCTCCACCCCAAGCTGACTGCTGCTTCATTGCCTGAATTACCCTCCTGACTGTAGTATGATGGTCTGCCTATGAAGTCATACTGGTAAGCTGCTTTGAGTCCCAATTTTGGGAGAAAAGCAGGCTACAAATTAATACGACAGCAACAAAAACAACCTGCCATTTCCAACTGCTGGTGCAGACAGAGGATAGAGAACATCATGGGCAAACCATTATGTTACATCTACCTGATGCAGGATCTCATCCCTGGAATCCCCCAGCCAGTGCTTATGCCACCTGGGCAATTCTAGGGATGGTATTCTCTAAAAATAACTTCCAAACTCTGGTTTCATGCATCAGACTCTGCCTGTTGAGAAAATTCATTCATGCTAAAAGTAACCTGCTGAGCAACCATCTTCAGCTTTATGCTGGATCTGTTTTGGGTTGGTTTTTTTGTTATTTTTCCAGCAAGTCACTGGATAATGCAACACATTCCGGTTCTGGCAGCCTCTCTTTTTGGACCTTTGCCTCAGTGCTCTGTGCTGTGCCCAAACCTGTCATAAACCTCTGTTTGTCTTTTTTCCCCTTGCATTGATATGAGTAGGAATGGAAGACACAGGCCTTTATAGATCATTCCTCCCTGAAGAAGCCTCCAAACTTCTGTGGAGGTTGTAAAATGAAAACAACTGCGATGCACACAAGCCTGCTTGAGAATAGTGCCAAGTCTGGAGAAAGCTTGCCCAGATGAGCCACCATCAGCAACAACACTGGTGCTGGAACCTTCTTCACCTTGGCTCTGTGCAGACATCTGGGCCTCTGCCCACCTCTCTCTCTTTCTCTTGGCTGAAGCTCAGGGTTGTAAAAAGAACAGGATTTATTTATTTATTTATTTATTTAGTAGGTCAAAGTGGGAGAGTCATTGGCATCAGGACACTTCTGCTGTGCCATGTTGCCCTGAAGTGTTGCTGCTTCCAGTTGAAAATGTCAGACTGCTTCTTTTTAAAGACGAGGGAGTGTTTTCGAAGTGCAAAAAACTCCACTCCACATGTCAGCAACAGGAAGTATTTATTGCAGCTGGATAAACAGTTACTAGTGGCCCCAGTGGCTGGAAAAAAGCTGCATCTATTTCTCAGTTTTCCAAGCCATGCAGAAAAGTTCATCTGGCAACATTGGCTTTGCTCGAAAAACATCCTTTTTTTTAATCCCTTGCACTTGTTATGAAAGGCTGGGGAGGCAAGACTGCTGTTTCTTTCTTCAATAACTAGATAGTTAACTGAGACAACAGTAGACAAGCTACTGCTCTCAGCTAAAGAGAAATAGGCTATTAGCATCGCCACAGGCAGCCAACCAAATTTTCTCAGGGCATGTCCACACCTAAGGTGGACATGTGTCCTACTTTATAGAGGTCTGCTCTCTCTCTGAAGGGCTATCTAAAGACACTTCTCTATATGAAGATGTCCTTTCTTTGAAGAACTTTCTAGTCCAGTGGTATTCAAACTTTTTATTCTTGTCCCCTTTTACATCTACATCAGATGCTGCAACCCCCCCCCCCCACAACTCAACACAGTATATGAATAAAAATATTTTATTTATTTAGTGTGCATGTTTTCATTTGCACATTCATGAATATTCATATTTTAACAGTTTATAAGGCAATTACATTGTTCAAATTACAATAGTTTTATTTAAGTTAGTCCAAAATTTAACTCAATGCATTTGTAAATTTTACACACATAAAAATTTGGGATGGAAAGGAGGAGAAGGGATTAGAGTAAGGGGAACAGGATACATACTGGTTTGGAAGCATTCCCTCTCACATGTCTTCACAATAGTGCAACCCAGGCCTTGTACTCTCTTCCATACTCCTCTCTAACCCCAATTCCTTGCCCTATGACTTACCCAGTGTGCCTTTCAGGGTTTTTAATTTTTTAAAAAATACCACAATTCTGGATGTATGCTAATATGATTTTTAAAATAAGTAAAAAGAAAATAAAAGAAAGCTTTTGAAAAAATGAAAAAGGCCTGCCTGCAAGAAAAAGAAAAAGGCCACAGAGAAGCTTGAATGGTTGAGCACCATCCCCCTTTTCTCCACTGCCTTGGCTCCCTTGGCTGTGAACCACAGCTATGGAGAAGCCTGAATGGGCAAGCACCACCCCCTTCTTCTCCACTCCATTGGTTCCTTTAGCCAAGAAAGCTACGGCCATGGAGAAACTCAAACTAGAAACCATATGAGCAGATGAGTAGGTGGAGGTGAGTGAGAGAGGCAGATCAGGGTAGGCCACCACCACCCAACAGCCCTCTCTGTGTCTGGAAAACTGACTGGCCAGGGGGAGGTGAGTGAGGTAGCAGGAGACAAGGCCAATTAGTCCTTTCCTCCCAGCAGAACTTTCTGGGCACCTGCGCTGGCTGACACTGACCTGAGTGATGCCATTGTGAGACAGTTATTGTCCAGTCAGAACTTTTAAGGCTCATTGACTTCAAATAAAGAAATAAGCATCTGCTTTAACACCCAGTGGAATCAGTAAGACTAAAACCTGCATTTGGTAGGGTTCTCAAGTCATTATGTCCCAAATAGTTCAAAACCATCTGGTTCATCTGAATTTTATATTTTGGCTCTGGTACCCAGAGCAGATGCATAACCTTTAAATGATATGAAATTAATAATACTTTCGCATTGTTGGAATGACAAATATAATAAGATCACTTGGGTTTCAGAATTGCATGTGAAACCGTCCAGCTAAGGAGGCTTACAGCTTCCAGAAAAACAAAACAGGAATGATACACAGGGACATGAAAAACAATGTTAACCAACAAGTAGACATGTTCAATTCCCATCCAAGCAAGAGACCTTCCAACAAATGAAAATTAATTTATATAATCTTTACTTGCATAGTGCAGAATTCTGAAGCTAAAATTCAAAATTCAAAATATCAAATAGCAAAGGTTTTTTCTCATCCTTCCTCCCAAAATGTAGCCTCAGCCCCAGTTTGTGCATATATTGTGTGCTATAATTTGCATTGCAGGCTGTTCCTCTCAATGACTGAGACGATCTGGCACAGGCAGCATGAGATTAGGGAGGCATGAGAAATTCATCGGCTTCACTTTCTAATGGGGGATTACCCTTTAGCACAATAGCCCTATAGATCCAAGTGCAATTTGTGGTCTGAAAAATGCATTTGGACAAATGTGCACATGTTTAAAATTCACACTGAAAAATGAATACCTTGGGGGAAAGGCATACAAATATGCTTTGATTGTTGGGAGAACAATTTTTTGCAAATGGTTAATTTCAAACATGTCCATAAAAGTATTTCCATCTTAAGAAAAGCACATGAAAATATACATGAAAATACATACAGGCAGAGGAATTAGCAGCAGAGCTCCAGCATGGTGTAGTTGTTTAAACCTAGGACTAGGACACTGGGAGACAGCCAGTGTGGCACAGTGGCCTGAGTGTTGGACTATGACTCTGGAGACCAGGATTCAGTTCCCAGCTTGGCCATGAAACCCACTGGGTGATCTTAGGTAAGTCATATGCTCTCAGCCTCAGGGGAAGGTAACGGCAAACCTCCTCTGAACACATCTTGCCAGGAAAAAACTTAGGTTGGTCATAAGTTGGAAATGACTTGAAGGTATACAATAACAAGAACAGGACACTGGGAGACCACAGTTCAAATCCCCAACCAACTAAGGTAACTCACTAGTTGACCATGGTGCACTATCCCAGGCACAGAGGAAGGCAATGGAAAACTTGCCCTGAATAAACCTAGCCAAGAAAATGCTATAAGAGGATCACCATATGTTTTCCCAAATGAAATGGTTTTTATATACCAATGCACAACCTCCCCATGAAGCTTTTCGTACAATCAGATGTTCTGGGTGACAACTCTCATCATCACCACTTCCTGTGCTGGCTAAGGATGAGTAAAATTACTGCTCAGCATGTCTGCTGGATGCCAGGTTGCAAAAGCCTGCTGTGTCATAACAAAACTTGAAGTATACATAGCTGAGCTAACCAGATATCCTTTTCTTTTTTCCTGTCTTATTTCTCTCTCCTTTCCCTGTCATCTTGTTTCTGCCTGTTTTTAGACTGTAAGTCCCTTGAATCTGAGACCTGTCCTGTTGTAAAATAACATGGACGTGGGTACAATTATATGAGTTTTTGTATCACCTATGAGAATTAACGTGGTGTAGTATTCTGAGTGTTGGACTAGGATTCTGGGAGCCCAAGGTTCAAAGCCTCACTTGGCTATGGAAACCCACTGGGTGACCTTGGGCAAGTCATCCTCTCTCAGCCTCACAGGAAGACAAAAACAAATTTTTCCAACAGAATTCTAAGATAGGTTCATGTTAGGATTGTCATAAATCAGAAATGACTTCAAGGGAACAAAAACAACCACCCTTGAAATATAAGATTGGACCCAGAACTTAGAAAATGTCTTTAAAAAAAAAAAAAGTAATGTCCAAAAGACTCTCTCGTGTCAGCTGGGTGATTCTGGAGGTCCACAACATTATTGCCCCCGCCCTCAACCCTGAGTAAAATGCAAGATTCTTTTCTGCATACAGAGAACATCTATTCAGTAAACTGTCTTCAAGTTGGTGCACTAAAAAAAGCAAGGCTAACTCTAGAGATGTCCTTCTGCCTGTCTTTCTTTCTTTCTTTCTTTATGCATGCCAGCAGAATCAAGGAACACACCACTGATGACACCACAGTAGAAACTTTTTTTGTGCTGCAAATAGCTACTCTGGCTCAGTTCATAACATGGGAAGGATTTATGCTATATTTGGGTCCACTTCCAAGAAATACATGATCATGCTGAGCTGCTTTGGGACTGTTGGCTAGCATGGGGCTTTGTTGGAAGGAGGCAGCAGCAACAGTCCTTCCAGTTTCTAAGTTGGCGATATATAAGAGCACTCCTGTCACTTAGAATTTTATATAGGGAAGCAAAGCTCCCTGGAAAGCTTCTGCCTAGATTGCCCTAAATTAAACATCACATACCATGGGCAACAAACGTTACCTGTCTATCTCTGTTTAATGGCTTCCATTACAAGGTTTCCAGTACCACCTTTTGTACCACCTTGTTTTATGAAGAGAATGAGAAATCTCAAAAACTTGCATTTTTTGTGTAACTTTGCAGTTGGCCTAATACAGATATTGCTGTAATGTGAATGTTAGAATTCTTTAAATGGCCAACATGCCAACTCTTTCTCTCTTTCTCTCTCTATTAATGTGGAATATTCAGCTGCTCAGCCACAGGATCCAAAAATGATGGAAGAGGATTTCCTATCACCTGAAACTGGGGGAGTTTATCAGACACGGGAAATTGGAAGTATAATCCAATGGCAATCTGAACGCAATCATGGGGTTTCACGTTATTGCATGATAGACTACCACACACAATTTCAGGCAATGACAAGCTATTTTCGGACAATGGGAACTCAGTTCGTATGCAATTCGAATTCATGTAAATTCGCTGAACTAGCGAATTCACGTGAATGCGTTCTGGCCCCACTTTCTTTTCATTCGAAATTAAGAGAAATTCCTCCCATGTGATAAACTCCTGGGACTTCACTCTCTGAATTTTCATTCCCTCTGATGACTGGGGTACTGGTAAATGTTGCCATGCAACCCTTCTTCACTAGGAATGAAAAGAGTGTTCAGAAAAGATATCTAGGAGAACCCTGAACTGAAGAGAATCCTTGCAGTTCTGTGAAAAAATTGCATTTTTTTTTTGGTGCAAAAAACCTGCATTCCTGTGGGGGGGGGGATGATGTTCAAATTTTGAGCAGAATAAATACTCAACTACAACATTGGCAGAAAACAGCATTTATCTGCACAGAAAATAATATTTATGCAAAGAAAATGCTCTTTTGTATGCAAAAATACCATGCACTAATTTTGTGCAGAACTTTGACTAGCAATAGAAAATGGTGCTGTTTTCAAAGACTATCTTGCAGTGGCAAGAAAATTACTAAAATTTCTCATTGCTTCCTTCAAGAATGAAATTAGTGAAGAACTATATCCTTTGTCATCCCAAAAGTCCTCAAAGCAAGCTCACTGCTCCCAAAAGGGGTGAAAAACTGACGTTGATGCATTGATCCATCTCTCTGCCTGCTTGCTGATCTATCAAATAATTTCTAGACATGTTCATATGCATCAGGAGCAGGGCTTTGGGAGCCCTTTCTGGTAAAAATTGACCAAAAAAAAAAAAAAAAAAAAAAAAAAGAGAGAATTGCTGCTCCTGGAAAACTATAGAAGAGGCGTGATGATAGTCCTCCTCTAAAGCAAGTTGTAGAGCATTGCTATAATATGTGAATTGCATTTCCAGTGTTTTTAAAAATAGAAATGAAAAGTCACTTCTACTTTTTTGGGTGTGTGGGTGGGGGGAAGTGAAATAATTGCATTGAATAGTATACTCCTGACATGGGCAAAATTGACTCCAGAGCCTTCTTCGGAGTCTAGTTATAAAATCTGTGACAGGTTTGTCCAACAAGGCCCACTGAATTAGCAAAGAAGACAATGACATGAAGAAAAGCAAAGCAGAAAACCCAGAGGGAAAAAATCACTATGAAAATTCCCAGGACAAAATTCCCAGGAGAAAGAAAAATTTCCAGGAGAAAGAGGTTATCAGCCTAATCGGATGCTGGCTACTACTTATCAGGATGATTGATGCACAAAAGTCACTTTAGATCAGGGTGACTGTCATGGGGTCACCACTGGAGAGCTCCCACAAGTCTTTTACGTCTGGGTCCTTTCCTATTTTCTTTTTTACTTCTTTACTGTTTGCCTTCTTTCCTGCTGCTCCTGGACCTAAAATAGGGAAATGTGACACACTCCCAGAGAGCATTTGGTAAATAAAAAAAAAATTGGGGAAAAAAAAAACAATTTGGGGGAACCTGGGCATGTCAAAAGCCCCTGAAGGATAACTGCTGCCCAATGATCTTCCTAACTCCTGCTCTCATGGGTCCTGTTTCTTTCAGCCAATACAAAGGATTCTAAAAGCCTTCTACAGTCCACACCATGCTACAGCTCCATCCCAGTATATACTTACAGGACTTTGCCAGGACACTTGGGTCCCCAGCTGCACTTGTGATATTCAGCTTTCACATAGCTCTCTACTCCGTCCTGAATGGTACACGTCACATTCCTTTGTACCACATATGCACAGTAGCTCCTGCATTGGGAACAAAACAAGATTTGGTCAGACATCTGGTAGCCAGATCTGGTGCCCCAACTCCTTCTGAAAATGCTAGGCCAGACTTTGGGTGGAATTCATGATCATAGTTACGAATGTGTAACTTAGAGTTATGCATTCGTAACTGACTCACATTCCTGATCTCTGTGTGATAGGTTTGTCTTAGGGTTGCCATAAGTAAGACAACAGGCTGTTCATTGGCTGTCTCACTAACATAAAGGCAGTCTTCAGCTCCAATTATAGCAGTACAGAAAAGGGTAACAGGGCTTCAGCTTGAGGTCATCTAAGCTCAGTGTTCATCAGACCAAATATATAAAACACCTAAAATCTAAGGATGTACAACACAGAAAAACTAACTGGAGGACCTGACAATTAAAAAAAAAACTATTCTGAAATTCATTGCAGTCCTAGTTAGAAAACCTGGAACAACTGTTGCAATCATTTGCCATGAAATGCCATATGTTTGCAATTGGATAATAATGCAACTCAGTTTTTTTAAAAAAGGAGGGAGGGGGAGCGGGAAACTGAAGAACAGAGCAAAGCATGCCAAACGTTTTGAACATCTTTTTTAACATTAAAGGGTGATGAAAACTTTAAGTAGATTTCTTAGAAGTACTGGGTGGAAAAACCTGACTTTATTTTTTTTTTAAACGCCCAACTATTGCCAGACTAGATGAAGCATTTACGTGGTCCATTGGGGCTGACCCAGTAGCTGCATCCACTGAGCAGAATATATTCCAGAATCAAAAGTGAAGTACTAGACCTGAAGCTGAAATATTGTTCTTTTTGTCGTTATTTTGCATTCTATAATGCTCAGTTTCAAATACTGAATCTAAAAATCTGAGTCTGAGATTATCAGTGAAGCCCAGCTATAGTCCATATAAAATTGGTTATTACAGAAACGTATGTGTTCAGGCGAAGGCATTTGTTGCTTTGTGCCTTCAAGCTGACTCTGACATATGGCAATCCAACCATAGGGTTTTCTGGGCGAGATATGTTTAGAGGGGGGTTGCCATTGCCTCCCTCTTAGGCTTAGAAAGTGCCACTGGTCACCCAGTGAGGTTTCATGGCTGAACTCTCTCTCCCAGAGTCTTAAGCTCCATCTGCACTGCAGAAATAATCCATTTTAACACTACTTCAACTGCCATGGCTCAGTGCTATGGAATTCTAGGAACTGTAATTTGTTGTGGCACCAAAGCTATCTTACAAAGAAGGCTAAATGTCTCACAAAACTACAAATCCCAGAATCCCAGAGCATTGAGCCATGGCAGTTAAAGGGGCATCAAAATGGATTATTTCTGCAGTGCATATGTAGACCTAGTCCCACACTCAACCATTACATTATACTGATGCTAAGACAAATTTAGGCAGTTGTTAATTAAGACATAATTGCAAAATAACAAATAAATAGGGGGATCTTTTAGCTAATAGTATAGCAGGAAAAGAAGGAAACTACTTGAAAATAAGAGGGCAACAAAAAAATTGCAAAAGAAATATTGCAATGACTATTCCCTTCATTGTGCAAATAAGATCGGGCAAAGTCTACCTTGTCTAATTCTGGTTTCTGTTGCACATCTACATGATGCAGGTTCACTAATATAGGGTGCACACATGGAACATGATAACATAGGCATTGGCCTTATGCCAGGATAGATCATCCAGCCCAGTCTTATCTGCATCAGTGACCAAGCTAGCTGGAGATGATGGAAAGTGGGATCCAGGTTAGGGATGGTGCATCTGCTTGGGTTTGGACCAGCAGCAGGTCTCCTTGAGTTTCAGACAGGGGGTTTTCACAGCACTATGCCATGGTGGAACCTGAGACTTCCTTTTGGAGCACTACATACCTGAGGCTTCCTTTTGGAGCCTAAATACCCTAAAGGAACTAGATCCCATCTGGTCTTGGAAGTTAAGCAAGGTCAGCCCCAGTTAGTACTAAGATGGGAGAGCTCCCACAAGTACCCAATGCTGTAGGCTCTGATGCAGAGGAAGGAACTGGCAAAACCAACTCTGAGTATTCCTTGTCTAAGAAAAGACATGAAATGCATGAGGTCACCATAGGTTGACAGGTTACTTGAGGAAACATGCATACACACACATACGTGACCACTCTGAATGGATTTACTTTAATTTTTATGCACTAATGGATAGGATGTGCCTTAGAAAACTCATAATGAGGTTTTATCTGGCATTCCATTGTAGAATACAGATATATAGAGAAGTGGGTTTGGGTTTGCTTGGATTTTATCAAAGAAAGAAAGAAAGAAAGAAGAAGAAGAAGAAGATGATGATCTCCTATTTTAAAAATACATGATGGATTCTACATTTATTTATGACCAGATTTTATAGTTTAATGACAGCTCTCTTTGTGATTTTGGACAAATCACACTCACTCAACCCCAGAGGAAGGCACAGACAGCCCCCCCTCTCAACAAATCTTGCCAAGAAAACTTCATGATAGGTTTGTCTTAGGGTTGTTATAAGTCAGAAATGAGTTGAAGGCACACAACAACAACAACAACAACAACAACAACAACATAGCACAATAAAACATCATTTTACAATAATATTAATGTATGAGCATAAGAACTGACTCTTAATCCTGGCAATGGGATGAGATGTTAACAGTGACTGCATCTTTACATGCAAGGACTGCAAGGAACATCTGGGGATGATGGGATTTCTACTTCATCCCACCTGGAGAGTGCCAAGTAGGGCAAGGTTGTGTGGTAGTATAAAAAACCTACACTACTATTTTCAGGCCTTTTAGCTGCTTGAAAATAATAGTGTAAAGAAAACTCAGCTGAGAGATTAGTATTCAAGCAGATGGTTGCTGGCAGAACTTGGAAAATAAATGTATGCATTTGTACATTTACTGTATTTTCTGGCATATAAGACTACTTTTTAACCCAGGAAAATCTTCTCAAAAGTCGGGGGTCATCTTATACGCCAGGTGTCATCTTATAGGGCAGGTGCTGAAACTTCTGAGCCAGACTGGAGAATCTGCGGTCGCTGCATATGGTGGAGGGGGCTCAAAAATGGCCGCAGCCGCATCCCTACCGTATGCGACAATCATATGAAAGCAGCTACCACTCTGATAGTCTTGGAGACAGGGAGGGCTGGGCAGGCAGGGAGAGCTGACCAATCCAAGCAGGCTTTGTATACAACAAGGTTTCCTGCTAAGTACCTGCATGTCATTTGAATTAAAATTACCATATTGAAATCAAATCTGATTTTTAAAATTTTTTATTTGGTGTGCATTGGAAGAGGGGTAGTCTTATACAGTGAATATATCCCAAACTCTATATTTTAACTGGAAAAGTTGGGGTCGTCTTATATGCCCAGTTAACTTATATGCCGGAAAATACGGTATTTATAAACAAATGTGATATATATATATATATATATATATATATATATATATATATACACATATATATATTGTGTGTGTGTGTGTGTGTGTGTGTGTGTGTGTGTGTGTGTGTGTGTGTGTGTGTGTGTGTATAGAGAGAGAGAGAGAGAGCCAGCATGGTGTAATGATTTGAGTGTTGGACTACAACTCCCAGGGTTCAAATTCTCTCTCAGCCATGGAACCTATCATGGTTTATTTTTCTTTTAATTTTTATTGTAAATTTTTAAAAACATAAAAACATAAAAAAGAGAATAACATTACTGATAATCATTATCTTGTCTCCAGCATATACTACAGAATAAAGAATAAATCCAATACATCACTTTTTTTCCTCCCCTCAATTTTCTGAAGTCTCAGCTATAGTATATACATATGTACATTACACTAATAATATTCCAACATATATTTCCCCTCATCAGTAAATAAAGCTGCTAAATGCCTATGATATCTGGCTTTGATCTTTCATCATCGCTCATTTATACTCCTTAGTTTTAAAGTATTCATACATGTCCACATTAAATTGCTTTTGTTACCTCTACTTTCTTCTTTACTTTCCATTGTATGTTTATAATCTCAATCCTCTGTATCTCCCATATTTGTTTATCTGTACTCTAAAAAATATTTCAGACTCCCTCTCTCTCTTCTCACCTTTTCTCTTTTAAATGTTTCATTTTTCTTACTTATTCCATACTTTTGTATTTTTCCATTAAATTTCAGTCTTTTTCTAGATCACCTATCATATTTCCTTGGATGCTTCTTGATAATGAATGAATGAATGAATGAATGAGATTTTATTTATATACCACCATTCCTTCGATCATGGCGGTTTACAAGATAATAATGAAATACAATACAGCACAAAACAAAATTACAGATAAAAATTAAACCACGAAAATCCCCCATATTAAACCGTATAATAAAGTACATCATTAAAAATCCATCACTCATACCTAATAATTAAAACCAGTTAAAATCAATAAACAATCTAAAAAAACAACAACATGCAATACACAGGAGAAGATGACAGTCAGGACATGTGGGGGAAGGCTTGGTGGAATAAGTGAGTCTTGAGGTTTTTCTTAAATGACTCCAGGGAGGGGGCCAAGCGGAGCTCATCAGGGAGAGAGTTCCAAGACTGCGGGGCCACCGCAGAGAAAGCCCTTTGCGCAGTCCCTACGTATCTCATCTTTGGAACTCTCAAAAGTTTTTTCCCACCTAATCTGAGAGTGCGGGGCGGAATGTATGGGGAGAGGCGGTCCTCTAAGTACTCTGGGCCCAAGCCATTTAGGGCTTTATAGGTAACAACCAACACCTTGTATTGAGCCCAGAAGCGGATTGGCAGCCAATGCAGATTTTTCAATATAGGTGTTATGTGGCTGGCCCTGGAACTACCAGTGACCAGCCTTGTGGCCATATTTTGAACCAACTGCAGCTTCCGAATTTGGTACAAGGGTTGCCCCATGTAGAGTGCATTACAGAAATCAAGTCTAGAGGTTACCAGTGCGTGTACTACTGTTTCAAGGTTTCTCCGGTCCAGGTAGGGGCGCAGCTGGCGTATCAGCCGAAGCTGATAGCAGGTACTTCTAACCATCGCATCCACCTGAGGAGTCAGGTGAAGCGATGAGTCCAGAAGCACCCCCAAACTGCGAACAGTGTAGTTCACGGGGAGCGTGACCCCGTTCAGGACAGGTGGACAAATTTCCTTCCCAGGACCGGGAGAGTCTATCGCAAGTACTTCCATTTTCTCTGGATTCAGGATGAATCTGTTTTCCCTCATCCAGCCCATTACCGACTCCAGACAGGCATTGAGTGGAGAGATGCCATCCCTAGTCACTGCATCAGTCGGAGACACAGAGAAGACTATTTGGTAATTTTGATAACCTGTCCATCTCTTTCATCTCCCCCTATCATGGGGTTTCCTTGGCAAGATTTTTTTCAGAGGGGTTTTGCCTTTGCCTTCTGAGGCTGAGAGACTTAGGTGACTTGCCCAAGGTTACCCAGTGGATTTCCATGACCGAGCAGGGATTCAAACCCTGGACTCCAGACCTAGTTCAATGCTCAGACTACAGTACTACATTATGCTGGCTTTCATTGTTTCTTGGCAAGTAGCATTTCTTTATACCAGAAGTGGGCGAAGTGGGGTCCTGGGATTGCATGTGGCCCTCCAGATATTTCTGTGGTCCTCAGCACCTCCATAATCCCCAGACGGACTGTTTCTGGCTGAAAAAGGGGTGAATTGTTGCTCCTGGGAGTCTCCAGGTGCACATTTCAGTTTCTGCATAGGTTGCATGGCCTCCATGTGTTGAAATATCAATTTTTGAGAGCCAGAAATGGACTTCTGGATACTTTGGGCTTTTTGTTTGTTTGTTTTATTTTTTGGTACTCAACATAGCCCCCAGGATATAAAACTGCCCCCTCTACCTGCCACAGTTGCCTATCCCAGTTTATACATTGCTTCTGAACATGGATATCATTACCCAGTGGAGCCATTTTGAATTGGGCTTTTGCACCCCCTTTTCAGCCACCTAACCTTCCACGCATCTCATGGACACAAACTTCATGCATTAATTGTGCATTGTGTCTGACATACTTTCTTTTGTCTCTCCTGACTCTACCACCCACTGGGAGTCCACAAGTTCTAGTACTATTATGGGAGAAGGAGGGGAGGGCAAATTCTTTCTATAATCCATTTGCTCTGTCCCATTCACACTTCTTTATCCTTCAGTGGGTTTATTGTGCAGCCCCCTTAGGCCAATCCCTGTCTCTCTGGCCTCAGCCCCAGGGGGCCATTTCAGGATGGCAGGGGATGGGCTGCCCCCCTGCCCCAACTCCATCATAGACCATGTGCTACTATGTCTCAGGAGCATCAGCCTTTCCGTAAAGGTCCTTTATGCTACATGCTGAGAGATAATTGTTATAAACAATTAAACAGCCAATGTGGTAGTCAATCCAGCCCAAACATATGCACAAAGCCCTTTGCTTTGCCTTGTTTTTCTTTTTAATGTACGTGAGAAAGAAAAATTGCTTGTTCTACACAGATAATGCTGCTCAAGTGAATGAGTGGGATCCAGGGTCAGGCATGGGCAACTAGGTTAATGGAAGCAGATGCTTGCCCCATCCTTCTCACCATTATATTGGCTATTTAGTTGTTTATGGTATCTGTATCTCATTCAAGAAGTGCAAGGGAGCCATTCCCACATTATATTCCCACAACAGTCCTGTAAGGAAGGCTCACCTAAGAGAGAGTAACTAGCCCAAGGTCACCCAGTCACTTTATTTATTCATACCCCACCTTCTGTGGCTCATGTCTTCATGGCTGAGTGGAATCTTCCCAATCTTAGTCCAACACTCTAACTACTACGCCCTTTTGGCTGTTTTAGCCCCTTTTGTTCCATCTCCCAAGCTACACAAGGGGTTAGAGATGCTAATGAATGGAATAAGTTGTGGTGTTGCCCTAACAAATTAAGTCAACTGAAGTCATTTTACTGCCTGAGAAACAGCAGCAAATGATACCCTCCACCCCCATAATCACCCCAGTCAAGATGAACAGTACCTAAGGCTAGCAAAATTATTCTGACATTTAAAAAGCCCACAAACACCTCATACCCTCCAGCAGTCCCAATTTGGCAGTGACACTCCTGCTTAATTCCCTGCCATCCCATCTTTTCAGCTGCTGTTAAAATGTCCCAGTTTTTCTCTCTTCCTCCCACATTCCCCCTCTCTCCTTAACTTGCTTAAGTTGCTGCAAACTGAGTTAAAAGTACAAAACTAGTTTGCAATCAATCAACCCAGCAGGGTGAGAGGGGAGAGGGGGTATAACATGGCTTTCTCCTATAGATTCAGGCAAAAGCAGACTCTGCAGCCTCTCCTAGTTCATGTGTTCTTCCTCATTAATCAGTTTTACCACCTTTTGATGTTGCTTAGCCACATGTGCCCTTAGAATCATAGAATCATAAAATCGTAGAGTTGGAAGAGGCCACTAGGGCCATCCAGTCCAACCCCCTGCCATGCAGGAAATTCAAATCAAAGCATCCCTGACAGATGGCCATCCAGCCTCTGCGTAAAGCCCTCCAAGGAAGGAGACTCCACTACACTCCGAGGGAGGAGTGTGTTCCACTGGCAAAGAGCCCTTACTGTCAGGAAGTTCCTCCTAATGTTCAGGTGGAATCTCTTTTCCTGTAGGTTACATCCATTGTTTCGGGTCCTGTTCTCTGGAGCAGCAGAAAACAAGCTTGCTCCCTCTTCAACATGACATCCTTTCAAATATTTAAACAGGGCTATCATATCACCTCTTAATCTTCTCTTCTCCAGGCTAAACATCCCCAGCTCCCTAAGTCGTTCCTCATAGGGCATGGTTTCCAGACCCTTCACCATTTTTGTCGCCCTCCTTTGGACACGCTCCAGTTTCTCAATGTCCTTTTTGAATTGTGGTGCCCAGAACTGGACACAATATTCCAGGTGGGGCCTGACCAGAGCAGAATACAGTGGCACTATTACTTTTCTTGATCTAGACACTATACTTTTATTGATGCAGCCTAAAATTGCATTGGCCTTTTTAGCTGCCGCATCACACTGTTCACTCATGTTCAACTTGTGGTCTACTTGGACTCCTAGATCCCTTTCACACATAGTTTCATTCAGTCAGGTGTCACCCATCCTATATCTGTGCATTTTATTTTTCCGCCCTAAGTGCAATACCTTACATTTCTCTGTGCTGAATTTCATTTTGTTAGCTTTGGTCCAGCTTTCTAGTCTATTCAGGTCATATTGAATCTTGATCCTGTCCTCTGGGGTATTAGCTATTCCTCCTAATTTGGTGTCATCTGCAAATTTGATAAGTATGCTCCTTGTTTTCATTAATGTAATGTTGGGGGCATGGCACATGTTCTCATCTGTGGCAATCTACTATCAGGAAAATTGGCTACCTGAGGCAGCTGCCTCACTTTGTCTCATGGTAGGACCTGGCCTGAGTAGTGAGAAGTGAAGTTTCCCCCCAATTGGGCAGGGACAGCTTCCACTCACAGAAGATACCTCTGTTTATTTTCTCCTCTGCTCAGGCCCACACCACCATGGCTACCCCCTTCAATATGATCCTCCCTACAACCCTCTTGAAGCATTTGCAGAGCGTAGAGGCTCTGTTGTGAGGAAGAAGAAACAGGTTGCTGCAACACTGCAGAATTAATTCCACTTAATACCACTTTAAATGTCATGACTCCTTCCTATGGAATCCTGGGATTCATCGTTTGATAGTGCACCAGAGGTCTCTGACAGAGACGGCTAAATATCTCACAAAATTACAAATCCCAGAATTCCATAGCATTAAGCCATGGTGGTTAAACCAGTGTCAAACTGCATTAATTCTGCACTGTAGATGCAGCCATAGAGAAGTCTGCTTCACTCTGCCTAGTTGCACTCATCTAAATTGGGATCCAACCCATTTGGTGGTATAAAAAGCAACAACAGCAAACGGTCCTGAAATAAACTCCTGTTTACAATTTAATCTGGAATATATTTATCATTAGGACTTTAAACTTTGTGGAGAATCTCAGCCATGCCACCCCCTGGCCTACATACTGTACACACACTCATTGTGAAATCATGGTAGCTGCTACAATCTGAAACTGTGCTGGAGAAGAGAAGGTTAAGAGGTGATATGATAGCTCTGTTTAAATATTTGAAGGGATGTCATATTGAGGAGGGAGCAAGCTTGTTTCCTGATGCTCCAGAGAACAGGACCCGGAACAATGGATGCAAGCTCCAGGAAAAGAGATTCCACCTCAACATTAGGAGGAACTTCCTGACAGTAAGGGCTGTTCAACAGTGGAACAAACTCCCTCGGAGTGTAAGTGGAGTCCCCTTCCTTGGAGGTCTTTAAGCAGAGGCTGGATGGTCATCTGTCGGGGATGCTTTGATTGAGAGTTCCTGCATGGCAGGGAGTTGGACTGGATGGCCCTTGCGGTCTCTTCCAACTCTATGATTCTATGATTCTATGTTCCCCCTTTGTATAGGCCTGACCCACATGGGTTGTTGAGAGAGGCAGCATAAAGGTTCTGCAGCACTTTACAAATTAATAATGAAATTCTAGACATGCCTACTCAGAAGTAAGTCTCACTGAGTTCAATGGGGTGTAGTCCCAGCTAAGTGTGTGGAGTAGGAATCGAGAACCCCCAATAGAGAGAACACAGGACCATTAAGAAGAGCCCAGGATGGATCAGACAATAGCCATATCTCGTCCAACACTGGCCATTTAGTTGCCTATGAGGGGCCTGCCAGCAGAAAATGAGTGCATCATACTCTGCTTATGTGCTGAGCAAATCACAACAACAACAATTGTTATATGTCACATTACAGTATCTGAGGGTAGTTCACTGCTTCCTAGATTGTTGGATAGAATTCTGAATCATTGAAGATCCAAAATTCCAATCAGTAACATTTAGTTGACTGTGAAACCTAGAATCACCATCATCTGGTGCCATCAATGTACATCTCACTGTACAAAAATAAAGCAATAAAATGGACAACTCTAACAAGGACATACAATGTAATTAGATACACAGATGCCAGACACCAGAAGTGGCAGCTATTTTGACAACTAGCTATTCTGCCTAGTAGGACAGTCCTAATGTTTGGAAGAGCCAGCATGGTATAAGTGATCTGAGTGCTGGACCAGGCCTCCGAGAGACCAGAGTTCAAATCCCTACCCAGAAACAGCAACCCAATGGGGTGATCTTGAACAAAGCACATTCTTTCAGCCTCAGAGCATGGCAATGGCAAATTTCCTTTGAAGAAATCTTACCAAGAAAACACCATGATAGGGTTGCTTTAAGTAAAAGTTGATGGGAAAGCACTTAACATCATCATCAGCTACTACTGCTACTACTACTGTTTGGGCCCATGTGTCACCCATCCATGCCACAATTCCTCCCCGTTGCAAGAGAGGAGGCTGGATAATTACTAAATAACCATCAATGGACCCTTTGCTCCCCCCAGGTCCTTCCATCTCCCCAAGGCCCAATGTACATCAGTCTGAATCTTTTCCCTTCAGTTTCCAGCATTGTGTTCATTAACTGTGTTGGTTGGGGCTGATGGATGCTGGAGTGCAGAGATGGGAGGGGCAGAAGAATTTGCAATCTGAAAGTACTACAGAAACCGTGAATACAATAATTTGGACAGAAGTGGCTGTCCATTTAGACAGCTGTGTTCAAACCAAGATATTGCTTGATTACAAGTCTTTGGTGCATGGCCAGTAGTCACAGATTCTGGGAGTTGTAGTCAACAACATCTGGAGCCCTAAGTTTGGAAGCCACTGATTCTAAGATCTCTCTCACACACTTTTATATCTGTAAAAATTTACAACAGGCCTCCCCCAGCTGGGGACCAGAATTCCCACCATCCTCAGTCAATACAGGAGCTGGAACAGTTGGAGGGGGGTTACGGAAGTTGAAGCTACGAAGTACTTGCTTTCAGATCATACCTCTATGGCATCATGAGATTCTGTGCAGTCACACTTAGGATGCCTGGAAAAATTACTTTTGGAGATGGGAAGTCCCAGAATCATCCAGTGGCATGGCCAATAGCCAGGGTGACTGAAGGTTTCTGGGAGTTTTAGCATGGCTGCTATTCTGGGACTTGCCATCCTCAAATGTACCTACTTTAGGCTCTGGTTGGATTATACCTCTGGAGACCAGGGTTCAATTCTCAGCTCAGCCATGAAACTCAAGTCATGTGCTCTCAGCCTCTCAGGGGAAGGCAATGGCAAACCTCTCCTGAACAAATCTTGCCAAGAAAATCCCATCATAGATTTAAAGGCACACCATCACAACAACAACCAGAAGTTAGAGTCTACTAAAAAGAGTGGGGAGGAGGAGGAAGTAAATAAATTCTCTCTTGGGAACTGCCTGAGGGAAGATGCATCTACACCAATGGTTTTCAAACTTTGGTCCTCCAGATGTTCTGGACTACAGCTCCCAGAATTCCTGAGTATTGGCTAAGCTGGCTGGGGTTTCTGGGAGCTGAGGTCCAAAACACCTGGAGAAACAAAATTTGGGAACCACTGATCTGCACTGTGGAAATAATGCTGTTTGCTGCTGTAGCTCCATCCTCTAGCATCTTGGAGTTTGCAGTTTTACAAGGTCTCCGGCCTTCTCTGCCAAAGAGTGCTGGAATCCAACTACAAATCCCAGAATTGTGTAGGATGGTGGCATGGCAGTTAAAGTGGTGTCAAATGGCATTATTCCTGTAGATGCATCCTAGTTGATATCTGTACAAAACAGAGATGCACATCAATGTAGTGTACTAGTTTGGAGCATTGGACTGGGAGAGACAAGGGCTGTGTCCACAGTGCAGAAATAACCTGTTTTGACAATGCTTTAACTGCCATGGTTCAATGCTATGAAATTCTGGGAATTGTAGTTTATTCTGGCACCAGAGCGAAGCAAACTACCATTCCAAGAATTTCATAGCATTGAACCATAGCAGTTAAAGTGGTGTCAAACCAGGTTATTTCTGCACTGTGGATGCATCCAAGTGCTAGTTTCCGCTGAAACTTCCTAGGTGAGTTTCAGCCAGTCCCTTCCTCTCAGCCTCAACCTACTCCATGGAGCAGTTGTGAAGTTTTACAACCAGGTAGGAGAAATCAATGGGGATTCCCTCCTCCGACTTGGCAAGAGGTACTGTATGTTGGGATGGAGGAATTCCTGGTGAGAGAAAAATCTCTAACCAGCCGCCAGGGGAAAAGTTGCTCAAGTAACGGTCCTCTCCTCTTTAGCCCAACCAACATAAAGGTTTTCAACAGATTTTGGACAGAGAGAGAGAGAGAGAGAGAGAGAAAAGAAGTTCATTTTTTGGGTCTTGCTTTGCACATTTTGGGTGCAAAGAGAGAGAGGGAGAACGTGTGTGTGTGTCTGTCGGTCTGTCTGTCTGTCTTCTTTTCCCTGTCCATCAGCCCCTCCATCCATCCATCCATCCATCCATCCATCCATCCATCCTTCCTTCCTCCCTTCCTTCCTTCCTTTCTTTTTGGAGAACTGCTTTGCCAAGGCTGGGTTTTCCATGGCTGAACAGCACGGAAGGCGCCGAAATTGAAAAAAGCCAGCCAAGGCTTCCAACCCCAGCCCCAGCTCCCTTTCCAAGGAGCATTCCGGAATGTTTAAAATCCATATGAATTCTGCAGATCCCTTTGGATGGAATGAAGAAGGGGAGGGGGGGAAAGGGTGGAAGAGAGAGAACGAGAAAGAAAGAGAGAAGGCAAGCAGGCAGGCATAGGACTCTGGTTGCATCCACACACTGGAGAAATACTCCAGTTTGACATTACTTTTGACTGCCCTGGCTGGCATAATGCTCTGCGATCCTGGGATCTCTTGGGCAGAGGAGGCGAAACGTCTCCGAAAGAAACTGCAGTTCCTGAGCCCAGGCAAGTGAAAAGCGGGATCCAAGTGGAAGATTTCTGCAGTGCGGATGCCTAGTCACTTTCCCTCTTATCCCGGCCCCTTTCCCTCTTGTGCCCTGTCACTTTCCCTCTTCGGCAGCCCCTGGGACACCTTCGCAGCCCCTTTCCCTCCTAAGGAAGAGAGCTCTCTCTCGCAGCCCCTCGGAGACTCCATGAAAGAGCTTTCCCAGAGACTTCAGCCTCCTTCCTCAGAGGCATCTCCATCTTCCTCCAAGGAAGCTGAGGAAATCGAGCGAGGTCTAGGAAAGCTCAGGCTGCCCGCTCCTCTCTTTCGGGGAGTCTCCATCTACCTCTGCAGACTGACAGGGCTAGCTATAGCTGTGAAGGCTTTCCCTGGTGGGCATTTCTTTCTTCTTAGATCGCCCGTCGTGCCACTCTTTAACTCCGATTCCCCTCTTGGGCATGGACTAGTCCTTTTCCTTCCACTCTTCGCCATTTACTACGAGTCCCTTTCCTTTCTAAGCCGCCGCTCTTCTTGGCCTTTCCCCTCTTAGGCACTGGATAGTCATTTTCCTGTCGAATTGTAGCCAGTTGCCTCTTGGACATTCAGTAGCCCCTTGCCCTCCTCGCTCGCCCATTCCCCTCTTGGACTACATTGACTACCTCCTTATCCCCGGATTTTTCTATCCCTGCATCCAAGCATCCACGGCTCGAAAATACCCCCCCCCCCCAAAGTATAAATCCCAAATGGCAAGCCATACACCTCTTTATCTAAGGGACACCTCCACCTGGCTCTGCCCTCCTCCTTCCAGGGGAGTGGGGCATCCGCGGGTGGAGTCCCTTTCCCTGCTGAGTCTCCTGCCCTCCTTTCCCTCTTTGGGGAGGCCTTACTTGTGTTTGCCCAGGGGCTTCCCGCCGGGGACCTGGGGGCTGGATCCGGAGGTGTAGAGGCTGTAGCGGCTGCCGTAGGCCAGGGGGGGCCCCGGCGGGGCCCGGTAGAAGCTGCCCTTGGCCTCGGCCAGGCGAGCCAGGAGGGCCCCGGCCAGGCAGAGCAGCGGAGCCCAGCAGGCGCGCAGGGAGCCGGCCAGGCTCATGGTGGGGCCCCGGGACCGGAGCCGGAGAGCGAGAGAGAGAGCAGCCGGCAGGAGGCGATGCCTTCCTTCTTCAGCGGAGGCCCAGGGCCCCAGGCAGCCAGCCAGCCAGCCAGGCAGGGAGGGAGGGAGCCAGGAGGAGCTGCCGATCCCAGCCCCACCAGCCGGGCTCTGGGCTCCCCTCAAGAGCAGGCAGAGAGAGCAGAGAGGCGGTCCCCCTCCACCCCCCCTCCCTCCCTCCCTCCCTCACACACACACACACCCCCCCAGCATCACACAGATCCCCCTTTGAAAAAGAGAGAAAGAAGGAAGGAAGGAAGGAAGGAAGGAAGGAAAGAAACAAAGTGCTGCATCCACACTGGAGAAATAAGCCGGTTGGGCCCCGCTTCTAGGCCCCACAACAAACTCTAACTCCCAGAATTCCATAGCCTTGAGCCAGAAAAAGAATTAAAGCGTTCCCAAACCGGGTTATTTACTGTCAAACAGCTCTTGCATGAAGGAATTATTCCTAATGTTGAGGTGGAATCTCTTTTCCTGCAGCTTGCATCCATTGTTCTGGGTCCTGTTCTCTGGAGCAGCAGAAGACAAGCTTGCTCCCTCCTCAATATGACATACCTTCAAATACTTAAAGAGGGCTATCATATCACCTCATAACTTACTCTTCTCCAGGCTAAACATACCTTTCACCATTTTTGGTCACCCTCCTTTGGAAACATTCCAGCTTCTCAAGGTCTGTTTTGAACAGTGGCGCCCAGAACTGGACCAGTGAGGTCTGACCAAAACAGATTAGAGTGATACTATATTTTGCTTGATCTAGGCACTATACAGTGGTGCCTTGGTATCCACAGGGGATCTGTTCTGGACCCACCTCCCGTGGATATCCAAAACTGCAGGACCACAAATCTCACTGTCCCCAATGGCAGCATATGCCCACAGCCGTGTCACCATTAGAGTTAACAGGATGGGGCCTTACTTGAAGTCCCATTGTTAGTGATGGTGGTTCAACCACATGAACGTTATGCACCATCAGTGGGGACAATGGTGGTTGGCCATAAAGAGGCTCCACTGTACTCCTATTGATGCAGCCTAGAATTGCATAGGTTTTTTTTTTAAAGTCTTTACATCAGTTTTCTGCAATTTCTTAAAAAGCACTCACCCAAGGCTATGGAGCACTCTTTGTGGACAGGTTTTTACTCTGCCATAGCTGCAGAGTAGCTACAAAGTTATTGGTGTGGAATGGTGGTTTGGTAGGACACCTTAGAGCACCAAAGTGGCTGTGTAAATTTACAGCGCTTTATAAATAAAGGTTAATAATAAAATAATAATAAAACACTGGTCAGGGTGACCACCTGTAAGATTCAGTCCCCAGACAGCAACCTCAAACCCTCCTGTTGTGTGTGAGGCACGTTAGGGACACAATGACTTGTCCTTGGGGTCTGTTACCGTGTGTCTAGTCACAAGGTTGGCATGTAAGAATGGTGGGCATATTTAGCATGTCCCTTGAGAATAACTGAGCACAACCAATCTTTGCACTTGTGCATTTGTGGAAAAAAGCATCCAGGTCAGTGGGTGGAATAGCCAGGCAGGTTGTTACCCCAGTAGCTCCTTATTTAAATGTTAAACTCTAGAAAGCCCATCTGCTAATCGGTCTTCAGCATATAGTCTGTGTAGATCAGGGCTGGATAAGGTGCTCTTATGTGGGCCCTGAAGATGTTTTTGTCACTCCCAGCACCTCCATAATCTCTAGACAGACCTTTTTCTGGCCAAAGAAAGGTGAAGTGCTGCTCCTGGAAGCCTCCAAATGCAACAATCTACTTTTTGAATAAGACTCAAGGCCTCCCTATTCAAATGACTGGTCACCATTGACAATCAAAAGTACATTTCTGTTTTAAATGGACATGTTAATAGTGTAATGGTACCAATGCCTATAATCTGGATATGCACTGGAGGATCTCTACATTTCTTTATATATGCTAGAAGCCACTAACACATTGCAGACGATATAATAGATATTGCCATGCAACAACCAAAATCAAACAAAACTATGTGAATTGTCCCAAAGTCTAAGGTCATCGTCCAACACAAAAGATACATGCACTTAATATTCCTGTGACATAAACAGGCAGCAACAGTTGAAACAGATATTATCCCCTTGTCAAATTTATCATCAAGAAGCTCCAACATCCTTGGTATTGCATGGTCCTCCTTATCCATGCTTGTATCTCTGTGTGCCAAGAATGGAGGTATGCAAATTGACATCCAACAAAAGAATGTATTTGACAGTAAAGTCTTTTGTGTCTCATTCCCCTTTGCATGCTCTGTTACTCTGACTAGCTTTATGGAAATGCAGGAAGGTTTCTGTCATGGACACTGTAGGCCCCAAGTCGAGCTTTCCTGGATCATCTCAAAAGACCCATCCTCCAGGACCCCAGAAATTTCCATCCAATCAGGCTTTTCAGTGGATCTATGGAAACTCTGCAAGGAGTTTACAGAGACTGATTCATATGTCAGAACCTCACCCCCACCCCATGAAAAGCAACGCGTACTGACTTTTCCTGTTTGACATTTTAAGCACGGAAATGATTTGTGGAAGCATTCCTTGATAGCAGGAACACACAGCTGGAAATGTCCCAGCATCCTACATCATGCTGCCAATCATTATGGTTTGGAATGGAAAGGAGTACATTGATATTTAAATGCTTATAGCATCTTGTAACTAGCTTACGTAGCTATCATGCATCCTCCAAAAAGATTCCTTAAAAAAGAAATATAGGAAGCTGCCTTACACCTGATCAGACTATCCATCTAGCCCAGTACTACTCCAATTGATAATCATACTTTGAGGTATCAAGCAGAGTACCTTTTCCAACAGACCTTGGGAGGAAAAAACCACCACTATTTGTACTATAGGTGTAAGATTCCTTAGCCAGTATGACCACTGCTTTTTTGTAGTTCTCTTGGTAATTTTTCTATGGTCTGGGCAGTAATCTTTTATGATGTACAATCATTTTAACTGGTGATGCCAAAAAATGAACTCACAACCTTTTACATGTTTTGATGTGCTGTGTCACTGTCATAAGATTCCCCCTAGGAAGCCGGTTAAAAGAATCCAGGCTCTTCTCCTTCCTTGAGTTCATTTTTTCTGGTGCCCAGAAGAACAAAAAGATTTTCCTTGTATCTTCCGATCAGCTTTTTGCAGCCTTTCAAGCTCTATGAAGCTTCCCATGTGTCCCCCAAACTCTCCTGGATCTTCTCAACATTATGTTAATGCAACTGGGAATGCTGTTGTCTTCATAGTGATCAAATGACTGGATCTCTTTCTGCATTACTGTGGAGTTACTTTCACATCATCCTTTCAGCAACAGCATCTTATGTCTAGTGGTCTATCCCTCTATAGGGGAAAATATTTGAAAATACTCCAAAAGTATGTTTCTTGAGTATTGAGAAACCAGACAAAAAGAATTCTGGATTGGTGAGAATCTCAGTAGCTTGGGACCTTTTCTACACCAAATTTGCTTGAGGTTGTTTTGTACAGAAAACAGCATTTTCTGCACAGGATGCTGCAGCAACTCTGCAGGACAATTATTTTCTGTACAGAAAATGCTGCTTCCTGCACAGAAAGTGCTGCAGTTGGAGGCTTATTCTGCACAAAATAATATTTCTGTGAAGAAATATCTTTGGTACAGAAAAAGTTGCTTTCTGTGCACAACAACCATGCATGAATTTTGTGCAAAATAAGTCCAAAGTATTAATAGTCTTTTTGAGACTTTCTTGCTGTGAAAAGAATATTATTAAAATTACTTGTTGCTTCCTTCAAGGGAAAAAATAGTGAAGAATTACCCCCATGCACACACCTTTCCATGACCTTTTGGAATACCAGCAGCCATCTGCAGACAGTTTTATACTGATTTAATTTTATTGGACTACCTTAAAAAATTCTAGTAGTTGAAAATACCGAGAATTCTATGTTCATGATCAACTAGTCCTCCTCCCAGAACTAGAGTTCTCAGTACCCAGTGAGGAGGGATTGTGTATTATATTACATTAGTTTATATTTGTACTAAATAAGTCATATGTTGTTGTATTGGTGGTGGTGGTGTGCCTTCAAGTTGTTTCTGATTTATGGTAACCCTGAAGTGAACCAATCATGGGTTTTCTGGAACTGAGTGTGTGAGTCATCCAAGGTCACTTAATGGTTTTCCATGGCTGAGCGGGGAACTGAACCCTAGTTTCCGGAGTCATAGTCTGATGCTCAAACCATTACACTACATCACATTAC
Source organism: Sceloporus undulatus (assembly GCF_019175285.1). NCBI lineage: Eukaryota > Metazoa > Chordata > Lepidosauria > Squamata > Phrynosomatidae > Sceloporus > Sceloporus undulatus. The sequence continues at coordinate 33,008,874 of NC_056525.1, read as the reverse complement.
ATTAGTTTAAATTCGTACTAAAGATACTCGACATGTTGCAACACTGTATATCAACTAGTGTATAAAGTTACAAATTCACTATTGGTTACATCCACTGTACCCTTCTACAATTATGTACTTCTCATGCCCAGATTTTCTATATCAAACTTGCAGTCATAAATACAGTTCTGTTTGTATCCAGTTTAGGGCTTCAAAGTGGAAGTATATAGGTCATTTTCAATCTCACTTTATAGATGAGACTCTGAGGTCATGAGACAGAAATAGAACCAAAGTCTCCCCCACAAAGTGATATTTGAAACCCTTCCCAAAACAAATAAGGCATAATTGAACTTCCAATTTAATGTGCATTTATATAACAGAGGGACAGCAGTTCAGTACAAAAATGAATGCTTTGCATTCAAAAGGTCCCATGTACAATCCTCAGCCTCTCTTACCTCAAACCATGGACAACTGCTGACTTTGTATAAGGCAGGGACATCCACCAAAGTTTTGGTCTAAAGCAATCAAAAGAGAAGATCAATTGGTGTCCTTGGGAATGTGCATCCCAAATAAGAATGATTCTCTGGGGAGAAGTGAAATTTGTAGATAGAACTTGTAAGGCCACCCAACATACAGTTTTCCAGATACAGGGAAGATACAAGCATGTAGACCATTGCCACAATTTTATGGTGGGCAAAAGTCAAGTGTGTTTGTGTCTTTCACAAGAGTATGGGATGATTATCTGAGAACAAATCATGGCTGGACAACATCACCTCCTTTGTCCAGCAGAGGTCACTCCATATCACCAGAAAGGTGAGTATTTTTTAAAAAGCAGAGTTATGATAAAACTGACAACATTCTTCAGCTTCAGCATTAGGCAGGTAGGTGAGTGGGAGGAATACTAGTGAATGACTGCCACAAAAGTTTTGGCAGAAAAGGAAGGAAGGAACGAAGGAAGGAAGGAAGTGAAACAAGACAGAAATACAAGCACAAGTCCTCTCCACTGGACTGAAACATAGAGGGAGATCACTGAGAAGTGCTTCTTGTTTGAAAAAGCCATAGAATTTCTCATAGGAATCAGAATAAAACCCACATGTAAGCAGCCATATGTCTACACTCTTACATGGGTATTCACTGTGTTTGTCATTAGTGCATATCTCCCAATAACCCCTGGTCAACCACATCTTCTCAATACATAAAGGTCAGCCTGCTTCCATAGAGACCAACCTGGTAGCAAAGATCATCTTTGGAGGTTAACCTTTGGGTGCTCTTGGATGCAGAGATTAGGCTGAAAGCCATAGGACTTGGAAAAGTGTTTTTTTTTAAAATTCCAGAATTCTTTAATCAGAATTGTCAATGGGTAGCCATTTCTGTAGTTCATCCTGAAAATGAAATGTGTTTAATGTTTTTAACTTTATCAGTTATTTGGTTTTAAATTACTTTTTGCATTTATACCATTATTGAAACCTTTGTATTGTTTTAATCTGTATCATTTTAAAATATTTTATTACCCACCTTGAGTCTTACAACTGAGAGAAAGGCAGGATACAAATGAACAACAACAACAACAACAACAAGGACCCTCCACCCTTTCTTGTTACTAACCTAGAGGTGCCATGCCTTTCCAGCCATTAATCTGACCTTTTTATTCTAGCAATAGCAATAGCAATTACATTTCTATACCGCTTCATACTGAACTCAGTAGTCTCTAAACAGTTTACAACATGTATGCTAATTGCCCCCAACAAGCTGGGTACTCATTTTAGCAACCTATGGAAGGATGTAAGGCTGAGTCAACCCTGGAGCCCTGGGATTGAACTCACAACCTTGTGGCTACATGGGGGCAATTAGCTTACAGTTGTAAACAGTTTAGACGCTGCTAGTTCGGTATGAAGCGGTATATAAATGAAGCTGAAAAAAAAATACTGGCTGCAGTACTGGCATTTAACCACTGCACCATCAGGGCTTCTAGTGATTTATTTTAATATTTATACTTGTTTGGTTAGGTTTGTTTTGGCTGCTTGCTTTTATGATGCTCTTCTGCTCAGTTTTCAACTGCAGATGATTTTCTGGATGCAAATTAGCAAACCACTGATTTATTTTATCAATTATTTCCATATAATTGTCCCTTTTATTCTGTTTTTATTTTCCTTTGATGATTAAATTTTAAGGGATTTTCTTAAGCCACTTTCAGTGCCATTTGGTGGGAAGGCAGCACAGATACAAATCTTTTAAACAACTGATCAGTCAACTAATGAACTGCATACAGTGAGATTCTGTGTGTAAAAATATCATGAGCTCTGTGTTTCCAGCTAAATCCTGCTTCATGGAAGTCTCTGATGAAGGAATTTTGTATTATGTGAAGCCATCAGTGTTGATGAAAGGAGATTAAGAGTTGGGGGAAATGTTTCATTTGCATGCAAATAGAATTAAAATGGGAAAACATTGTACTAGGGAAGTAAAATAAAAAAGTGCTCCACTGAGGGTAGCATACTAAAATAAATTGTAGCATTTAAATCACCATTTGAACAATACAAGTTATACAGATTTCTGAGGCTTTGCTTTGGATTAAGGCATTCATTGAAACAGACTGAAACAGATCAAATAATTGGCTACCTGTCAAGTTGAGCTGTTGAGATTCACCAGAACTATGAAATGAGCTGCTGTGGTTTTCCAGAGCTGTATTACAGATGCATTGCTGAATGCTCCTTATCCTTGGCATACAAGGAGGTATATTTCAAGAGGCTTCTTTTGGTTTATTTGAATTTTATTCAGTGGCTCGTGCACTCCGGTTTTACAGTTATTTGCTGCAAGGCTGAGGTTGTTTTGTATCCTCTGATTTTATTGCTTTGTACTGTATCCACGCTTGTTTTGCCACTTGATGCTTTACTTGGAATTCACATTTCTGAAGCCTGCTTCCTCTGGCTCTGTCTTAGGTGAAACCATCTTAGACATAATGTCTAACATGGTTTTAGCATAGATAAAACCACAGGAAATAATCTTAAGAAACCTGAAGCCCAGAAGTGAGCCAGTGAAACCTCAGTGTGAGCCAATAAAGAAAATAGCCTTCAGATATCTGAAACACAAAAGTCAGCCAATTAACCTTAAAAATAAGTCAAAGCCAAAAGTGGAGCCAATAAAGTTACTGTACAGATAAAGATAGCATGTTTCAGACAACAGCTGAGATCCTACCTCACAGATGTTGGTTAGAAATACTGAACTACATATCACCTCCTGACCCGACTCCCCAGACCTAGCTTAACAGCCAACAGCCACATGGAGTGATGGAGGTGTATTCAGCTGGTGACTGGGTAAGTCCTCTCTCACCTGTGATCTGTGGTGGGACAAGAAGTTGTGACAGTAGTACTGCTTCTGACTGTTGCACAACAGATCACTGGCTGGAATTGTCATCTTTCTGCACCCTGATCATCAGTAGGACAAACTTTCACTGCTCAGTGTAGTTGCTGGCTGTTAAGGTATATGGGAAGGGGATAGTTGTGATCATGGCAATAGTGCTACAGTTATAAACATGAAGACAGAGCAGTTAAAATGTGTAAGTCTAGTTTAAACTTTTGTGCAGGATGCCAGCCATCTAGTCATCATTTGAGCTCCTCTTTATCCTTATGAGCAAAGCCTTCAGCTTGCCTTAATAATTATGGAGTTGGAAAAGGCAGAACTGTCTACTCAGTAATTGGCCACATATGTACTTACACAATTCATCCCATCCCATACACTACAGTATTTATTAATGCAGTCCATAGATTCATCAATACAAACGTCAGACATAAATCGTATAGTGTCAGAATACAAACCAACATTATATAAACAGAATAAAATTGGAATACTCAATTAAAAGATTTTTAGATACTCTGGTCAGTTTTAGGAGTTTCCTTCTCTCTAATCTTAATTACCAAAGACAGGAACTTGACAACCAACAGCGTGACATTAGAGCATCTATCCTCTAGTGGAAGTGTAGTATAAAAGTATAAAGCTTATCTGATCAACCAGGCAGATGGCTTAATAGAGAGGAGATCAACTGTTCACAAACTTGATTATAAAAAATGCAAGATAATAAAATGTGCGACATAGTTTCAACCTCCTGCAAAGCACAAGGGCAAAATCTCAAAGAGAGGGGTAGTCCATCATACCTACCATAAAAGAATTCTGAAGGGAAATCATCACATATTTCTTACATCAAATAGCCTAAAGGATTTTCTCTCAAACCACACACTTGAAAATGCATTTTAAGATCCTTTTGAGTCAAGAACTAAAATAACAAAGACTGGTCTTCACAAGCATCTCTAACTACTAGGTGAGATGGGCTGTCTGATCCAGTATAAGGCAGTTTCCAATATAATTCCTAAGGGAGTATGTTAATAAACAGTTTTTTCCTAAAGGAAAAGGCCATTAAAATCTATAGGCTTAGGTGTCACCAAAGTGTGGAAGATTCTGGTTTAACTATGGATTGGCAATGAGTTACAGCTGGTGATAAAAGTAAGTGCAGAGTTTTAACAAGAAGCTGTTGCTTTTCTCTGAAAAAAGGCACAGCATAAGCCACCTAGAGCCTTATTTCACAAGTGACTGACACCAAACAGTGACCTCCCCTCCCTTGCCTGCTTTTTTAATTAGCACCTGTACAAAGTAATCACCTGAATAATTGCCTCTTTTCATGGGTCAACAAGTCAGCAAGCTTTGACCCTCTCAATTCCCACATGGGTAAAAGATTTCCTTGCACATATATGCTGAAAACCAGGATATTGATGCAATTATTTTTCTTTCTTTTTGCCCTTGCATCAGTGGTAGAATAGATGAATTCCATTCTAGTTCCTACCATGTCCTTAATTGCCAGTAGGGATATATGAAACACTTATATGTTATCCATATTTTCAACTGTATTTTTGTCTCAGCCAATTGCCACCTAATGCCATAGGTTTTTTTTTAAAATAAATAAATAAATAAAATGCATAAACATTTGTACAACTTTTGATGCAAAAACTACGACACTTATTCTTGTCACAACACTCCCTTTCATATATCTATATTGTTGTTGTTGTTGTTTGCTTTCAAGTCATTTCCAACCTATGGCGACCCTAAACTGAACCTATCATGGGGTTTTCTTGGAAAATTTCTTAGAGGGAGTTTGCCATTGCCATTCTCTGAGGCTGAGAGAGTTTGACTTGCCCAAGGTCACCCAGTGGGTTTAGATGGCTGAGCTGGGATTCAAAGCTTGATCCCCAGAGTTACAGCCCAATGCTCAAACCACAACGGCATGCTGGCTCCATAAACATACTAAAAATTAAAAAAAATGTATGCAACATTCCTTAATTTGGATTTTGGATAAAAAAAGCCCTGGTGGCGCAGTGGGTAAATGCCTGTACTGCAGCCATTCACTCGAAACCACAAGGTTGCGAGTTCAAGACCAGCAAAAGGGCCCAAGCTCGACTCAGGCTTGCATCCTTCCGAGGTCGCTAAAATGAGTACCCAGACTGTTGGGGGCAAATTAGCTTACTTGCTAATTAGCTTACTTGCGGTTCACCGCTATGATCTTTGGAATAGCGGTATATAAATAAAACAAATTATTATTAATTATTATAGTTCCTGAGTTGAGAACAGCACTGCTAAATGCGGAGATGTGCAGAACCCAAAGGATGCCTACATGCTTATCTGCATATCCATCCAGGAACTGTGTGCTGGTGTTGTTCATCTACAAATTCAGACCAAACAGGATTTTCTCCCCTTCAGCCCTATTTGACATGAAGTAATTTTAAACCTAAGTATTTCCATCTTAATTTGAAGCATACTTTCTAATTCCAGAATCCTGAATTTACAATAATGTCTAGGGCCTGGGTTATACTGAACAACAGAAAAAATGGTCAGCTATGACAGAACACATGGCACTAGGCAAAGTTTGTTTTAGCCAAAGGATTTTTCATGACAGTCTATTTCTCAGGCTATGAAAAATTAATAAGAATATTCTTCTCAAGGGAACATGGAAACCTATGAACATCCAAAGACATAGCTGTGTTTGTCTGGAAAATCCATTTGCAAAGGGATCTTGTAGCACCTTCGAAAATAACTGAAAGAAAGAAGGTGGTAGCATGAGCTTTCATAGACTTGAGTCTACTTCCTCAGACACACATCTAATTTTTCAAACTGTGAGCAGGACTGTGGTGTGCAGGAAGCTTTCTTTCTACAGTGTGGTCCAGATTAATCCTTTCCTCACAGATTGATATTTACCTCAGGAGTGAAGCTCCCATTGGTGCTGTTATTCCCAGCATGATGCAAATGCTTATATTCACAGTGCCATCATATGCACAGTACCATTTATTATGCCCCCAATAACCCCTTGTTGTGCCAGCATAAGTATTTACACATTAAGTCCCTTGGCCTGGGTGTGCAACAGCATCCTGAAGCTGGGGGATGTGCCAGGTCCCATCTACTGCCCTTGTACATGCAGGGAAAGAAGCCTTTGCTTTTGCCTGGGATGTGAGGGCTACTTCTTCTCTCCCATGTATACAAGTGAAGCAACATAGCACCAGGGAACATCCCCCCAGTCAATGAGTGTCAGGGAGCAGAGCTTCATTCTGCATGCCCTTGTACACCCAGAGAAGAAGAAGCTGTCATCATGGGATTTCCAAGTGTCCTGTTTTGTATGGGTTGTTCTCTATTTGTGGGTTGTAATGGAGGCTATATGGAACATTCCAAATTGCCTATGTTTTGAGTATGTCTGAGAAGAGTTTGTGTCAGCCACTCTCAGAAGACTGACACTCATGTATTTTGTATGCAGCAAAATGGCCTCAAATTACACATGAAATGCTGTGGGACTGGCCTGCTCTTCCTGCTGTCACCTCACCAGGCTGAAGTGACTAAGGTTAGTGACACATGAATCAAGTCCCTTGAGAGGCTTTCCAGTTGCAAGACTTGAGACAGACCTCATACAGACCTGCCTTGTGTATTCTGGCACATCTTGAGCTGGCCTGGTGACTGGGAGGATAGTTCTGGGTTTAAAACCTGGCAAGCCTACGCCATCAATCTCTGAGCAAGTCTTGCAACTGAAGAGCCTCTCAAAGGACTTGATTTCTATATACTTGCCTCATGTGTCACTAACTTTGTGGAGACTGACATTTGGTCAGTGGGCAAACATGATCTTGCCCATGAGTGAAAAGTTAGTTGGGTACATTGCAATGAAACCAGTGGCTCCCAAGTGCTTCATTAAATAATTAAGGTTTATGCATTCAAACTTTTTCTACATTATGCTTCATGAATTTTGATTTGAAGACTACCATGAGAAATAATATCTCCCAATTGTCCCTATTTAGTAGGGTCAGTCTGATTAATCCTCTGTTGTCCTACTTTGTCTACTGCTTTTTAAATGCTCCCCTTTCTCTGGAGTTTATCATACAGGAGGAATTTCTCTTAATTTTGAATGAAAAGAAAGTGGGGCCAGAACGCATTCATGTTAATTCGCTATTTCAGCGAATTTATGTGAATTCAAATTGTGTTCAAACTGACTTCCCATTGCCCGAAAATAGCTTGTCATTGCTCGAAATTGATTGTGATCACCTCTCATACAATAACGTGAAATCCCATGAATGTGTTTGGACTGACTTTCCATTGCCCGAAATTGCATGTGGTAGTCTATCATGCAATAATGTTAAACCCCATGATTGTGTTCGGATTGCCATTGGATTATAATAATAATAAATAATAAAAAATTTATTTATATACCACCCTTCTATAAAACCAGGGCGGTGTACAACAGTCAAAAGATACATCAATCATAACATACATAAAATACAATATACAAACAAAACATGATCCAATAAAAACACTCAAGCCAGCTTGCCACTGCTGACGTGGAGGAGAGGGAGAGGTTAGTCGAGGCTTACTTCAGGGAATGCTTGTTTAAATAAAAAGGTCTTCAGCCCCTTTTTGAACTGGGCCAGGGAGGTGGCCGAGCGGAGCTCAATGGGCAGGGAATTCCAGAGGGTAGGGGCCGAGATGGAAAAAGTCCTCTTAGAAGTAGAGACTAATCTAGCCCCTGGAACCCTCAACAGCTGCTGCCCAGATGTTCTGAGAGTGCAGGGAGGATTGTATGGGGAGAGGCGGTCCTCAAGGTATCCTGGGCCCAAGCCATTTAGCGCTTTATAGGTAATGACCAACACGTTGTATTGTTCCCGGAAGCGAATAGGCAGCCAGTGCAAGTCTTTAAGCACTGGTGTTATATGACTGGCTCTGGGTATGCCAGTAACCAGTCGGGCTGCCATATTCTGCACTAATTGTAGCTTCTGGGTATGGTACAAGGGTTGCCCCATGTAGAGCGCATTGCAGAAATCCAAGCGAGAAGTTACCAGAGCATGTACTACCGTTTCAAGGTCCCTCTGGCCCAGGTAGGGACGCAGCTGGCGTATCAGCCGAAGCTGATAACAGGTGCTCCTGACTGTCGCATCCACCTGAGACGTAAGGTGGAGCGACGAATCAAGGAGCACCCCCAGACTGTGTACTGAGTCCTTCACAGGAAGCGTGATCCCGTTCAGGACAGGTGGAACCACTGCCATCCCCGGGTCAGGAGAACCTATCACAAGCACCTCCGTTTTCTCTGGATTCAGACTGAGTCGGTTTTCCCTCATCCAGCCCATTACCGACTCCAGACAGGTCACGAGAGGAGAGATGCCATCCTCAGTCACTGCATCAGTCGGAGACATAGAGAAGACTATTTGGGTGTCATCAGCGTACTGATAACCCCACGCCCCATGTCTCTGGATGATCTCTCCCAGCGGTTTCATGTAAATGTTGAAGAGCATGGGAGACAGAATGGCTCCTTGAGGGACTCCAGATGTAAGGGCCCTCTTATCGGAGCACACGTCTCCCAGCTGCACCATCTGGAACCTGCCAGAGAGGTAGGATCAGAACCACTGGAGTGCAGTGCCCCCGATTCCCACCTCTGCCAGGCGTTCCAGAAGGATACCATGGTCTATGGTATCGAAAGCCGCTGAGATGTCCAAGAGCACCAACAGGGACACGCTTTCCCTGTCGATGCCCAGACGGAGATCATCGACCAAGGTGACCATGGCCGTCTCAACCCCGTAGCCCGCCCGAAAGCCGGTTTGAAATGGGTCCAGATAATCCGTTTCATCCAAGATCGATTGAAGCTGGATTGCAACCGCCCTCTTGATCACCTTCCCCAAAAAGGCAATAGCGAAACTGGCCGATAATTGTTATGCATCAGGGGGTCGAGGGAGGGCTTTTTAAGCAACGGTTTTACTATGGCCAATTTTAAGCTTGATGGAAATTGCCCATCCCTCAAAGATGTATTAATGATCCGGTGTAACAATGAAGTTACCACCGGTCCCCCCTGAGCCGCTAGCCATGAGGGACAGGGATCGAGAGAGCAGGTTGTCTTCCTAACACTTCTAAGGATCTTGTCCACATCATCGGTACTAACGGGCTCAAACTGATCCAGTTTAATAGAGTCCACGGAGGCTCTGGATACCTCTGCTCTAGGTTCTGCCCTAATGCCGGCGTTAAGACCTTCGTTATCCGAGAGATTTTATCCGCGAAGAAGTTGTTAAATTGGTCACAGCAGGCCTTAGAAGGTTTAAGGATCTGGTTCGGGGCAGGAGGGAGCTGAGTTAGCTCCCTGACCACCCTGAACAACTCTGCTGGACGCGACTCCGCGGACGCAACACGAGCACCATAGAACGAATTCTTAGCTGCTCGTATCGCCTCTCCGTAGTCCTCCAAAAGGCGGTCTTGGAGAGCCTTGTCGGCTAAGCGTAGGTGTTTCCGCCAGCGATGCTCTAGCCGTCGCAGGACCCGCTTCCTCGCCCGGAGATCTTCCGTGTACCAGGGCTTTAGTTTGGAAGCAGGCCTGAGAGGGCGCTTGGGAGCGATACTGTGTATAGCCCTAGAAAGACCGGTATCCCAGATACCAGTCAGGGCATCAACAGAGTCGCCGTCATTTCCAACCATGTGCCCCTCTAAGGCTTCCTGGAACCTTTTGGGTTCCATCAGCCTTCGAGGGTGGATCATTCTAATAGGCCCGCCACCCCCGGGGGGGATCTGGGTAGAAGCCTTGATTTTCGCCTCCACCAGGAAGTGATCCGTCCATGACAGGGCGGAAATATTAGTTATTTCCGCCCATGGATTTTCCACATCCGTACAAAAGACCAGATCGAGTGTATTACCCGCAAAGTGCGTCGGACCCGAGACCAATTGGGACAGGCCCATGGCAGCCATGGTATCCATGAATTCCCGAGCCGCACCGGATGGAATATAGTTGGCCACGAAGGGGATGTTGAAGTCACCCAGGACAAGTAGCCTGGGTGTTTCCAGCATCAGCTCTGAGACCAACTGTGTCAGCTCGTTAAGGGAGTCTGTTAGTGCACGGAGTGGCCGATACACCAACAAAATCCCTAGACTGTCCCTGGCCTTCAGGGTCAAGTAAATACACTCAATGAAGGAAGTTTGACGGATATGGTTCCTGGTAAGAGACAAGGTGTTCTTCTGTACCAAGGCAACACCCCCCCCCCCGCCGCCCACCTAACCTGCACTGGTCCTTCACTGAAAACCCAGCCGGGAGGGCCTGAGCCCACACAGCATCCCCCTCAGGCCCAAGCCAGGTTTCAGTAATGCAAGCCAGGTCACAATTGCTATCTGCAAGCAAATCATGGACGATGTGGGTCTTGTTGTTAATAGACCTGGCATTGCACAGGAGCAGAGACAGGGTTTGTGGCACGGTTGGAATGACCCTCAGGTCCTTTTGGTTAGGAGGGGGACAGGAAGGAGAGATAGATATTAAGCATCGATCTCGCCTTCCTCTGTAACACAAGTCCACACTCCTACCGCCATACCTCCCCCTGCCCCACACCACCTCAATAGGAGCTCCGCTCATGCAAGAATTACCCTCTGCCTCCCCAGCCGAAGCATTCCCCACATCCATATCCTCCCTCTCCCCCTACCGAACAGCAATAAGAACAGAGATATGGCACTACAGTCATTCTCTGTTTGAGTGCTGGCATGGACACGATCCTCGGCCTCCCCGGGCCGGTGCGCAGATGCGCACCTCCGACAACCCGGGAAGAACCACCTGGCAGCAACGCAGCTCTCAGCAAGAGTCCAGTGGCAAGGGGAGGCGTGACGGAGGAGGAGACCAGGCAGGCTGGCTTTGTACGTGCCGCTGCCCCGACACACCCCTCTCTCCGCCTTCCCCCCAGGTGTCCCGAATTCAGCTCACCAGGGCCGCCGTCGAGATGCTGAGGAGGTAGAGAGTCCAAAATTCAGTCCGTGGGCAGCCTCCCCAGGCCGGTGCACAGATGCGCACCTCCGACAACCCGGAAAGAACCGCCCGGCAGCAACGCAGCTCTCAGCAAGAGTCTGGTGGCAAGGGGAGGTGTGACGGAGGAGGGGACCAGGCAGGCTGGCTTTGTACGTGCCGCTGCCCCGACACGCCCCTCTCTCCGCCTTCCCCCCCATTCCCTTGTCTGATAATGTCCACAGTCCTTCTTCCACTTTCCCCTGTTGTCTCATCTTATTTCAACTGCTGCAAGCTGTATTCAAAGTGCAAAAGAGGTTTCCATTCAGTTAACTGATTGGGAAGAAAAGAGCAGAAGAGGAGGAATCTTACACTTCCCAATAGGTTCAGGCAAAAATAAACAGCTGCAGCCTCTCCTAGCTAGGGTCTTATTCCTAACACATTTTGCCATTTTTACCACACTCTGATGTCACTTGACTATATTTGTCTTGGTTTGCATCTGTGAAAGGTTTGAGGATATGAGATTGATTGATTTTTATACTTAGTGTCTGAAACAGAAGTACCCAAGCTGGCTACACACCACTGAGATTAAAACAAGTGAAGCAGTCACACCACTAAAATAATTATAATGATCAATAAACATCAAAAACATTTTTCAAAGGACATTCTGAAGAGCTATGTCTTCTTCACATCCTCTCTAAAAGAAATGAGAGTGGAAAATGAATGCAACTCCCTCTGTTGGGAGTTGAGACTGCCTTTCATAGTCGGGGAGCAATACATGAGGAAGCCCTATTCCACATGCTCATATGCCTGTGGAAGCACTTGTCAAGAAAGACTCACTTAAAAATCTCAGAAACCAGATAGGCACATAATGAGACAGGCAATCCTTTTGACAGTCCCATCTTAGGCTACAAGCCATTCATCTGTCCTTAATGAGATTCACTTTCTCCAACAACTTTAGTAATGGAAGTCTTGCAGAGAGGAAGGATTAAAAAAAAAAACCTCACACCTGGAAGGTGGGGGGAGGAATTCCCTGTAAACCATATCAAGCTGCCCACTCCCAATAGGACTGTGTTGTCTTCATGTTGCCAAGAAAGCAGCTGGTAAAGATAATTAGATATGAGCTTCTTGCTGGACAGCTGGGGCACTAAGAAGGGCAGGCAGTGGACACAGTGCAAGTTAATATTAAAGCTGATGCCCAGAATATGTATGCGATGACACAGACAGCACATGTTTTATGTTCTTCATAGCAGTTTTGTTTCTCTATGAATATGTGTATACTTGTGTGGGTGGCAAGAAGGTGAGAAACCACTCTCAAGCCAATATGCTTCTCTCTGGCTTGGAAGATTTAGGGGGAGCATCCACAAGTTCCAGGCAATGACAGAATTTGAGTCACTGAGGGTGGAAGGATTTATGATACACTTAGATGGTCAGCCTTGCTTTTTTTAGGAATGCAAACACAGCTATCCACAATGACTTTCCCACAATTTGATGTACAAATGCATAAAAAAAATGGCACAATGCAGACAGTGGAGTACAAGGAGTGTCTGTCTTGCCTCAAAAGGACATTTCTCTAGAGTGATTTGTAACCACACGATCCCTACTCTTCTGAGGATTTCATGGGACTCTTTTGAGGAGTCTCAGGATAGGGAGATTATAACTAGGTCCTCAGGAAAGAGAGCAGCTGACCTCCCCTTTTCTTCGTGGGAAAATTGTGCCTGATGAAAGTGGTCACACAGCCTTATCTCTGGCTTGGCAAACTCTCCTCCTGTGATCATTTGTCAAGATTAGCTGCACGCCCTAGCAGGGATGGAACTTTTCCAAAGCCACATTAAAATAAATTTGCGGTTCTCATGGTCATTCAAAAATTGCTGGGGCAGCAGCAAGCAGCAGCACAATTGATGAAATGGACACAGTAGAAAGGAGGGGGGGAGAGAAAAGAATACAAAGGCAATCCAGCCATAGACTGGAATTGAGGAGACTGGAAAGCATTAAATTCAGAAGTGGAAGGGATGTGTGTGTGTGTGTGTGTGTGTGTGTGTGTGTGTGTGTGTGTGTAAGAATGAAAGAGATGGGAAGCAATAATCTCCATAATCTGGAGTAACATCAAAGAAAAAACTGAGATTGCCAGAGAGAAAGTGATCCTTTGCTGTTAGGAAAGTTTGAACATGGTATATTGTGAAGGAGCACATTTTAACCAAGTAAAGGCATTTGAACTGGTTCAGTGGCTGGACTGGGGTGCCAGTCCTCAGCTTCTGCTCCTCCTGCTACTTATGTCAATCAAGGATGCTCCAGTCCTGGCTGCAACATCCCTTATGCTATTGTACATGTACTGTGTCAAAAATGGCACTGAATGCAAACAAAACTGGCAAAAGAATGGTAAACATGAAAACTAAGGGGCAGGATGATGATGATGATGATGATGATGATGATGATGATGATGGAAAGTTTTATATAGCAATCATGAAACAAATAAAAGTAAGGCTTCTGAGAAAGTAAAATAAAATTGATTTTTATACTGGAGGCAATTAGTAAGTGGACAGGAAAAATGCAGAAGTCTTCAGTTTGCACTTGAAATATGAAAAGCATAAAGTTGGTGGGAATGCCAAATCTCTCTTATCAAAAACCCTTAATATTTGGCTGTACAGGAATACAACTGATGTAGGGTAAGGAGGGATGAAGCTTGAGGATGATTATGCAAAGAAGTCTTGTAGGCCAAGCATGAAGGAAATAATGTGCTAAGCCCTCCAGCGGCAGTGAAGAAATGGCAACAACCTGATTTCACCCCCACACATTCTGGCTCAGGACTTTCTGGCTTAACTGCCCATGGCAAGAATATGGGGGACAGCCAGTGTTTATGAAGCTTCCATGAAACATTCTTGGAGAGGGCAAAACTACATAATGTACAAGTCTTGCATGTCCTAGAAACAGCATGAAACCACAGTGCTTCTACAAAACCCACAAGAATCTTTTCTGTTTGAACAGTGCTGGCAAACTCCTGCTATCTTCTTCTAGTGGATGCTTGCAGTGCCAGCCCAATGGGATTCTTCTGTCCCTGCAGAGAGTGAGACAAAGCACAAAGAAGCAGACTCTGGTCTGTGTCTTGTCTATGGTTTTGCTAAGGGCCAGTGTTCTGTCTGTCTTCATGAGCACATGTTGTACATCCAGTCTCTGTTGTTTGGACTGAAGAGGAGGGGAGAGGTCTGAGCTCAGAGGTAAACCACATGCTATGCATGCAAGTAGTCCCAGGTTCAGTTCTTTACTTTTCCAGATTAGGATGGAAAAACCCTGCAAAGCCAGGCAGCACAGACAATACTGAGTTAAAATAAAATACAGTAATAACAAAAATAGCCCAGTTTGGCTTCCAGTATTTCTATGCTTTCTCGAAGCTAATTTCCTCATGATTTTTAACAGCATATATTAGACCTCTGCACAGTCTACTCCCTGCTTTCCCCTTGAACTCCCAAGGCTTCCAGGAAATGGTTCTGACATTTCAGGGACAGAGACCATAAAATACTAATGGCCAGTGATTGCAACTTACTGGTTAAAGCAAATGTCAGCCTTTCCTGGCCTAGCTGCATAATGGCTGCACTACAAAGGAATATAATAATAATAATAGAAATAGGATTTATTTATATGCCGCCCAATCACTGGGAATCTGGGCGGCTTACAACAGAGGGGATAATAGAGGGTTCCCTGCCCTCAGGCTTACAATCTAAAAAGACACGACACAAAAGGAGAAGGGAATGGTGGGGGGATTTGGCAAAGACATTCTAGATCCGTGGTTCCCAAACTGCTTTTTAAGGAATTTTGAACTTCAGCTCCCAGACTATTGGCCAACATGGCTGAAGCTAAAAGGGCACATTTTGGGGACCACTGGTCTAGGTTACTCCTCTGCCATCCCATTCTCCAATGTTGTTTGGCCACATGTCTCAGTTTTCATCTGTGAAATGTTGGAGGGCATGGAGGAAGGCCATCTGGTGACCCTTCTCAATGTGACCAGAGAAAGGGCCACACTCTTTCTAAACTCCATCCACTGGGGATCCACCTTCTCAACTGAGAAAACAATTGGGAGTGGGATTTTTTTTTTAATTGTCACGGGGCTTTTCTTCCAAATTTCAGTGAAATTTTTCAAGAATATACATGGCTTTTTCCTCCAGTGAAAAAATACACTTCTGGGAATAAAACTGAGGTCAATGATGGCTTATGACTGCATGTTTTTACAGTGTACATGAGATGAAAGAAGACATTTCTCAAAGTGTGCTCTTCCCGTGTCTGCCAAGCCTACCACTGCTTTTGTTCTCTGCATTAACTTTGGAATAGTTTTCCTGTTCAAAAAGCTCTTAGCCCCAAGTAATCATTTTAAAAATGACAGCAAAATCCCACTTTTCTGAGCCTTTATGGCCCTTTTATGACATTTAAATCACTCTTCATCTGTTACATGGTGTCCAACATTTTTGGCAGATGAAGAGTTATCTTTTAAACTGTCAAAGTTAAAGATGCTAGCATGATCCTTGCACCATTGACAAAATAGTCAAATGAGAAGGGCTGCTAAACCCCTACTTTGTAATAAGGCTTGTGATGATGATAAATTGAAAGAGATCATGTATCCAGCTACCCACTGAACTGAGGAGATTAACAGATGGGACAGTACCTTGACTTTTCTATGTTTTCTTGTTTTACAACTTGGAATTAAAAGTGGATTTAATTGCCAATGTTACCACTTTATGTATGCAAAATAGTCAACACTGTCGGGGAGATAAATATTTTTATTGTGGGACAAAAGTTAAGCAAACAGAAACAAATTGAAACCTGTTGGTTGTATAAGTATTCACCCCCTTTGCTATGAGACACTTAAGTAAACTTTAGTGCAACGCACTGCCTCCAGAATTTGCATAAGTATTAGGACTGAGTCCACTTGGCTACAATTCTAGTGCCACACCTGCTCTAGAAAAACCCAGGTTTTTTTTTTGGAGAGCATATCTAAATAAACAGCACCATAGGAGCTATTAAAGTAAGACCCAGGAGCTAATAAAACAAGTCTGGGATAAAGTTATACTGACACACCAATCGGGCTAGGCTACTTAACCCGCTCTCAAACTATGAACACCCCCAAGCATCTTTATATCCATTCTCACGAAATGGAACAAATACAGCTGAATCACAACTTTGTCTAGAGAAAGCCACTCACCAAATTTCAGTTGTAAGGAAGGCATGATTAAGTGTGCATCTACACTTTAAAAACAATGCAGTGACACTACAACTACAGAATTCTGGGATCTTTGCCAGAGAAGGTTAAAGACCTTGTAAAACAACAAATTCCAGAATCCCAAGGGATGGAGCTACAGCACTTAGCATCAAACTGCTAACTAAAGTGGTGTCAAGCTGCATTATTTTTACAATACAGATGCACTCTAAGAGACAACAAAGTGGTCAGTGATAACTCTGAAGGAGCTAGAGAGATCTACAGCTGAGTGGAGAGAAACTATCCATGGGACAACTATGACCCAGGCACAAAACCACAGTCTGTTTGAGCACAGCCTCAGTGAATTTTCATCTGGATTAAGATAGGAACATTTACAACGTGGGCCATGAATAGCGTGTGTGTGTGTGTTTGTGCAGCATGCGTGCATTCATGCACAGTCACATGGGCATGGGTTTTTGGTATCATTTCTTCTGGTAATTATGAAGCGGAGCTCCAATAGGTCCAGGAAATTGAATTGGAGCGTTAAGGATACAAACCATAAAAGAACTGTTCCACATCTCCACAATTACCTGGTTAAAGCAAACATCAGCCAGGTGCAATGTGAGGAGTTTTTCTCCCAAATGCATACAAACCTACTCTCTGTTCTGTGTCGCCAGCCAAAGGTTTCCTGTAAGATGTTAGAACCAAGAAGTGGCTGCCTTCCAGCAGGAAAATATGATGTCATATGCTGCAGAAATCATTCACTCATTTCCACACCATTTAAATAGTTCAATACCATCTCAGCACCTTGTAGTTCAAACACATCATTTCATTTCTCTGGTGCCAAAGGTTTCTGTTTACAGATTGTGTCAACAGGAACAGGAAATGAAGTTTCAATAGTAATCATCTCTTGATTTTCAGAAGATTGGGAACAGGGTGGAATGAGAGATTTCCTGCAGCCTCCCTTGAAATTTCACCCAGTTCTCACCAAAAGCTGACCAAACCAGTTGCAACATGGAAGATTATATAATGTCTGACTAATATTTGTGTGTTTGAGGGGTTTGCAAAGCAGATAAAACAACAAAGCTCCAGCTTGATGAATCCATTTCTGCTGTCATAAAGGTCTTTCCCAAAATCTCTTACCAAAAATGTTGTTGACTGGACAGCCAGCAAATTGAACCCATCAAGGAGGACCTAGTGAAAGCAAGGAATACACTGTATTATAAAGCTATGACCTTTGCCTTTAGCATATAAAACTTCCTTACACATAACAAGGAGCAATACTGTATAGAAGACAGTTCCAAAATGTCTGAGCCTATTTGTTCAGACTATTATGTGAGCATCACAGGATAAGGTACAGGTTGAGTATCCCCTCTCTGGAAATCCAAAATCTGAAATACAATCGGCCCTTCTAATACACGGATTTTTTATACATGGATTCAAGCATCCATGGTTTGAAAATGTTTCAAAAAAGTATAAACTTACCTTGATTTTCCATTTTTTATAAGGGACACCATTTTGCTATGTCATTATATTTAATGGGACTTGAGCATACACGGATTTTGTTATCCACGGGGGATCTTGGAACCAAACCCCAGCGTATAACAAGGCTCCACTGTACTCCAAAATCGATAACTGCAAGAGACTGTCCACATGGGTGGCTGAAATAGTGACACCTTTGCTTTCTGATAGTTCAGTGTACACAAACTTTGTTATGTATCTTATGTATAAAATCATATGTATAGCATTACCTTCAGGCTATGTATATAAGGTGCATAGGCAACATAAATGAATTTCATGTTTAGACTTGGATCCAACCTCTAAGATATCTCACTATGTATATGCAAATATTCCAAAATCTGAAAAAAATCCAAAATCTAAAACATTTCTGGTCCCAAGCATTTCAGATAGGGGTGGCTCAACCTATATCAGTTGCCTGAGAATGGTGTTCAGCGCAGTCAGATGTGCAAATCTATTTGTTTCAATTCCATTGCACTGCTAATAATCCACCATCATTCTTATGCTTTTTCAGTTCCAGATTAGGCTGTGAGATTTCTCCCTTCCTGACACAGCAATTTTTGCTCACTTTTGTACCTATTTTTGGTGTGTGTGTAATAGCTGAAACAAGCAATTAACAGCATTATTTTCAGGTAGAACTTGGATCCCAGAATAGAAGTATAAAACTGATGTTGCTTCAATAAAAAAAGTTTAATATTATTGAAAATAAGTGTTTCTTAAAAAAAAACACCCACAAATGTTTCATCTTCCTCTTTCTTTTGGTGATTTCTGTTGGAATAGAAGAGATACAGAGCATCCAATGGGCAGAATTCCCAGGGTCTAAGAATGGAATTCAGTGGCTAGTGCTGGAAGCAAGAGTGGAATTTTCTTCTAAATGAGCACTGCTCAAAGTGGTGCTCCCTGGAACAGTGCCTGTCCCTGAGCCATTGGCTGCTGGTCCCTGGAGAGTTTCCAGGAAAGAACAAAGCCAATGTAGCCAATGGCCTCAATTACAGTGGCCAGCCCTGGCTCATGGCAAAAGTGCCCCTGCTCATGTCCCGTATCAAATGCCTCAAAAAGCACTGCTCTAAATAAAGGATCTTTGTTTACAAACCAGGTTGGTGGGCATGTGATTTCTCCTGGCTTTCCTGTTAGGTTATTAATCTCAAAATCTTAGGGGATCATAGAATCATAGAATTCTAGAGTTGGAAGAGACCACAAGGGCCATCCAGGATGACATAGTTTTCTCTAAACATTTAAGATGGTGGTGGTGGTGGTGATTGTGATGATGATTTCTACCCTGCCTTTTCCCCAGTTGGGACTGCAAACAGTTTACAACAGTTGCAATAGTCAGATTTTATTATTTTTAGAATGCTGGCAGTTGATATTCATAACAGATCACTTGAGAGAACAGTTGGAACCAAAGAGCATACAAACTGCTTTATAATATTAATAATTTTTGAAAAAAGAAGTGACCAACAAGCACAGTTTTCAGATAAAATCTGATTGCCAGAGGGATAATATAAAACTGAGTCAACTAAATAAAATTTAACAAAATTATTGCAAACAAATAAAATAATAAAATATAAAACAAATTAACCCCCCCCCCCCCATAAAAAACAACAACACCCAAACTGGGTATCTCCATATTCCCATCCATCGATTTATAATTTTTTTTTTACGATTGACTAAAGTGTGTTTTAGGAAAATATGAACCCCAAAGTATTTATTTTCCAACCAACATAAGAGAATATGAGGAAAAGGCTGCAATCCCACATGCACTTTCTTAGGAAAAACTCCATGTACACTGTTAAATTTTTCTTCTGAGTAATGTGCATTAAGATCAAGAGGCACATGAGTTTTTCTTCTGGATGAAGAGTTACAGCAAAGGTGTTCTAGCCTGTGGCTGTCCAGATATTTTGGACTAGAAGTCCCATTACCTCTGCAATTGGCGCTGCTCTTTGGGGTTGATGGGAGTCCACAACTTTTGGAGGAGCACACATCCTGCCCAAACCCATATTAGAACTACTGGCTTGATGCTAAACAAAGAAACTAATATCTACATTGATATTCCTTAGTTAAGAGGTTTGATAACATAGAAATTGGTAGAAACTATTTGGTATGAAAGCAGAATGGATAGTGGAGACAATGTAGTATGAGATTTATTTATGTAAGGAAATGTATGAATGTGTATGAAAGGCACTACTGGAGCAAATGAAATGGAGAATGTGCAATGCATGATGGGGAAAGCTGCCTGGCAAGCAAGGCGAGGATTTTTTGAAGCCTGCTGATGTGGTGATAGATGGCGTGTCCAAAACCTTAGTTGTAGCTGCTTATCCGTAAAGAAGAAGATATCCAGGACTGTACGAACAGCCTGGATAGAAACAAAGACTGATAAGGAAGAGACTGCAAAGAACTGTTCGATCTGAAGTGTTAGTCAGCGTCAAAGGAAGAGGTCCTCACGTAAAGACAGCAGGACGGAGGACGTGGTAAAGCCTTAAAAGAGAGACTTTTCCAAATCAAAGGTGTGCTCTGGACCCGCGGCAACAGAGCTCCCACACCTTCATGAAGATGACTGATCAACGGCTTCAGTGAAGTGCCTTCTGTGTGTGTGAGTATTGTGTGAATGGTGGGTGTGAGAGCTCTCTTGGTACTTGTATCTGTCTATGTCTGTGTATTTCAATAAATGTTACATACATAGTGTCTATAACCAAATTTGGTGTCTCTTTGTCTGTGTCAGCCCTGCTGTGGATAAATTTACTTGGAGGGAGATTTCCACTACACTCTCTCAGGTTGAACAGGTTGCCCTTAAAATCTGGGCATAACATTTAGTTGACAGAAAAGGTAAATGATGCTCCTAGAGCTTGTTCCCACTAGGGGAAACCCCGCGTTCTGAATCGAATTCATTAGGCAGCGTTCCCATTAGGATTCGGTTTAAATCTAGAACAGTTCTAGACCAACCTGGAATCGTTCCCACTAGAAATCGAATCCAGAAGTGGGTTAAAATTTAAATCCATGTTTTCCTCATTTAACGCGTGTTAAAAAAACACTAGGGTCCTACCTAGTGTTTTTCCCTTGATTCGAGTTAGGAACCGGAGTATTTAGATGAGAACGATAGCATTTGAATCGGGCTAGAAGGATGGGAGGAGCTGATTGCGATGGGGGCTGTCCTTGGGGGAGTTGCCCTTTCTGTCCCCATCCGTCGTGGCTGTCGCCATTTTTGCTTCCCTCACCCCTTTGTTCGCTGTGGTCTTTCAATAAGAGATAAGGATTATTTTTATTTTTTATTTTAATGGTTTACAGGCGCTTAATCTCTTCAGCGCTTTAAGCGCCTGAAGTCCCGGCTGCTCCAGCGCCTGCATCTGCAAAGGACTACAAGGCTTCTCCCGGTGGATTGCAACCTCCCCTCTGTGTGGGGAGAGCCCATTTCTAACGGAGGAGAGGCAGGAAGGGAAGGCTCCTCTCAAAGAGGCATTCCCTGCCCGCTTGGGCTCTGATCTCGCCCAGGCAGGGAAGGGAAGCCTCCTCGCGAGGAGGCATCTGATCTCGCCCAGGCAGGGAAGGGATGGCTCCTCGCGAGGAGGCATCTGATCTCGCCCAGGCAGGGAAGGGCTCTGATCAATGGGGGGGGGGGATAGAGCCTTTCTCCCTCTCTTTCTCAAACGGAATCTGCCTTCTCCTCCAACCCTACAAAGAGAAGCTTTGGGAAGAGTGCTCCCTCCCTGTTTTTCCAGCAGCCTCCTTCATTGATCTCTGTGGGCTCTCTGAAGGGATTCTGCCTGGCTGTCTTAGGAGACATGAAGCAGGGATGCTGCCCTGGAAAACCTATCCCATAGTTCCTCTGGAGAGAGCTTTGGTTTCCTACTAAATTCGCATTGCCAGCAGCCTCCTTCATTGATCTCTGTGGGCTCTCTGAAGGGATTCTGCCTGGCTGTCATTAGGAGACATGAAGCGGGGATGCTGCCCTGGAAAACCTATCCCATAGTTCCTCTGGAGAGAGCTTTGGTTTCCTACTAAATTCGCATTGCCAGCAGCCTCCTTCATTGATCTCTGTGGGCTCTCTGAAGGGATTCTGCCTGGCTGTC
>NC_056525.1:32963577-32986864 GCF_019175285.1 Sceloporus undulatus | reverse complement strand
TTAGGAGACATGAAGCGGGGATGCTGTCATGCAAAACCTATCCCATAGTTCCTCTGGAGAGAGCTTTGGTTTCCTACTAAATTCGCATTGCCAGCAGCCTCCTTCATTGATCTCTGTGGGCTCTCTGAAGGGATTCTGCCTGGCTGTCTTAGGAGACATGAAGCAGGTATGCTGCCCTGGAAAACCAATCCCATAGTTCCTCTGGAAAGAGCTTGGGTTTCCTACTAAATTCGGAGGGAAAATGTATATAAGGCAGACAGCGCTTATGACGTTTGATCGTTTAAGCGCCTTGATTGTCCATTAAAAAAAAAAAACAGCCAAAAATAAATCGAATCAGAAACGGTCACAGAGATGGAAACGATGTCACAGATAAATCGATTCCGATTAATGCGGGTTACCGTTACGTCATTCTGACGTAGTATTGATTGACAACTCCAAATAAGGTATGGAGGAGAAGAATCGCTTTATTTAAACACCGATTTCATGCCAAGTGAGAACGCTTACTGAACGCTTGCAGGTAAAAAATCCGAATTAAACAAGCAGATGGGAACGATGAATAAAGCGATTCTGAAAGCGGGATAACAACTGTGTTATTTTAATTCGATTTTATTAAAAACGTTTTATTTTAATTCGTATCAAATCCTAAGTGGGAACAAGCTCCTAGAAAGATTAAATAGAAGAAATGTTACTGTTTTTGAAGTAGAGACGGAACCAAGCTCTGTCTTTTTTCAACTCTTCATCAAAACAGCTGGTTTCGAAAATATACTATGTATAAAAACAGCTTTGCTCTTCTTTGTTGTGGGATTAAACTTCTCTCCTAATGTGCCCTTAGCCCATCTACTTTTGGCTTTTCTCTTTGCCTCTCATTTCAGTCATGCCTAGAAATACATGTTCTCTGTGGTGAAATTAACACACCAGCAGGCTGGGGGTGGGGTGGGGGAGAAGGAAAATGTGAACTTGATATTTCCCTGAGCACAATAACTTCAACTGAGCTTTGGAGAAGATCCCAGTTCTCAAGGAATTTCCTGGTGTAAGGAATCTGCCAGACTTAGTCTCTGCCTCACATTGGCCATAAATATGATTGCAATGGCATTGTCTGGATAGGGAAGAACTGTCTGTGCACAATAGTAACATATTGTTAAATAGTATCTTAACCTTAAAAATCTTAAAATATTTTTTGAGAAACAATACATTTTCTTTCCTTCCCCCCCTCCTTTAAAAATTAAAAAGCTTAATTTTATTTGTAATTCTTCAAGCTTTAGACTCTTCCTGTGTATCTCCCAAATATTAACTATTCAGGGTGTGATTTTGGATGACTTTTGTCATTAATGCAGATGCTTACAATACAAGTCATTCCCTACAAGCTATGAAGGTCCCAGGGGTGTGTGGGGCAGGGGTGGGGAAGCAAATCTTATAACCCCAGATGCAGAAATTACAACATATAGCCACAGAGGACATGAGATTGTATTGAGAATCTTTCTGATGATTTCAGTGCATTATTAGTCTGAATTTAGAATCACAATGTTTTTCAAGAAGGAGTCTTCTAGTTCACCTGCTGGCAGTTTAAGGAGATCACATTGGAAATGACAGAGAGTCATCCACCCTCTGCTTAAAACCCACCAAGGTAGTCTATTCCACGCATGCTCAGTGAGACTGCAGATGACTGGAGCATAGCATATTTAGGCGAGTGAGAGAGAGGAACCAAGGAACCCCACAATTTACAAAAGAGGTTGGAGGGGGAACGGGAAGAATCTTTGAAAGAACATGCTCTATTCACATTAAAATGACCATATATTCACTCTTGTCATGCTAAATTGTGAATATAATGATTAGCCAAAAGCTCTGGGTCCAGTAGCCCCCTCAGCAATGCTGAAGGACAAGCAGAAGCAAAATTGAAGCGGAATTGCAGTGTGGCTTCATGGGAACCCCCCCTTCCAGATGGGGGGGGGGAAGAACCAGGACCAAAGGAGACACGCCCATCACACCAAACAATAGCGCACTGAATGTGAAGTTGCCTAGGAATAGGGTTTGTGACTTCGCTAGTTCACCAAATTTACTTAACTGTGGATTGACGCGTGATTGCATTCGGACTGCCAGCGATTGCGTGTGGTAACCTTTCCCGCAATAACATGAATACGCATGATTGTGTTCAGGATGACACTGGATTAGTCTTCCAATTTCAGTCATGTGATAGCCTCCTTAGAATTTGAATCCATGGATTCAAGTGCCATGCTCTATAGCAGAAGGAAGCAAGCTTGCTTCATCTTCCATATGACAGACCTTCACATATTTAAAGATAGCTATCTTATCACTTCCCAGTCTTCCGTTCTCTTGGATAACATACCTAACTCCCTGAACCATTACTCATAGGGTTTGATTATATGACCCACTGCAATCTTGGTTACCATCCTTTGGACATATTAATCAATATTCCTCTTAAACTGTGGCACCAGAAATGTTTACTGCCAATGCAGAATATATCAGTGCTATTAATTCTCTCACTCTGCATACTTCTGATGATGCAGCCTAGAATTGCATTGGTATTGTTGCTGGTACATAACAGCTGCTGACTCATGTTCACTTATGCTCTACTAAGATCCCTAGATCACTTGCACGTGTACTGATGTCAAGGCAGGCATCCCCCATCCAATATTTCTGCATTTGATTTTGTTGCCTTATGGTATATAGTACCTTACATTTATCCCCACTGAAATTCATTTTGTTAGTTTTGGTCCAGTTCATCAGCTTATCAAAGTCATGTCATCTTGAATCCTGCTTCTGACTTTTGAAGGATTAGCTTCAGATTTAATATCATCATCTGAAAATTTAATGATCATGCCCTTTATTCTGTTACTCATTTATAAAGTTGTTGAATAACATTGTTCCCAGGCCAGACATGCTAACAGTGATTAAAAACTACCTGTATAACCAGGGCAAACCTTTCCATTAAATGGAGTCAGATATCTTTCTTAGACGGCTGGTAAACCATTCTATTTCTTGGTAAACCATTCTATTTCTCTCCCTGATAAATTCCCCACTGCTTTGGAAAGGAAGTACCCTTCTAAGCCAGGCACTTGTCCTTATTGGCTCTTATGGAGAGTGCTAGTTGCTTTGTACAGCCTTCCTACTTGGTTTTACATGGTTTCCAACTGTGCAGAGAAGTCTTTGTTTGTATGCATGTAGGCTCTGTTCTGCCGCTCATTGCATGGAGGCACAGGAATATAATTCATTGTTGATTTTTTTCTCAAAGGAATTTTGAGAAATTTTACATTTTTTTTCTTGCTCCAAGAATGTCTTCAGTGGCTGAGCAGTTTCTGCAGTCTATTCACAGTTTGAGCCTTTGTGCAAAATTCTCATATGTGCGGTTTTTGTGTGTGCAGAAAACAGCATTTTCTGTACAGAAAATAATGTTTTATACTGTTTTATGCACAAAACAGCCACATGCTTTTTTATATGCTTTCCCTCTGCTGTTTTTAATATCCTGTTTTCTAGACAAAACAACTGTATGCAAATTTTGTGTATCTTAAATCTGCAAAGATTCTCATCAGTCCAGGATTCTTCTCATCAGGATTTTTTGACACTCAAGACCATTTCAACCATTAATAATTTTTTTTTTTGGAATATTTTTCCATCCCTAATGTAGGTTGGGAGTGCCATAGCTTGTAATTACTACTACTACTCTACTACTACTACTACTACTACTACTACTTTTTCTTTTTGGATTACAACTTTTAGGATCCTGCAGCCAGCAAGACTGCTGGGAGTTGCTCCAGAGTATGTGGACAAGAGGACTAATCCCAATCCACTCTCCATGAATTCACTATAGATACAAAAGGGGCTTCACAGTTTCAAAGCATTTTGGGAAGTTGGATCATGAAAATAATACTTAACGTGCTAGTGCATATGTTTGTGTGTGTGCGCGCATGTACGTATGTGAAGCAATTATTTCTTAGCATTCCTAGCAAGTGTGTAAAATTTATCCCCCCTTCTTTCTTGAGGACACCATAAATGGCTGAAGGACTGAGAAGGGGCAGAGGAGGAGAAGGAGAGGGGAGAAAAGAGAGAAAGAAAAACAGTATGAACATGCATGGCAGGCAAGGAAATGCCTGCTTTAAAGAAGTGTTTGTCTCTGGTTTGTTTAGTTATCCTCTAGGTAATTTTGCAGCTGACAAGCTAAGGCTGCTTAGGCTGAGGACCAAACAATATCTTCACTGTTTCAGCAACTCCTGCCCAAGTCCAGGCTTCTGATCAGGAGGAAATGGCAGAGAAGGCTCATTTATAGCTGAAAATGTCCCCAGAAAGCCTTGCACCAAAGGATGTCCAGCAATTAAGATGTGGCTTCAAATGCCAAGTCTTTTGGCTGTCACTTAAAATAATGCTCAAGCCTTAAATTGTTCTTTTTCCTTGAAGGAAAGATTTGGATTGCCAGGGGTGCCCATTTCCATAACCTAGGCCGGTTACAAACCGGCACTTGGGATGTCCGCAGGACATCCCATTTTAAAAAAGGGGTGTCTCTTCTAGACGCCCCTGGGTCTAATACGGACTCTGTCCGTACAATACGCTGTGCGTCCGAACGTGTCGCGGCGCCTGTGACATCGCGAATGCGCCTCTGGCGCCTCGCGACGTCTCAGAGGCGCCGCAGAAAGAAGCTCCAGTTTGGAGCTTCTTTTTTGCTCCGTAAGGGAGCCACGCGGTGTGGCTGCGATGGCTCCCTTACGGAGCAAGCGGCGGTAGACCGCCCCAAAGCGGCGGTCTATAACCCGCCCCAGTTTTCTTCCTTCATGTTTCCCAATGGGGACTGTCTGACATGAATATTTTTAGATATGGGTTGGCTCTACCAGTATGCTGATCACACCCTTCTTTTTTTTCTTCATTTAAATCTAAGGAATCCATTTCAGTCATAAACCAGTTGTCTGAATTCAGCAACACATGGCTGGGGTAGGTGGGTGGGTGGATAAATTGAAGCTTCTTATTCCAAAGAAAGATGGGAAATGGAGCCAGCTTGTTCTCTGCTGCTCCAGAGACTAGAACATGAACCAATGGATTCAAATTACAAGGAAACAGTTTTTTAAAAAAATATTACTAAAAACTTGTGGACTGCAATTGCTGTTCAAGCATGGAATAAACTGCCTCAGAGGCTGGGGGACTCTCCTTCTTTGGAGATCTTTAAGCAAAGGTTGCACGGCCATCTTTTGGGAATGCTTTAGTTCTGTATTCCTGCATAGGAAGAGATTGGCTGGGATTGACCTAGCACTTCCTTTCAACTATGATTCTATAATGCTATGAAAACAGAGGTGCTTTTGGTTAGTCAAAATTTAACATATACTGGAGGCATTACACCCACCCTGAAAATGCAGTTTTCAGCTTGTGTACATTCTGTACTGAATTCAATTCAGTGCAGTTTAGGGACATAAAATATTATTTGATCCTAGCAGGCTTTGGGTCCCACAAAAACAACTCTAAGGGCCACAATTTTCCAACACCAGATTATGGTACTCCACTATGTAAGCTGCATTTAGAAAGTGTTCAGATATTTCTGTTGGGTGAAAGGGCCATGATTACATTGCTAATATGACTATTGTCTTTCAACACTCTATTGCTCTGTTTCTGGGCATAACACTAAGTGCTGGTTATAACCCATAATGCCCTGTGTGACTTAGGAGTTTATCACATGCAATTTTAGCACTGACCCAGGCACAGGACAGGATCGGGCTGGAACGGGTTAAAACTGATTTTGTTGCATGCAAAATTGCTGCTGTGCTGCTGCCTGGCTGCTGCCTGGCCATCACCCGTCCTCCAGCTGCCTGGCCATCACCCGTCCTCTGGAGCCGGAGGCCACTTTTGGTACTACTGAAACTTTCCATAGTACCAAAATTGGTTGCACTGTTAGAGGATGGGTGATGGTCGGGTGGCAGCGCAACTGAAATTTGCATGCGTTAAAATCAGTTTCAGCCCATTTCAGCCCAATCCCATCCTTTGCCCAGGCTGGCGTTAAAATTGCATATGATAGGCCCGTTACAGACCGCCACCGCTGGTTGCAGCGTCCGGGAACCGCAACAGCCAAACGGCGCGGTTCCTGGACGCTGCAGAGAAGGAGCGTGAAAATAGTGCTCCTTCCTGGGCCCTGGAAGAGACGCCGCGAGGCGCTAGTTGTGCACTCACGGTGTCACTTCTGTGGCGCCCTGGAATGGCCGCCGCCATTTGTTACGGACTGAGTCCGTGGTAGGGTTAGGGGCATCTGGAAGAGACACCCCTTTCTAACCCTAGCACGGACTGAGGCCGTCCTAGGGTGCTCGTGTGTAACGGGCCATAAACTCCTTAGATTTAGGTTAAGGAGGTGAAAAGTATCTCAACATTGCAGAGTGTGTAATCAAGACTTCCCACCTTGCCATGAGAGGGTCTCAAAAAGTCTCCAACCTCTTTGAGAGATCTCACCTCAGGTGCAAATTTAAGACACCAAATTGTTTTGGATGTTGATGCTGAAGTTTCTGAAATTTGCACAAAAGCATTTTGCATAAAACTTCCATCTGCAGAAAACTAGCATGCATGCACACATGCAAGAAGTGCAACTTGGAAGGCTGATGTGTCACAAAGAAACAAAGAATCTATTCAGTGGTCTTCCTTTTACTACAAGGCAACTGTTACATGTTCCAATACTGCACAATTTATAGAAATGTGTAAAAACATACTTTTTCACAGTGTTTTTTGAATCAGCAGAGGGCTGGTTTAGATAACCTTTGAAGCTCCTTTCAACTCTCTGATTTTGCAGAACATCATATCTTTCTTCGTAGGAAGAATAAATTTAGTTGGTATAGGAACAGATTGCATTATCCCTCACTAGAAGACATATTATATGAACAACTCCTTCACTACCTTTGATATAAATACATTCACCACTTGATAGAACCCAGTATTTAATAAGGTACATGTATCCCATGTAATAAAAGTAATTTTATATTTTTCCTCCTTTTAACTTTTTTTTAAAAAGAATCAAGAAAGTGTGTGCATGATTTCTAAAATAATTTTATAAAGCATTCATATAATGCTTGGTGCAGCATTCCTAGCACTAGAGAATCCAGCATTATAAATAACATGCTAGATATTTATAAGATGTGAAATGTCACATTTTTCCTGTTTACTTTTCGGTTGAATTGCTTGCTCATGAAAAATGAGAGATGGACTCCAATGGCTAGACAGAACTATTGTACAAAGAGAAGGCACTGTACAAACTGTCCTAGAAAGCCTTGCCAAGTGCCAAGCCACATCACTTCTGATCTGTACCTCATGTCCTCCCACCCTCTGCTGCCCAAACTCATTGGTTCTTTGGGCTGTACAGGAAATGTTAACTACAACACTTAGGAAATGCTCTTTCTGGGATGTGCACAGAAACGAGAATGAAAGGCCACTATGGCCTTGTGCCAGAAAGAATACAATGCAGGGGGTTCTTTGCTGAATGGCATTCTAGGGCCTTGCAAATCTCAAACACACAAATGACACCTTCTGCTTTTTCACCATTCATAGACAGAGTAAGATCCATTTATCTAAGTTTGCAAGAACACACAGATGCCATGAGCTTTGAAAAAATTCAGATTAGAACTCTCCAAATCCCCAAAGTAATTTTTCCAGGTTTCTTCAACATACATGCATTCAGCTCAATGTCTTAGTACTATAATTTTACTTTAATCATAAAGTACTTTAAACATGCTGTGGCTGCATCCCAATGAATTCCAGGGCTTCAGGGAATGCTAGACTTCTCTGGCTCAGAATTCTAAATACTTCTTTCTATAATGTAAGTGCCAGAATTCCATATGATGGATCCATGGCAGTTAAAGTGAAATAATAGCATTCTAATTGTCTAGTGTGAAAGGGTCCTTTAAAGGATCATATACAAATGACTGGTGCAGTTGCACTTTTACAGGCATTGTGCTAAATGTGCATGAATTGATTGGATGGGACCAAACACATGCCCAACGGATGCAGGGATGAGTGAGAGGCCAACAGCACAGACCTGTTCTCACCATGGGTGCATCTACACTGTAAAAATAATGCAGTCTGGCACCACTTTTAAGCACTATAGCTCCATACTATGGAATCCTGGGATTTCTGGTTTTACAAGGTCTTCAGCTTTATCTGCCAAAGTATGCTGGTGCCCCACACACTAGAAATCCCAGGATTCTGTAGGAGAGAGCCATGACAGCAATGCCCAACAACAATACATCAACTTTATTAAGTGATATTTAAAGCTATCTATCATTTCACTTCCCAGTCTTCTCTTCTCCAAGCTAAATTAGCAGATAAGAAATTTAAAAAGATTTTGTATTTTTTTGCAAATATTTATTTTGCACAAAAATTGATTTTGCACCATTGCACAATTATACATAAAATACTACATTTTATGCAAAACATTTTTTCATGGAAACATACACACACACACACACACATGCACATACACACACACACAGAGGTTTTGGCTAAGTACCACCAAAGCCAGACCAGAAAACCTGAATAAAAATCCAGTGTCCTTTTGTTCTCTTTGAAAAACAAACAAACAAATAAACAAAAACAAAAATGCAGAAACTTTTTTTTGGAAGGGGTACATCTAGGAATATAATTCACTAATTTCTTCTCAAAGAAAAGAATGAGTAATTGCGGGCCCAAATAGCCAGGCCAAAATAAAGCTGCTTCGAGTCACTTTGGAGGCATGCTGTTTAAATGCTGCTTGTGTCCTAGGAGGCTGGAAGCTATACCAAAGCCATGCTTTAGCCCTAAGGGCTGGAGCACAGCTCTGGTGCAGCTTCTGGCCTCTTAAGATGCATGTGTCATTTAAATAGCATACCACCAAAGTGACCCAAAGGAGGTTTATTTTGGCCTGTCTGTTCGGGCCTTATAATATTATGTACAAATATCATTCATGGTTTAATAATATTCTGCACAGACAATGCTGTTTCTGTCTAAAACAAACATGTGCAAATCTTGTGTAGAATTTTATCTTGAACTGCAAAGATCACCATCTGTACAAAATTCTTCTCATCACTTAAAAATTTGCTTTTCAACCTTTTCCTAAATACTTTTAAATGTTCTTTCCATCCCTAATGTGGTCAAGACATTCTTTCTCATCAAGGATGAGAAAACATAGAGTCTAATGAACATGAGCAGGTCACTTATTGTCTGGTGATATTACAATAAATGCAATATAGAATGTGATCTACAGGTGGAGTGGCAGGCTTGGTCGACACCTCCCACCCACATGATCTTACCAAATTTTCTTCTTCCAAGTATGGTAAACATTTGTTCATAAGGAATGGAGAAATGCTCTCTCTCTCTCTCTCTCTCTCTCTCTGGCTTTGCTTCACGAATGAAGATTCAGGAAGGATTCATCCCGCGCTTTGTACAAGCGCGTTGGTGACTAAAAAGGCCAATTCAGGATAAACAGGTCTGGTTGCAGAAAGCACAGCAGAAAGTCTCCTTGGGTGATGTTTCCAGGTTGTGGTTCTTTCTGCGTTATCGTTTCTCTTTGAGGCTCGTTCGGCGTGAGCTTTCGAAGAAGGCTGCAGCGTCATGGATAGTGCGTCTCCATGCCTCCCAATGCGAGGCCAGGGAGGACCATTGTTGGTGATCTATCTGGCCAAGCCTGAGATGTTGTTTCAGGG
This sequence comes from Sceloporus undulatus, assembly GCF_019175285.1. Classification (NCBI taxonomy): domain Eukaryota; kingdom Metazoa; phylum Chordata; class Lepidosauria; order Squamata; family Phrynosomatidae; genus Sceloporus; species Sceloporus undulatus. The sequence continues at coordinate 32,977,214 of NC_056525.1, read as the reverse complement.
AGTCCTTGTATCTCTTCTTTGGGGCGCCCCTCTTACGCTGACCCGTGGCGAATTCACCGTAGAATACTATTTTGGGGAGGCGATGGTCCTTCATCCTAGAAACATGTCCTGCCCAGCGCAGCTGCATCCTCAATAGCATGGCCTCAATGCTGGTGATACCTGCTTGCTCGAGGACAGCAACATTTGTCACATAGTCAGTTCAGTGTATATTTAGAATTGTGCGTAAACAACGCTGATGAAAGCGTTCAAGGAGTTGTAGGTGTTGGCGATAGGTGACCCATGTTTCAGACCCGTGTCTGGGAGAAATGCTTTAAGTTTGTAATAAACAGAGATGTTCTGCAATTCTCTGTTACATACATCTTGTGGTTTTGTACGTAACATATATAATAATGTCAGAGTACATGTAGATGTGTCACCCTACAGCTGACCATATGTCACAGCTAGAAGGCACCAAGTTCATGGAACTTGTCTATTGTCTGGTTATGCAGCAAAACAATATCCAACTCCTGTATGAATGGAGAGGCCTTCTGAGAATATATAAACTGGCCATCCCTGACTTAGATTCTAGTATCCATCAGTCTAACAGGGCTCTTGTACCTTTGCCAGCAACACAAGATTTTATCTACTTCATTCATCTGTTTATCCATCTTACCCATTTTATCCTTGCATCTGGGAAAGCTTTACCTGTTGGATTTTTGCCGGTCATGCAGATGTTAAAATGTTTAAAGGATGGCAACTTACTGTTCTTTCTGTGGCGCATACTTTTCAGCCTCAGGGATAAGACACTAACCACCCAACAGTCCAACAGACCAGAACAGAGATCAGACAAGCTAACTTTAGTTGCATTCAGCTCCTCACATTATCAGCTTACAGATCAGGAAGCTGTCTTCCTTCTCTGTCCAGTTCTTTCCAAATCTGGCTTAAAATGCAGCCCCCACAAACATGCTCTCCAAGCTCAAGATGCTCTCCATACCCCCCAAAACCCAAACAAACAAACAAAAAAAATTTCCTGGCAACGCTTGAACCTCATCTGCTTCAGCTTCTGGGAGACATGTTTTTTGTATCACTGTTCTGGCTCGGAACTGCTTGACTCAACTCATCCCAACTCTCTGTCTTGTATAGCTGCAAAAAAACCCTGCCAGAGAAACTTAAGAACATAAGAGGATTTTTAATGGATCAGAACCAAAATCTGTGTAGTCCAGCATTCCATCCAACACTGACCAACTAAATGCTTCAAGTCGTGTGGCAGTTGCCTCAGGCAATAGGGCAGCTGGAGCAGCAAATCCAGTGTTCAGCAAGGCTGTTTCTTCTGAAAAGCTGCCACCACTTGGCTTTACTCTCTCTGGTGGCAGAAACATTAGCTGCGTCTGTCTTAGCCCCTTCCTCTTTTCTTTTAGTTGGGCAGGTCCCACTTGTCCTCCTCTCCTTTAATATGGGAGCATAGGCAATGCGACCACCGCATAGTTCTTCTTTTAGGCATTATAGGTCAAGAAGATGGGGGCATAGGTACAGTCCATGCAGTGTACTCTTTCTGAGGTAGGGGTCACACCTGTGTCATTCTCCCTATTTTTATCAGTCAGGGCACTACAGTTTTCTCATCCTCTGGTGGGAAAGGTTGCTCCCTTAGGTGATGGAAAAGCTTGGGCCATCCCTGCTAAGGAAAATCACCCGGAGTCCTTTCACACTACACAGAGGTATAGCATTATGATCCCATGGTTCTGTCCAATAGCACGCTGGGACTTGCAGTTTAGGAAAGGGATATTTAGGATTCTCAACTAAACAGATCACACAACAAACTCCAGGATTTCATAGGATGCAACAGTGGCAGTTAAAGCGGAATCACAGCACTATCATAACTCAGTCTGAAAGCCCCAGGCAGTAAGGATGTAAATCTTGATTTATTTTATTGTCATATGCACACACACAAAAAACTTTTCAAAATTTTCTTCTTGCTAGGTAAGGTTTTAAAAATCATTATTTTTCTATGGTGCTGAAGATTACATTTTGAGTGAAAAAAATCATGATGCAGTAACCTTTGATGTAAAAACATTTTTGCACAAAACAATGTATTTTCTACAAAATAATTTTTGGCACCAAAATGCTGTTTCTGAATAAAAACAAAGGTTTTTCCCCCCCCCCACAAAACATTTTTGCAAATATAATGTTTTGCAAAGCAAAGCCCTGAAAAGGGAAAAAAAAAAAAAAAAAAGAGAGAGAGAGAGAGAGAGAGAGAGAGAGAAGAATAAAATGGATTCCAAGATTTGCTCAACAGGGGGTTTCAGTAGTATGAGAAAAGTGTTCATTACTTTACACCAGGAGCCCTGGTGCACAGTGGTTAAATGCCAGTACTGCAGCCACAAGGTTGTGAGTTTGATCCCAGGGATCCAAGGTTGACTCAGCCTTCCATCCTTTCATAGGTCAGTAAAAAGAGTGCCCAGCTTGTTGGGGGGCAATTGGCTTACAGATTGTAAACTGCCTGGAAAGTGATGAGTTCAGTATGAAATGGTATAGAAATGTTTTTGTTTTTTTAAAACAGGACATATTTCTATAAACTGGCAAGCATTTTGAACACAAAACGTATGTTTGCTGCTCTTGATAACTTGGGCCTAGTACAGATCGGTGTTTTGTGCTGGCCTGGAGCTGAAATTAGGGCTCGGTAGGGTGAAGCGTTCACACATTCCCAAACCCTACCGTGCGCTGGGGGCACTATCTTGGCACACCGCCATTTACACAGGGCACACAATGATGACGTGCCTCGTGTGCCGTGTCCAAACAGTGTGGTGCATGAGGGACGCTACAGCGCCACGCCAGGGTGCTTATGGCACCTCTGTAGCAGCGGGAAAAGGAGCCACGTTTCACAGCTCCTTTTTAAAGTGGATCGTTGCCGCGATGTACGGTTGCCATGGCAATGATCTGTATAGCCCCATAGTCTTTTACTGCACTGAATTAACTGGTTTCACTGCTTTGAAATACACAAGCATTCTTTTACCATTTTTAGACAAAGTTGCATAGTTCAGTTCCTCAGCTGATACAGATGAATGCTGAATGAATAGGATTCCGCCACATAAGGAAATACTTCAATATGGCTTGAGAAAGCACTTCCCAATAAAATTTACTAGCAGCTTATTTTTAGTCAGTTCTGTATAAATTAAAATTGCCTGTCATTTATAAAGTTATTAAGTTTAAGTACAGAAATCTATTACCAAGGTAGGTAGCAGGGGCCATATATATATTTTAAAACAACTAGTTGCAGATGAGAGACCTTTAGGAAAGATATTTGAGATCTTATTAACCTTTCTGTTTATCAAGTGGGAAATGACAAGACCAAATAACCCAGTTGGATCCTGTTATTAACTTTTTACATTATTAGCTTTTTTTTAATTGCTTAACTTTTAACTTTAATGATCTGCGCGTGCTTCAGGTGGGTTCTGGCTACAGCACAGGGTTCCAATCTGACCTTCTCTTCCCCAGCCATTGCTGGACAAAAGCCCAAGCTGCGAGTGCCAACCATAATTTTGGCTGGGCACTTGGCAATCTCTCCAGGATATTTCCTAGTGAACTTCACCCTACCTTCCATGACACAAAGGTAAAATGTGCATTAGGCTAGCTTCAACAACAGTCTTATTTCTTACCTCCTACACTCCATGACCCACAATGACAAGTCAGTAGGTGTCTCTTTCATTTAACAGGAGCTGAGGGGTGCTCACCACCACTGCCCCTTCAATTCCCTTCTTGCCTACTTGTCAGTCGCTGCCTATTTATATTTCTACATCTGGTGCAAATTGTCCTTTTATCCATACAAAAACAATGCAGAGTAGGTTTAGAAAAACATGGAAAGGGAAGAGAAAATTCCTACCCCATGATCAACAACTGCCTGCACTGCTTCAAGGGTGGGTGGCTGTGCCAAGTAACAACAAAGAGGGGAGAGTTTGAGACAAAGGCTCATAAGTACTCTGCATCTCCTTGTCTGGGCCTGGCACAGTGACCAATATGACAACTGTTTATCCCCACTCAGGCCACTTTGGCCTAAGATCATCTCCTAATCATAGCCACGCTTTGCTGTGCAGGAGCAGGTCTGCATTCCTGTGATGCTGGATGGATAAGATGAGTATTAAGGTAGTTTCCAGCTATGAAACTCCACAGGCCAACTGGAACCAACAGTAGACAAATGAATTGATCTTGTTGGTTTGATAGTGTATTGATTCAAATGTACAACCACAGTTCTAATCCTACAAACCCAAACACAGTATAACCATGTTCATATAAGGTTCAGTAGTATCCTCTGTGCCTTGAATAAATCTATTAAATCACACACTATGTAACAGCTTATGTTAAATAATGTCAATCATAGTAGTAGTAATAATAATAATAATAATAATGCAGGGGTATGAAGTGGTTTATTACTGAAGGCAAGTCTGTTTTCACCCAAATACTATTTGCTGATGATTACTACTAAAGAAAGAGAGGAAAACTGCATAAGAGATAGTTAGACACAATCAAGGAGGTCATGGATTTGAGCCTGCATGGCCTGAGCAGAGAGGTTAAGGATGGGAGGCTTGGAGATATCACATTCATGGGGTCACCAAGAGTCAAAGTCAACCCAAAGGCAGTTAACAACAACAACAACAACAACTAATGTTTTTACTTTTTGAATTTCAGTTCCATCTGACCTCACTGATTACGTCCGCTGCCATCAAATCATGTGTATAATAATCTAGCTAAAATTGTTATGATACATTTGAAGTATGACTCTTCTAGCTAAGATAGTTCTCCATGGATCTGATATTGTGGGCTCTGAAATCCATGAAACCTTATGTTAGGTATTATTGTTGGTCTTTAAGGGGCCACAAGACTAGCTTTTGCATAGGTTTACACAATCTTGCAATCAGAGAATACTACAGGGTTGATTCTTATGTCTTTTTTCCATGGTCAGGTGAAATTTTACAATCATCTCTCCTGATCAAACCCTTATAAATGGTTCAATATATGTTCCAATCTCAGGTCGCTACAAGTTCAGCAAGCCTCAACAAATCACATCTGCTAAACTCATGTTGGCCTGCAATCAAAATGTGCATTGAACCATTAATAAGAATGGGATCCATCTGGATGCTCACTGTGGTGAAAAAGAACATCAGCCAGTAATGTTAATCCATTCTTCTTAATTTTAGTTCTGAAGACATTTCTAGTACACAGAGCAACTACTTATGTCCAATTCATGTGTGTGAAACTGCAGATGTGTATATGTGTTTTCAAGTTGCCTGTCAACATACAGTGATTCCATAGGATTTTCTTAAGAAAGAATCCTCAGAGGTGGTTTCACCAGTTCCTCTTTCTGAAATACAACTTACAGCACCTGGGATTCATTGGTGGTCTCCCACGCAAGTAACCAAGGCTGATTCTGTTTAGCTTTCAAGATCAGACATGATCTGGTGCCATACATGTATTTGAAGGTATATGACATCTTCACAATTTATTGATTGGCAACTCATATGCATAGCCAATGACCTTGGGTTCAACAGCCCACTGGAGACAGTGGAGCATCAGTGATAAAATTATGAATATATTTTTTAGAATTGACAAAGCTTGGGGGAAATGTTCTTCAGTTTGCCTCTAAAAATGACCTGAAATGCCCTTCAAGAGTAACTTTAAAAAGCAACTAGAAAGATATTATCCAGTAAACAAATGAAGTGACTACATTCCTAATTGTTATAGTACTTTTGAAATATGACTCATTTTTGCTGTCATCCAGTAACTGCTTAGAGGCAATGACATTAATGTAAAATTATAAAATTAATTACTACTAAGCTTCTCCCCCATTATCCTATGCAAAAGTGATATCAGTGGAGGAAAATCATACATCAAGCAACCCTTGGAGACCAAGAGAATTCAGATCATCCTTTCTGTTGTTTTGTGAAGCAAGCTATAAAATGAGGCCTTCTGCAGGATTTCTTGGAAGAAACAAATAGGTTCTTTAAAATGCAGTGAAAAGTGGTGGTTGTTTTTAATTAACTGAGGGATATAGAAACACTGTTTCTTTTGGCAGAAAATGTTAAATTTCTCTCAAAAAATTAAAATTAAAATGTATGTCATTGGCTCACTAGGAAGGACCATGAATCCAAGTAAATTTAATTTAATTTTTATTTTTTTTAAAAAAGAATGGATCCTTCTTTCTTGAATCAACAGAATTTTGGATATAGTTTAATCCATATTTGCATTAAGCCCTGACTAAAAGTTTCCAGTAGAAATCAAGCCTTTACTGCCACTGGATGGCTTTTTTTTTTTTTTAAACAACAACACTTTGAACAGTTTAAAAGTTATTTTGATGGGACTGTGGCAAAGATGCCAAGATGTATGTCATTTGTTGTTGCTGTTATCCTCAGTGCTTACTAAATCTTAAAGTCCTCTGCTAATGTAGGTTGCAGCATGCAAAACAGTAACTCACATGCCAGCAACACTGAACGAAAAAGGAAAACTGGGGCATTCTTACAATTTCAAATCATGAGCTTGGAAAGAAACATAAACCAGAACTGGCCCTACCATTAGATAGAACAAGGCCCCCAATTCAGTAGGCAAATCTTGGGAGTGCGGTGAGCAGCAGGAACAACAGCCTGGTTTTTGTTTTTGAACACCTTAGAACTGTACGTTTTGCACAGCTGATTTAGGGCCCCTAAATTGGCCTGCTGCCTCAAGTGTGGTAGCTGACACCATTTCATTGTCAATGTTTAAGCAAGATTCAACTGTCAGTCCAGCTGGCTTCTCTAGGTGGAATAGGGCAGTGAAGCTATCTGGTCATTTAGCATGGGTCTTGAATGCACTGGCCCAGTGCAGCCTGGAGTATCATGGCCTCAGAGCTGAGCTAACCTTCCCTCATTGTAAAGGTCCTTTGTTCCGATGCCAGGTGGCAGACTGCACACACAACTTGCTGACCCGCCTAGGGAGTATGCTGAGGTGACAGATCTCTTTGCTTGGTCACATGGCTGGGCCCCTTGTTCTGACCTCAGAATGAGTGAGCGACTGGTGGTGACTCACAGTAGTGGCAGATGGGCTGAGTGGCACAGTGGGCTGCATTTCAAACAGCCACCCAGCATTGGAACAGAGGGCCCCAGATCTACCTAGAAGATCCAGAGCAACTGATGAGATATTTAAGTAAGTATAAAGAGTTAAATACTGGTATTGGTGCTAGAAGGACTGGCCATCGTCTGGTCTGTTTGCACCAGAATCGGGGGTTGCATTATCTGGTCTCCATGCCAAGATGACTGGGATAGGCCAGTTTATTTGGCTCATGCAGACTGGACATTAGGGAGCAAAATGTCTTATGATAGTCTAATCATAAACTGGAAATGGCACCACAAATGCACTAACTGAGATTATTTAGTGCACTGAGAGGTGAATTTGCCCCATAATAAAAAATGAATAACTCATTGGTAGATTTTTTTTTTTGAAAAGCCCTATGCATTTCTTGTGTAATCATCTGTACCATTCCAGAATGACTGACTGTACAATCCAAGTAAAATCCAAGTGAATCAGACTTCAATTACAGAAAATTAGATATCGCATGCATGACTAACTTGCTAATTAGCTTACTTGCTGTTCACCACTATGATCTTTGGAATAGCGGTATATAAATAAAACAAATTATTATTATTATTATTATTATTATTATTATTATGATCATAGAAGATATAAGATGTCAAAGATGTTACAGTCTACTGAAAGATGATACAGTCACTATACCCTGACATGCACAGACAACTGCTAGTGTGCAACTGTAGGTCTTAATAAGACATAGAGGCCTAGATTTTGTTTCATCTCTCTCAGCATTAATCATCAACAGTGCAGAGGCTTGAAGATTTGCAGTCCTAGCAGTCTTTCATTAATTGGCACCCAGGCACCCAGACTTCAGTCCGCACACTACCTGGGTAAGAAGGGGGGAAATTGGATTTCCAGAAACTTTGCATTGTTGTCAGATATCTGAAGGACCTGCCAGGGTTTGAAATTCTTAGAGGAAGGCTTTCTCTTGGTGCCACTATTATCATGGGCATATTGGGCAAAGACATGGGAAAGCACCTTCTCTGTGGCTGCTGTCAAATTATATGGAGTTCTCCATTAAAGGAGGATATGTTAGCACCTTTCTACTCTCTTCCCAATCTCCTTGGCCACAGAAACTGTCATGTTGAGGGACCATGCTCCAGAATTTATCACTATACCACCCTTGATCAGGTGTCTCGATCTGCCTTTTCACTTTCACAGAGTCAGATGCCTTGTGAACTAAGGAGTCAGATATCTTGTGAATTCATAATACTAACAATATCTAAGGAACTTGTTCTAGCCCAAAGTTGGACGTCAGGGTCCTTGACTTCTTTTCTTTCTCTTGTATACAATAGGCAAAGAGCACAAACGCTAACCAAAAGCCACTGAGTCAAAAGGATGAAATAAAGAGAAGGAATTTCTTGTGCTCTGCAGAGGAAAACAGGCATAAAGAGGCATCATTCCACCAATTGTGTTATTGCCAGAAAAAAGTGATTAAAGGCAGAATCAGAGGATTCTAGACACAGTTGTTTAACTGGTAGCCAAAAGACTAAAAACTTTGTGTGTCAAACAAAAAGAAAGTTGTAATTGGGCATTTTTCTTAATCCTTTTCTCGGCTTCTGAATAAAAAGCAGAGAGACTGTCAGACCGTAACAGACCAATGGTCCATCCATCCCATCTTCCTGTCTCCAGTGGTATTGTGAACACTCAGAACACAACTCATTGTGCATTCCTACCCTGTATAAATCTTTTCTATGAACTCTTGTTCCAGTGAGACAATTATTTCTATGGTAACCCAGAGGAACAAGAGTTGGGAAACCAATGAGCAAAGTGAAGGTAGGATTTTAAAGGCAATGGGGCTTCTTATGAAGGCAGAACAGAGTAAACAAAAAAAAAGAAAAAAAAAAGGGGGGGGGGAAGCAACCCCAGAATCCTGCCTTGGGATGGAGGAATACATTCCTTTGGCTTTTAGATTTTCAGATTATTTTTGAGCTCAAGTTGTTTCTGTTCCAAATACAGTCAGCCCTCCACTTCCACAGATTGTTTATCCATGGATTCAACCTTTCACAATTTGAAAAAATATATATTTAAAAAATATAAATCCCAAAAATTAAACCTTGATTTTGCCATTTTATATAAGGGACACCATTTTACTATCCCATTTCATTTAATGGGACTTGAGCACCCATTAATTTTGGTATCCACAGGGAGTCCTGGAATTGAACTCTGGCAGATAGTAAGGGCCCACTGTACATAAATTGTCAATTTTGATAAAGTTACAAAAAAAAAAAAAAAAAAAAAAAAACCACTGAATCAAATCATTCATCAACTGACTGGTCAAATTTATTAGGCATAGCTATTCCTACTATGGAGAGGATCATTTTGTATCTGGCTGCCATATATGATGAAAATGAGGAGATTCCCTGAAAAAAAGAAGTGGCAGCCTTCATTCAACACTGGCATAACCTAATATGTAGGAATAAAGCCAGACGTCTAAGATCTAAATGCTCAGAAGGCTTGCACCTGGATGGATGAATCCATCACTTTTGTTTGTTTCAAAAACCTTTTATTCTGAACATGAAGAAATGTGTGATTTTTGTATATTCTTGTTTTTTTTAAAGAAACAAAATTCACACTCATCCTCATCCTGTCACGGGGCCTTGGTGAGTTATGCTATTGGTGTGCTATCAATTTTTTTTGTCCGTCTCTGTGCAAGACTAGAATAGCCATATGTCTTATAGGGGACAATTCTCTATCTGAAGAGCTATAAGTTTTCATAGGATAATAATACATGTGTATGAATACAAATTTTGAATTTGTTTCTACAATTTAAATAGAAATACAACACACTTTTCTGTAATGGGGAAGACCTTGACAAAGCAAGCTATGTGCCTGCTCAGTCTGAGGTCCAGGTATTAACTCCTGGTGCACAACATCAGTACCTAGCTTTCCCTTTCTATGGTTCTATATCATTATACTGGACTTGAACTGGACAGCCCTTCAAATAAACAATTATACTCTGTAAAATAGGTCACAGAGCCATATAAATGCCCATCTCTTCTGGACTGATCACTCCAGGCTTAAGTCAATAGCTGAAGCATCTAAGCAGACTGTGACCCTGTCATCCCAATTTCCATGCAACTGAAGTCCTACACTGAAATGGATTTATTTGTTACATTTCCCCAGGATGCTCATGCTGGTATCTTTCTCTGTGAAGAAGATAATGCTAAGAAAGCATGATTATCTCAATGTTATTCAATGTCTAAATTCTGTCTAAATTGAAAAACCAAGAGCCTAAAAACTGTTCTTGTTGTTGTGTGCCTTCAAGTCATTTTCAACTTATGGCAATCATAAGGAAGACATATCACAGAGTTTTCTTTGCAAGTTTATTCAGAGGGGGTTTACAATTGCCATTCTCTGAGTCTGACAGAGTGTGACTTGGCCAGGGTCACCAAGTGGGTTTCCATGGCCAAACAGTGATTCGAACCCTGTTCTTGAGAGTCATATCCCAGTGCTCAAACCACCACACTACCCTGTCTCCTAAAAATTACAAAAACCCAAAGCACTGTAGTGGTTAATCCAGCAGTCCTACTTCCAACATGTATGTACCAGAAGTTTAAAATTGTCATTCGCATGCTTTCTCCAGGCTCTCATGTCAAGTGAGGTACAGCAAGTGACCATGACTGGAGTCCAGAGACTCTAACCTGACACCCTCTTTGTTGTCTCTTTATTTTGAAAATAGCTTTATAAAAGTCTTCGTAAAAGTTTTCAATGCTCATTAACATATGTGGTACTTTTCATACTGTTTTAGCTCCAGATTTTTAAATAAAGTAGTGAACTTCTTTGGCTTTATTGTTGTGCTTTCTTTATTGTATTTCATTCTATGTTTAATTATGATTGTAATCACAATGGTTTTTTTTATTAGTGTTTAACATTGTAATCTGTCCAGAAAGTGCCTTCATTGGACAGCCTATATAAATAAACAAGCAAATGTTTAACATTTTATATAGAGAGACTTATATTCAAAATACATCTGGAAATACTCTAGTGCTACTTTCTTTACTCCAGAGTTAACAGAGGTCCATTTCTGTGCATATTTACTATGTCCCAGAAACTTTTTACCAGTTACTGTCTGTTGTCAGAACAAAATGTGAAGAAGGAGAAGCATGCTGAGTTTTATTTTTTGAAAGGGGTCTGCTAGTCTTTGATATTTATGTTTTAAACATATTTTAAATTCTTTAAAATTAATGTTTAATTTTAAATAATATTGTCAGTTTAATAGACTTTTAACATTTGCATTCTTCATTGTTTCAGCTGTAATTTGTTTTTAACTTATAAACAGCCTTGGATCCATATTGGGAGAAATATAGATATAAGTTAATTGATTCAATTGATATAATACACTCCAATTTGTGATCATTGGTGGGAAGGCAGGATGTAAATGTGACTAGTAAATGAGTTAGTAATATGACATTCAGTGCAACTTAATTCTAGGTAAATGTGTACAAGATTACAGTCTGAAGCATAATCAGTAGAAATAGTTTTGGTTGTAGAATATCTGTAAAGGAAAAAGAAATTAGTGTGAGTTTTCTGACATGTTCCAACCTTATCCTACAAGGAAGAAAGATAATGTAGTCAATCAGCTGTCTGGCAGCTGGAATGAAATCTCCTGAGATAGCAGACAGCGTATTATGATTGTATTTTGCACCTGCCAAAGAGTCTTAAGAGTAGCTATAACATAAAAATAAACCCACCTCACATCCATTCCTCATTTATGAAGGAGAGATGTTAAGCTAGATCAGCTATGAAATGAGAGCAGCAAGTCCTCAACTAGTGCCCACACAGCCTGTATAATGAATTCTATCTCTAACATGATTTGCTACATTGTCTTATGGAGTCCCCTCCTCTCATGTGATAAAGAAAGACATGAGACTGGCACCACTTTGGGTGTCTTTAATAGAAGCCATATGGTGAACCTGGCAAACACTGAAGTTTGTAACCTGAAGTGAAAGACTAAAACCATTTTATTCAGGGTTGGGATGAAGCAGGAACAGTCTGGTCTTAATCATGTGGTGTACCACATACACCACCACAGCTCTGCCTCATGGCTTCTGTTGGATGGAGTAGCAGGCCTCAAGAAACATTGTGGTCTAATGCAACTGAGCCCACCCATCTCTAGAGAAACTCTGGGATCAGAGACAAGATTGTGCCTGCCCCTCTCACCAGTGCTTTGAAACAAGCACCCATGAGACTCTCTCAAACTATTGGTAACATTTGGTTTGCAATCTGATGTTACCCATATCCTGGATATTTTAGACATTCATTTGTTTGTTTTTAATTATAAAGTCATTCGAAGACTTAGAGAAAAAGAAACATATAGGTATCTTCCACCACATTCCACAAATGCATTTTCCTAAACAAAATTGGGAATATCTTACTATACAGCTTCATTTATGTGCCTTCCATTTGGGCATGGATGGAAAATTCAGCCCTAGAGCAGAATATAGTCTTCTGAGTTATCCACGTGGCCCCCTCTGCCCCCATAGTACCAGCATTTGGTGGTTGTCACCTTTAATTCCCCCCCTCATCTCTTTGAAATGTGGAAATGCTTCTCCTAAGGCTTGACTACTGTCAGTAAGAGCTTTAAGCTAAAATATGGCCCTTCCCTTTACCTTCTGATTCCTTGAATCATTGGAATGTCCCTCCCAAGGACTTCTCTGAAATTGAATTTGACATTCAGGTAGAAGGAAGTTACTCAACCCTTGATCTAGACCAAAACAGATGTCATGGGTGTATCATTTACACATAAAGTAATTGGCAGACCCAGACTTATCCTTGGGAGTTACAACCTTGGTAAATGAAAGGAATACACTGGTGCCTCGGGATACGAAATGATCGGGTTACGAAATTTCCGGGATACGAAAAAGTTGGATTGGAAAAAACTGTTTCGGGTTACGAAATATTTTTCGGGTTACGAAATTCATTTCGGCGCGAAATTCAAATGCTGCAAAGTGCAGCTATAGGCTTTCCAGAGCTAACGGAAAGCCTAAGGGGGCTGGGTTAGGGGTTAGCTTTGGCGCGAATTTTGAATTTCGTTAGCAGTATATTGATTGGCTTGAGAAATCAAGCTGATCATCTGGATTGGCTAACGAAATTGGGGGGGGGGGGGGGGTGGCCTGACTTCAGAAACAAAAGCCGGCTTCCATTGATCTGCCCCCTTTGTCTGGCCTTGTGGACTGTTGAGGAAGAGTTTCTTCTGAGCTCTAACTCGTGGTTCCAGTAGAGGTTTGGACTTTTTCTGGCTTTCTGCCTTTGGACTTGTTCTGGCTTTGTACTGTACGTGTACAGTGCCAGGTGTACACTTCGGATCAAGACCTGCCATCAGGAATTCCTGTACAGGTAGGTGTATGGATTTATACCTTCTTCTTGTGGGGTGAGACAGTGTGACCATGCTTTTGCTGTGGGGTGGTGGGGTGCTTTGCTCATGGCTGTGATGATTTCAGAGTGTGGGGTGTGTGGCCATGGGGTTGCATTTTCAGATTTGGGGCTTCTGGGGTTTGGCTGCTTCAGTGCTTTGCTCATGGCTGTGATGATTTCAAAGTGTGGGG
>NC_056525.1:32961220-32963477 GCF_019175285.1 Sceloporus undulatus | reverse complement strand
CAGAGAGTGTGACCTTGGGGTTGCATGTTCAGATTTGGGGGGTTTGGCCTTTGGGTTTGGCTTCTTGGGTGCTTTGGTCATGGCTGTGATGATTTGAGAGTGTGGGGTGTGAGTTTTGCAAGTTTGGCCTTGGTCCCATGTGGGCCAGAGAGTGTGACCTTGGGGTTGCATGTTCAGATTTGGGGGTTTTGGCCTTTGGGTTTGGCTTCTTGGGTGCTTTGGTCATGGCTGTGATGATTTGAGAGTGTGGGGTGTGAGTTTTGCAAGTTTGGCCTTGGCTCCATGTGGGCCAGAGAGTGTGACCATGGGGGTGGGGGTGGTTTCCAATTGTGGCTTTTGCTCAGTGCCTGTGCCTTTTGTCCTTTTTAGGCTTGAGCTATGGCTCCCAAGAAAGCCACAGATAAAAGCGGCGGTGAAAAAAGGAAGAGGGCTCCCTTGTCCTTGGAGGACAAGAGGGAAATCATCGCCAAGCATGAGAGGGGCGTGCACTTGGTGGACATTGCCAAGGAGTATGGAAGAAACCCTTTGACAATTGGCACTGTCCTCAAGCAGAAGGAGGCCATCAGAAGCGTTGTGGCTCCTGCGAAAGGCGTGACTATGATTGCCAAGCAGAGGACACCAAAGCACGAGGAGATGGAGCGCCTGCTGCTCCTCTGGATTAAAGAAAAGGAGCGAGTCGGGGACACTGTGACCACCTCGGTCATCTGTGAGAAGGCCACCACCATTTTTGAAGACCTGGCCAGCAAGGAGGCAGGCGAAGGAACTTCTTCCCAGGAGGAGCCAGCCACCCCGGAATTCAAAGCCTCACGTGGCTGGTTTGAAAGGTTCAAAAGGAGGACCGGGATCCACTCTGTCATCCGTCACGGCGAGGCGTCCAGCGCAGACCACCAGGCCGCCGAAGCATTTGTCATCGAGTTCAAGGCCATGATGGAGGAGGAAGGCTACGTCCCGCAGCAAGTGTTCAATTGCGACGAGACGGGCCTCTTCTGGAAGAAGATGCCTCGCCGCACCTACATCACCCAGGAGGAGAGGAGATTGCCAGGCCACAAGCCTATGAAGGACCGCTTCACACTTCCGTTGTGTGCGAATGCCAGCGGGGACTGTAAGATCAAGCCCCTGTTGGTCTACCACTCAGAAAATCCAAGGGCCTTCAAGGCACACAACATTCAAAAGGACAGGTTGCCAGTGATGTGGCATTCCAATGGCCGTGCATGGGTCACACGCCTCCTTTTCGTGGAGTGGATCAACAGTGTCTTCGCCCCGACTGTGAAGCGGTACCTGGAGGAAGAGGATTTGCCCTTGAAGTGCCTCCTCCTCTTGGACAATGCTCCTGCGCACCCGCCTGGCCTGGAAAAGGACATCCTTGCAGAGTTCTCCTTCATCAAGGTCCAGTTTCTGCCGCCCAACACGACCTCCCTCTTGCAACCCATGGACCAGCAGGTCATTGCCAACTTCAAAAAGATCTACACCAAGCACCTCTTCAAGCGGTGTTTTGATGTAACGGAGAGCACACAGCTGACCCTGCGAGAGTTCTGGAAGCAGCATTTTGATATCGTCGTGTGCTTGAAGATGGTGGACTTGGCCTGGCAGGAGATCACCAGGCGCAACCTGATTGCTGCGTGGAGGAAGCTGTGGCCTGATGCTTCTTCCTTGGAAGGGTCACAGACCGAGGGTGCTGAGCCAGGTGAAGAAGAGGTGGCTGAGATTGTCTCCATCGCAAGGTCCCTGGGACTTGACGTGGACAACGAGGACGTGGAGGAACTCATTGAGGAGCACAGTGAGGACCTGACAACAGAGGACCTCAAGGCCTTGGCGGCCATGCAACACTCGGCCGTGGATGAGGACGTGCTCCATTTTGACAGGGGCCAGGAGGAGGAGGCGGCGGGGGCATTTTTGCCAACGGCAGAAATTAAAGACATTTTGCGGCAATTCCACAATGTGTCTTCTTATGTTGAGAAGCATCACCCTGAGAAGGTGCTCACCAGCCATGCCATTGCACATTTTGATAATGTCTGCCTTAGCCATTTTAGGAACCTGCTTAAGGCCCGGCAAAAGCAGACATCCTTGGACCAGTTCTTCACAAAAGAGGGAGAACCGTCATCCAAGAAGGGCAAAGGTGCTCATGACCCTTAAAAAAAACACCAAATTTAAAAAAAAAATTGTTGTTAAAATGGTTAACTTTGTTAAATTGGTTGAATTGGTTAAATTGGTTGAATTGGTTAAATTGGTTGAATTGGTTAAATTGGTTGAATTGGTT
>NC_056525.1:32887773-32961210 GCF_019175285.1 Sceloporus undulatus | reverse complement strand
GTCTGGGTTTAAATTTGGGTGTTTTGGCTGCCCCTCTCCTCCTCCTCCTCCTCCTCCTGCCTCACTCTGAGATGCCAGGACCAGCAAAGATAAGTCAAAAACTTTTTTTCTTTATCCTTTACAAACCTTTAGAATGGACCTGCAAGTCATTCTTAAGCTCTTTAGTGCCTCAGGCAACTTTGTATTGCATTGTATTGTAGGGTACTTAGCTTAATAGGCCTCTATTCTAACTTTGTTTTGACTTGCAGGTTCAGTCTGAGGTCATAGAACGCATTAGTTATTTTCAATGGAAAAAGTGTTTCGGGTTACGAAATTTTCGGGTTACGAAAGGAATGGCGGAACGAATTAATTTCGTAACCCGAGGCACCAGTGTACTGTCCATCTAGCGTATCTTGATTTCAGTAAGGCCTTTGACAAAGTTTATGATATTCTTGCAAAAAAGCTAGTAAAATGTGGGCTAGACAATGCAACTGTTTGGGGAATTTGTAATGAGTTGGACAACCAAACTCAATGGTTGCTGCCAATGGCTCCTCTACATCCTGGACAGAAGTGACTGGTAGTGTGCCACAGGGTTCTGTCCTGAGCCCAGTGCTATTCAACAACTTTATCCATGACATAGATAACAGACTAGAAGGCATGCTCATCAAATTTGCAGATGATACCAAATTAGGAATAGTGGTCAATACCCCAAAGGTCAGGATCAAAATTCAAAATGGCCGTAACCGGTTAGAAAGCTAACTAAGAACTAACATAATAAATTTCAATAGGGAGAAATGTCAGATACTACACTTGGCCTGTAAAAACAAAATGCACAGATAGTGGATGGGTGACACCTGGCTTGACAGCAGTGCATGCAAAAAGGATCTAGGAGTCTTAGTGGACCACAAGCTGAACATGAGTCAGTAGTGTGATGAGGCAGCTAGAAAAGCCAATGTAATCCTAGGCTGCATCAATAGCAATATAGTGTCTAGATCAAGAGATGTAATAGAGCCACTTTATTCTGCTTTGGTTAGACCCTGAATATTGTGTCCAGGTCTGGGCACCAAAATTCAAAAATGATGTCGACAAGCTGGAATGTGTTCAGAGGACACCATCCAAAATGATGAAATTCTAGAAACCAAGCCCTGTGAGGAGCAGCATAGAGAGCTGGGTATGTTTAGCCTGGAGAAGAGAAGGTTTAAGAGTGACATGATAGCCATGTTTAAATATTTGAAAGGATATCATATGGAAGAAGAAGCAAGTTTGTTTTCTGCTGCGCCAGAGACTAGGACATGGAGCAATGAATTCAAACTACAGGAAAAGAGATTCCACCAAAACCTTAGGAGGAATTTCCTGATGGTGAGAGCTGTTTGACAGTGGAACATGCTGCTTGAGAATGTAATGTTAAGCAGAGGCTGGATGTCCATCTTTCATGAGTGTTTTGATTGTGTGTTCCTGCATGACAGAGGGTTGGACTGGATAGTCCATGTGGTCTCTTCCATCTCTGATTCTATGATTAAGCAGGGTGAGGTATCAACCTCAGGCAGCAGACCACATTGACATCTTTCATTCCGGCAGCAGACTTTGGGTGTCATGACTTTGGGTGTTAATTTTAACCCTAAAGGCACTAAATCCCACCTGGATGGGAGACTGCCAATGAACGACAGATGCTGTAGGCTATATTTCAGAGGGAGGTTCTGGCAAAGCCATCTCTGAATTTTCCTTGCCTAAGAAAATCCTATGAAATTCCTGAGATTGCCATAAATCAACAAGTAACTTAAAGGCTCCTCCCTCTCCCCTTCACCCAGTGAGTTTCTATTGCTGAGCAGGGATTTGAACCTGATAGTCCAGCACTCAAACTACTACACCACACTGGGTCACAAACGTGTTTATCAAAGGTAAAACTAGATGATACATTTATGGTTGTTATTGTTGTTTATTTTGTTTTGTTGATTGTTTTTTGCAGAGGTGCTTCCCAATAGTGAGTGGTGAAAGACTCTGTCATAGTGCATGATTTTCCTCATTGATGTATCTTTCATACAGTGGATTATTTTTGTGACTGGACATTGGAAAGGAATCAGGCTTAATCTGCAAAACCGATTGCTGGGCTATGTATTTCTGAAGAAATCCCATTGTTAAAGGGAAAGAGGATTAATTCCAGGAGCCACACATCTGCCCAACTCTGCTTTGACCAGAAGCAGTCTTCATTAAGTTCACTACGGTTTACTCATAACAAAAAGCATGCATGAGATTTGCAAACTTAATTCTTGGGGTGTGGGGCATTTGAGTTCATTGCATGGATTAGATTAGAATAATTTGATTTATATTCCACTCCTCTTTACAGAAGTTCAGGACAGTTAACAGATTATGCTAACATTGTATAACATGTATTTTCACTAACAGTATAAAAGTATATTTCTTGCAACTGAAGAAGGTAGAAGTAAAAATGCTTTACTAATTCCTTTAAGTTCTGTTTGTTAATCACTCCAGTAAGTATACATCTTTCCTTTATATGAATAAATGAATTTAAAGCACCACTACATTGCTATTCTCCTTGTGTTTCATCCATTGCATAACCCAAAGAGGAGGGGGAAAGAAGAAGAAAAGCATCTCCAAAAAAAGAGGGGAAAAGTAGATGTTTATAGGGTCAACTAATTCTAATCTCAGAGAAGATTACAGAGGCTGAATCATTCATATAAGGCCTCTGATGTCCAAGAAAATTGTTTCTTCTATTTGGCTCACATGGCTTGCTTTTGAAGAAGACATATCCAACAGACACCTCATGCACAAATAGTTGGTTTGTACCTGAGAATGTCCCAATTTTCATCTATATAATCTTGGGGCTAGTGTGATATAGTGGTCTGAGTTTTGGACTAAGACCTGCTCAGGCATGGAAACCCACTAGGTGATATTGGGCAATCACAAATTATCAGCCTCAGAGGAAGGCAAAGGTAAACGTCCTCTGAACAAATCTTGCCAAGAAAACCCCACAACAGGCTTGTCTTAGGGTCACCATAAACTGGAAAGAACTTGAAGGCAAACAACAACAAGGGGTTGCCATAAGTCAGACAGCACACTTGACTTGACAGCACACAACAAAATATTGAATGGCATGTTTTTTAACTATTCTCATATATAAATAAAAGCATGCCTGTGTTACCATGCTTTTTGCTTGTTGTGTTCATTCAAACAAAATGAAGGCCTGAAGAGTCTCTCCAAGCCCCTAATATTTAAAGTCAAGCAGAAACCTTGGGCGAACTGGAAAGTGGGTTGCCTTTTCCTAACTGTGAAACTGTATCTATTTCCTGGGATTACACACGGTGACTTAAAGAAAATATTTACAGAATTTATATTCACATCCCGTTTTCCTTTGGCTCATAGGATTTCTTTTCTCTGTCTTGATTTCCCATCTGATACAATAAACGTCTTTGTGAAAGGAACACTGTTTATTCTTGATCCTCTCCCCACCCTTGTGTACTTCTCTATACCTTCTTGTTATACTGAGAGCAGTTACACATTCCCCTTTGAGAGTCAAGCAAATGAATTCAGGCATCTGAGCTGAGACCAGAGTGGTGGAGAAAGGGAAGGCTTAGATGATGGTGGCATAAATGTCCTTTCTGGAAATCAACTTTGAGAAAGTAATATAGAGTCAGATAAGGATAACTACATGATCACCAGCTCTCTTGAAGAAGGAGAACTTGGGTAATTAACAGAGCTTGGACTATTAGGTATGAAAATGGTGTTAATGTTAGCTGTTAGAAACTAGTGTGTAATTTCAATAGTTTTAGCATTAGTAATTGAATTTGATTTATTTACTAGGTTATTAGTTAATTCATTACTTGAACTATTGGTTTCTGGAACTGGTTATAGGGATTATTTTATTTTATTTTTATTTTTTGGGTGGGATTTATATCCCACCTTTTTCCCAAAATGGGATTCAGAGAACAGTTACAGAGAACAACATGATGATTGTCAGCATAGACTTCTGGAGGTACATTTTGTTATTGGTTCTTTCAAAAGTGTTTTATCATTTTAAAGTTACATTCCCTCAACCATTCCCTCTCCTGAGGCATTACAAAGCCCTTGATAAATTTTTGTCTGAAAATACTAGGAATCATACACATCTGGGAACTTTCAGAATGGAAAATATAGCAATAGCAAGTACATTTCTATACCGCTTATCAGTGAACTCAAGCACTCCCTTAGTGATTTACAACGTGTAAGCTAATTGCCCCCAACAACTCATTTTAGCAGAAGGATGCAAGACTAAGTTGACCCTGAGCCACTGGCTGGTATTGAACTCGCAACCTTGTGGTTTGTGACTGAGTGGCTGCAATATAAGCATTTAACCACTGCGCCACCAGGAAAAGGGTGTTTCATGCCTCATCTTCACTTGTTAGAATTTTCTGCCCTCCTCCCCCCAGTAGTATCCTGGCTCCAAATTTCCCCCCACCTGCTCTGTTTTGCTGTAGGTTTTCATCTCTCACAGCCAATGATGGGCAGCTGCCTACTCACACAGCCCCCATTCATTTCCCAGCACTACTGCTGAGGTCAGAACAAGGTGCCCAGCCATGTTATCTTCCTATGTTAGTGAGGATATTCTGAGAGCTGGAGTCTAAAAAAGTTAGTTCCCCAGGCTGTAATGTTCCATTTTATGGACACATCAGAGTGGAATCCCAGCAACCAAATGCTGAGCCAACCAGTTCAGAAAAATCCATACAGCTGCTTCTCCAGATCATATTTCTCAGAATGCCTT
Organism: Sceloporus undulatus; assembly: GCF_019175285.1. Classification (NCBI taxonomy): domain Eukaryota; kingdom Metazoa; phylum Chordata; class Lepidosauria; order Squamata; family Phrynosomatidae; genus Sceloporus; species Sceloporus undulatus. The sequence continues at coordinate 32,956,475 of NC_056525.1, read as the reverse complement.
GGAGGATATGACTGTTTGAGGGCAAAAGGTCTCTGGATGTGTGAGGGTTAGATAAACAAGATCATCAAGGCTCTCCTCTATCTGTTGGATGGGCTACTTTAAAGGTCCCTGGCAGCACATCAGAGCAAGCCTCCGACTCTGTTACTGAGTCAGAGTATAAATAGCTTTTTGACAGAGGCTGCATCATGTTATTGTGTAACCAAGCCAATAGCTACACATGCAGTTTTCAAACTAACCGGCCTTCTGGAATAGGTACACAGACTTAGTCATCAACTGCATTTTCTTGTGTGGTTTCTCACTACAGAATAAATCACTCAGGAATGCCCACCCTCAGATCACAGTCATGTATCCAGTGGATTTTCTTCTGAGCTTCTCTCATCTATTTTGAGCAGGAAGCTTGTAATATATGTTTGTTTATGTTGTTGAGGTTTTTTTTAAAAAAAATAAAGTGGAAATAAAAGAAGGGTGGCTGTGTTGCCATATGATAATTCCAAAACCCATCTTGCATTAATACCTTTATTAAGCTACTAAAAGGGCATAAACATCTGTGCAAGCTTGCAAATCTGTGCAAGTTGTCTCCTATTTTTGGAAGAAATGGGAGATATAAGTACAACAAATATATAAATAAATAAAATACAAGATACAACAAAATGCAGAGATGGAGAGCTTTTTAAAAAATTCTTATATTTTCAAATGCACATTACTGAACAACCCCAACATTTTGGAATGATGATTTATACCATAATCCCCTATGTGTTTACCTTGAGGTACATTCCAATTACTAGGCTTATTCTCAGGTAAGAGAGCACAGGATTACACCATCAGAATATGAATTATACTGAAATTTCATAGTAGTCTCTTTAAAAAAAAATCAACAATATGAAGAAAGGCTTCTACTGCAACAGTTCAGGGAAAAAGTCTCCTTCCCAAACTTCATTTGGATTGACAAGTGGTCAGATATTCCACACACACAGAGACCCATCATGATGCTTTGGTTGGCTAATTTATGACATGGCAGAGGCATTGTTCACTTTTTGTCATATATGTCATGCTTTTGCAACAGACTACATAATTAATTCAGCTCTCCTTGACTACAGCCTTGTATAAGCACATTTTCTGTTATTTGAAAGTGGTTCCTGAATGATCATGAGTGGTATATTTAGAGGGGTCACAGTGCTCATTATTTCTCCTCAACAGGAAAGAGGTTTTCTGCTTGGTCTGGGACTTTGCCTGGTTGGTGGTTGTTTTTCCTTTTTTTGATCATTCTATCTTATTTCTAGCAATACAAGAAGAAACTGATGGACACCCCCCCCCTAATTTTTTTATGACTGTGTAATATTTAGGACCAAAAGGTGTTGATTTAAAAATAAAAGTCTGGATGTGAGAGACACTCGGTAAACACATCCAGACTGCTTAGCTTTTGAGTGCTTAACTCTTAGAGGTCTGGGTTTGAACTCCTGCCCACTGTTGAATTAGAGTTCACATCTCTCCTTTTTCTAATCCATCTAGGGAGCAGGAAAAGGTGCTCTTGAGTTCTGCACTACAGTTGGAATCATTTCGATATACTGTACCATCATAAATGCTGGCAAGCAGTTTAGAAAAATGCCATGAGTGCAATGGCCTTGAAGAAAATAAATCACTGGAAAAATATAACTCTTCAGGGCAACCAGATTTTGTCAGCCGTCTGCCAATGCCAATGTTCAATCTTGGAAACCACCAATGAGATTCCAGCCTATGCATCTAATATAACTTACAGTCTGATTCTCAGACTCACTGAGGCAGCAGAGTAAGCTTTTATGAATGCTCTCCAATATAGGGGATAATAATATTGACTTAGCAATTGGGGTAGCAGGTAAACAATTGAGGGTGTGGTTCTCCAGTAAGAAATTTCCCCATTCATGAAATTTTCCCTCACTCCCTAAATTTAGAAATTTATGAATTTCAGAAATACAGCTTAGGCATAAAAAAAAAAAGAAAGAAAAGAAGAAAAAAGGATACAGTAGAATCTTGCAAAATCAATTTATCAAAATATTAGTAAAATAAAATATTGTATGTATACAAACATAACTGTATTGTGAGAGCCAACATGGTGTACTGGTTTGAGCTTTGGACTATGACTGTAGAGACTGGGGCTCAAATCCTGGCTCAGCCATGTAAACTCATTGGTGACCTTGGGCAAGTCACACTCTCTCAGCCTCAGAGGATTGCAATGAGAAACCCCCTCTGAAGAAATGTACCTAGAAAAGCCCATGATAGGGTCACCATAAGTCTGAAATGACTTGAAGGCACACAACAGCAACAACAACAACAACAACAAAGTGAACAGAAAAATTTCATACATATATGCTTTGCTTTGCTTTTTGGAAGCTTCATGACATACTTTGTAATTAAAATGCATCAACTGAGGGCTATTTTTGTGAAACCATAAGAAAAGCTTGCCCTACAGAAACATCTATTATAGCAACCAATGCTCAAACCATTCTGCCCCCCTTTTTGTTTCTGCTCGCCCTGTTAAAATTGTCAGGCTACATCCTTGCTTAGTACTTTCAGTACTATGGTACTACATTAAAGGTCATGATTGGAGAATCAATATCAATTTACTTGTTAGTGGTTGTACCTTTATCATTCCACATCTCTCAGTGACTTACCCTCTGTAGAAATTTAGGCCAATATTCTACATTGTCTACTTAGTTATGTATGCATAACCTTGTTACATATGTGTAAAGAAGTAACATCTTCTTGTCTCCCAACCTACTTTACCAGGCAGATCTCCATCTCTCAATGCAGATGTTGTTCTTGTTGTGTGCCTTCCAGTCATTTTCGACTTATTGTGATGCTAAGGAGAACCTATCATGTGGGTTTTCTAGGCAAGATTTCTTCAGGGGAGGTTTGCCATTGACTTCTCCTTAATGCATCCACTGACTGGTAAAGTAGGTTTGGGAGAGCATTTACTATATTCGCTAATATAGTTTGGGAGAGCATTTACTATATTCACTAATACAACTATCAACATCTGTCACTATCCATATAACAATCATTCATATAAAAATCTCTATTAATTATTTACAAACCCATATCCCCCTATTTCTATATTACATTCATTGTTGGGTTTAATCTTACAATTAGAGCTAAACTATTTTCTGCTAAACTATTTTCTGCTTCTTTTATCAAGTATCATTGTACATCATTCTACTTCTTTGTATACAATAAAAGTCCTTTTATATATAAAATGCATAATACAACTATGTGTCATTTCCTAGTTTATAATTTCTAATTTCTACACCTCTGAGCTTTTGATATCTCATACTAGTTCATTATTTAATGGCAATATAGCATTGTTCACCACCCACTTTTATAGTTCATGTGTAAATACCTTGTTTCAAATATGCCTTATACTTTATATTTACTTCATTTCTTAATTGTCACCTCCATTTTTTAATTGTCACATTGGGAGAGCATTTACAATAGTGACAATAATGCCATGATTGTGACTACTTAGAGTTAGTAAATTCAGAGCAGTTATGGATCTGTAACTCTAGTTTATGAATTTGAAATCACAATACAAAATGCCAGCCTTAGTGCCCAATGCCAAAGTTCATCATAGACAGAATCCCATCCCCTCCTATTCCTCTATGAAGAACTATGATTTTTGACTGTATTGGAAGGTGGGGAGAGAAAGAGACTGTTCTGCAGTTTTACCACCTAAGTTCAGTCTGTTGTTAAAAATGTACAAACTGTTCCCAGCTAGGGCTGTCTTCCTCCTTTTCATCTAGAAAGATGTCAGCTCTGCAAGTGAGAGTAGAAATAATTCCCCAGGTCTTCCAAAGGCCTGGGAAAGGGGGGGTGGGATTAAAACACTCTGGGCTCTATATTGCTTTTCCTATTCCCCTCCCTTTTTTGGTGTGGCATTATTTGAAGGCTATAAAAAAATCTTGAAACATAACTGTATAAATTGTTGTTATATCTGCCTATTCGTTCAGAGAGCCCTGGCATTCTCCTTCTCCAGATGCCATTCCTGTGAGGAGTCTCAAGGGGCAGGATTTGAGGAGGCAGTTTCTGCCCCTTGTTTAATTCGGGTGGATTCCTCCCTCCTGCATTTTGCAAGAGTGGAAGAAGTTATAACAGAGAGGCTATTGACATTATTAAAATGGAAAACAGAGTCATCTCACCATGTAAAGACCACAGCTGAGGAGACATGCCATTCCCTGGTTATTTGCTGTGAAATGAAAACCATACATCACAATGAGGAACAACCCAAGAGCATTCTGCTGTGAAGGGTAGATTTGGGGTTGGAGGCATTCATTTTTCAAGACAGCTTTAAGTCAGAACACACGAGTGAGCTTTTAGAAGGGAAGAACAAATCTGCCTTAAAGGTAGGGTGGGGCATGTTAGTGATTGAACCATAATGTTAGTGAATGAAGCACAGCTAGGAAGAGAGATATTTTTCGACTTCAATTTCCAAAATACCTAGCCAGCATCTCCATTGGATAGCTATAGTCCCAAAAGGCAATGGGTCTACAGCTGACACCTTCAGCTAAAATATAGTGGAAACTTCATTACGTATTACCACCACTCTTCAGAAATCGGTAGGTGTTGGCCATCCACCATCTGTTTTCAGTGTCACAATTCACCATGTGTTTTCTGCATCTTCAGCAAAGTGGTCAGATGCAAAAGTAGAAAGGACCCTTATGTATGCAATGAACAGTGTTTGGAAGTAACATTGTGCTTGCTAAGAATTACTTTAGCAATCAGTTACTGTTTGTAGTAATGAGCTAGAATGGTGTTACACATTGAAAACATGACCTGCTCTAGGAATTAGTTGGAATTTTACATTTGCTTTTTAAAAGTTATTGATTTTTTTCTGCCTTCCTCCATTATGTCTAAATGAGACTGCTACCCTTGCTATGTCTCTGAATATTTGTGGATATTCCTTGAAGAATGTCTTCCCTTTCCTCAATCAAAGACGGAGTTTGAAGCTTGGAAAGTATTCTTAGAGATGGGAGAGGACCAGCTGTTGCACTTACAAGCAATTTAGAAGTTGTTTGAGGTATATTTACATGATTTAGTGGTGAAAACATACTCTCCAACTGTTTCAGTTTGGTGGGGACATTCCTGATTAATCCTCCATTGTCCCACTTTTTCAGTTGCTTTTTAAAAGTCTCAGATTCACTCTCCTCCTCCCACTCTCTCTTTTCCTCTTCCGCTTACTTCAGTTGCTGCAAACTGAGTTCAACATGCAAAAGTAGTTTTCACTCAAGTCAGTAGAGGGCCAGGTAGAGGAGGGGGTAGGATCTTGCCCTTCCTAGTAGGCTCAGGCAAAAGCAATCTTCTACAGCTTCTCTTAGCTTGATGTCTGCCATCATAACCACACTTGTTGTGTGGCCAGATACGTCCCAATTTTCCTCTGTGAAATGTTGGAGGGCATGTGAAAATTGTGTGAAAGTCACACTGAAAAAATTCAAATAAGGGAGAATGTCAGTGGGTTTAAGGACTACAAAATTTAGGTTTGGGAGCAGGCAGCTTGCAAGTAGCTCTTTCTCTACCCATCATGTAAAGTGTAGTCCCTTACAGTTCATGTGAAACACAATGCTTTTGTGTGTAGGGAGATAGTATAGGATACTCTGAGATGGATATCCGCTCTGATAGTCCTTAAGGGCGGGGTATAAGTACTCTAATAAATATTTGGTGTGCATGTGAAGCAATTCTGAGGGAAAGTTAAAGCACTAAGAGAGAAAGAGACTACAACTGAATTTACATAGATAAAGTAATGCATCCTTATTTTACCTAACATGGGAATCACTCTTCCTCACCCAGGATCACACAGAATATATATACCCACTCTCTTCCAGGTTAGCATTCTCTGAAAATGCCAGCCACAGATGCCGGCAAAACGTCAGGAATAAATTCTTATAGAACATGACCACATAGCCCGAAAAACCCACAAAAAACAGTGCATCCTTACCTCAATCTCAGTCCTGTTGGAACACAGACAATTCTCTTGTTCCAAGGGAAAAACAATTTTCTGGGAATTAAATTTAAAAAATGAGGCGCCAAATAGAGGAGGTGGAAGCAACACATGGGAGGGCTGGGGTAACTGCCCAGGTATACACCTAATCAAACAGACGTGCAGATGGATAGTCAAAATGACAGAAAACAGAGAAAGGCTACTTGATTATGTGAATATGCACATGCATGGCAGGAACAAAACAAACAAACAAGCCCACAGCCACTGCTGTCATATGTCTAGATATAAACCAATATGGGGAACATGTGCACACAGTAGAAACACCCCTTTGTACTGATGTGACTACATGATGGAGGTTGCGTGTGTTTTCCAAACTGATTAATTTTTTATTAAAACGGGTCTGAGGCAAGAAAGGTATCAAAGGCCCACTACAGACTGCATGGCTCGGGACTGTGGAGCGTCTGCATGCTCCTGAGCCCTAACGTGTGCCACTGACATCATCATGGCTCTCCCAGGTTCACACAGGGCCCGCCATGATGACATACGTGTGACACAATGTCCAAATGGCATCTCACTGCGCATACATCATTGGTGTATGTCAGGGCAGCAATGGCGTCCTGCGCGCGCTGTAAAAAGAAGCCCCTTTTCGAGGCTTCTTTTCTGAGCGGGTTAGGGGCATGATGTCCAGTTGCCATGTCCCCAACCCTGCACATCCAGGGACGGCACAGTGCCGTCCCTGGAGGGCTGTCTGTACAGCCCCAAAATGGGGCTAGATATGACGGAGTGGAGCTGGGATACAATCCTCATGTAAATCCAGCTTCAGAAGGCTCAGTGAAACAGTGTAACCTAAAATACCAATTAGAGACAGCAGTGGAAGGCAGAACTATAATAACCTCAACAGAGCAGTTATCCCTCACTAGCTTGAAAATAAGAGGGTGGCAGAGATCCAGGCCTTGTCTATTAGGTTTTTTAAATTTTATTTTTAATTCCCCCTAGGACCATTGAGACCTGTTTACATGACAAAGGGACAAAACCCCAAATCAGGCATGGAGCCATATCACATTATTAAACAAACCCAACAGGCAAAACAAAAAGACGTGCTTCCCCCCTCCCTCTGCATGACATTGTTCTCTTTTGTTCTCTTCCAGTTTGTAAAACTGTGGCAGAGGGTCATAAAAGTGACATACAGGTGTCGCATTTGCCAAACTGAAATAATCTGTTTGGCAAAAATGATGCTTTTACAACACTCTCCCATGCTTTTACAACCGGAAAAGAATGAGAGTCATGCAGAGGGAGAGGGGGAAAAAACCCACAAATATTTTTAATTGCCTGCCGGGTTTGTTTAATAATGTGATAAGGTTTGTGGACTGTCTTCATGGCATTTGTACCTGATTCAGACTTTCCTTCCCTTCACCTAATTTTTTTTTTAAAATACCTTTTAATCTAGATTTTCATCTCTCTCCTCAGAGAGAGCTGCCTTCCCATGTAGTCCCTACAAGCCAGCTGATGTTGCCACTGTGGATGCAGGTCACTCTGAAGTAAAAATATGGAGCCCAGCATCAATAACATGGTTGGACATCTTATAACCTCAGCAGTGGCATCAGGCAACAAATGGAAATCACATGGGAAGTCAGCCATCACTGTCACTGCAAAGAGAGAACAGGTAAGGGAGGAATTCAGGACCAGAATACTCCAGAGACAGCCTGGAGTATTCTGGCCAGTGTAGCCAAGCCTCTAGAGCTACATTGCATCTAGGGCTGTTACATGAAAATAACTATTTCCTCATAGTGAATATTCAATCTGTGTTGAATGTGACTTGTAAACATCTCTATAATGAATCTATGGCACATTACAGATGTGCAAAAAGTACATACTAGGTACGTACTAGGGTTAGGAAAGGGCATCCTTTCTGGACACCCTAACTCTAGTACGTACCTAATACGTACAAAATGGCAGTGCCCATTCTTGTCAGCACAACTGCTGGGGTCCAACAACCCTTGTCGGCAACTCGAACGAGTCCTGGGGTTAAATCAGACCCTTGGAGCAGAGGTAGCAAATTTCCAGAAGCCGAAGCGTGGCTCCCAGAGTCCAATTGGGATGACAGCAACTGGATGTCTTCCAGGAACTGCAGCAATGCAGGAACCTCCAGGGACACACAGCAAACCGATGCTGTAGCTTCTTCTGATAAACCACCAGAGAAACAAAAGTCCCCAAAGTGCTTTTTATTCACAGTGCTATAATACAAAACTAGATCTCTCAAACTCCACAACATACCAATCCAACTCCTACTTCAAACCCACACCACACCCTTGCAACCCCTGGGTTTATATAGTCACCAGACCAAGTGGTCTCTCAAACCCAGTGAGTTCAGGTGTGTAGCCATGCCATGTGTCTCCTCTGCAATCCAGTCACATGTTTCATCATCCATGGCTACGTGCACTTGGATATTGAAGTGTCCTTGGCCCAATGAGCATCAGCTGTGGATGATCAGCCTTGCCACTGTGCTGACTGCTCATGGCCAAACACACACACACATCAAGCATTTCCCTGTGTGCTGTGTTTTAACCCTTCAAATCCTGACAATTCTATATGGGGACATCACGACCGCGCCGCTTCCAAACAGAGCGGAGTGGAAGTGACTTCCTGGTGCCGCGCAAGGGCGCCTGGGGCGCCAGAAGGAGCTCCGAAACGGAGCTCCTTCCAGGTTTGTGTCGCAGGGCGCAGCCTTTACACAGCTGTGCCAGCAACACAAATGAGAAAAGGGCCAAACAGCCCCTTTTTCTTCATCCTCGCCGCTGTCGGGTGTCCTTGGGGCATGAAGCCCCAAGGACACCCCTTTCCAGGCCGCAGGGAAGCGGCCTTTTGCCGCTTCCCCATGGCCTGGAAAACGATGGATCGGGGCCTCAGAGGCTGCCACTGTGGCAGCTGAGGCCCCGATCCGGCAGGGAAAGGGGCGGGAACAGGCCACCCCAAAAGGGCGGTCTGTAAACCACCCATAATGAGTTTTCACAAAGCTCTATAGTAGGTTGTTTCAATATTATTATTATTATTATTATTATTATTATTATTATTATTATTATTATTATTATTATTAACCTTTATTTATAAAGCGCTGTAAATTTACACAGTGCTGTACATACAATCTTTTTAAATGGACGGTTCCCTGCCCTCAGGCTTACAATCTAAAAAAGACACGACACAAAGGGAGTGGTGGTGGGGAAGGGGCCTTTCTAGTAGGATAATACATATAAAATACATAGCAATATAGGAAATGATTCAATGAAACAGGCACCAAAAGAACATCAAATAGTAAGCGACAATTATGCAATGCCTGGGAAGGCTTCTCTGAACAGATGGTCTTCAACTCCGTTTTGAAGCTGGTTAAAGAAGTGATGGCCCTTGCTCGCGGGGGAAGAAGGTTCCAGGAGTGAGGGGCAGCAAGTGAAAAGGGGCGAATCCGAGATGGGGCAGAAGAAATCCTGGGCTGAGACAGCAGACCTTGACTATGGCTAATACACACACACACGTACACACATATACAGCATACTCCTAGCCACATCTATCCAGCCATTAAATTCAATTGATTTCAGATGGACATGGTTGGGTTCTCTCAGTTCTCTCTCTTCCATTTAAGCAGGCATAGAACTGAAGCCATACTCATTATAGATTCATTATAGCAATGTTTACAAGTCACATTCAACACAGATTGAATATTCACTATGAGGATATAGTTATTTTCATGTAACAGCCCTAGATGTAATGCAGCTCTCTCTATATATATATATTAGAAATAGAATCTTTCCAAATGTATACAGATATTTTAATAACTTTTTCATAAGTTTCATTCAGTCTGTAAGGATATTACTCTTCTGTCTTAAACATTTCAAACAAATGCCAAAAGCATTTGGAAATTACAAGTATATATTATTATTATAGCGAGTGTGTGTATTCAGAAATACAAAAGCACAACTTTCATAATAACTTCTTCAGTAGAAAGTTCTTATGAAAGCAGGAAAAAAAAACCTTGTTAAAAATTTATAAGACTTTCAACTCTCGCTGAAAATGTTAAGTTAGGCTTAGTTGCCTTATGTTGGTGTAAACAGCCATAAATACTGAAAAAGGAATTGGGGTTCATTCAAAGGACACCCCATTTATTGACACTGATTCTACAGTCTAATAGTAATACAGCCCAGTAAGGGATACATTTGCTTGGAAAGGCAACTTGAAAAAAGTAATTATTTACAATTACGGTTCAAGCCTCCCTTCCAAAATATTACAGTTGGCCTTCTGTTTTCGCAGGGAATCTCTTCTGGATCCTCCATGAAAATGGAAGCTTGTGCATATTCAAGCCCCATAGGCTTGAATGGGGTGTCCCCCTGGGCATGCATGCCATTGAAAATAGCAAAGGTCACCCCTCTGCAGATATTCAAGGTTGTGAATGTCAGATCCGCAAGTTAGGATGGGTGACTGTAGTTACCTTTGTAGTTACAATTATTAAGAAGTAATTTTTGACTTTCTCATTTCTCCAAAGCAACTAAATTAATTACCTTTTAAATTCTTATTTAAAACCCCCAAATGCTATGAACAAATAGTACAGAACACAGCTTTCTCCCATCCAGCTTTTCAGTGTCTCAGCACCCACAGCCAAGCAGGAGGCAACAACACAAATGAGTTACTGGCCAAACCAACACTTGAACCATGGGATATCCACTTTCTACCATTTAGTAAGGCTCACCTCACACAGGGGGAAAAGGGGGAAGAAAAAAGCATACATCTGGGATGATTGCGCAATTGCAGGTCAGATTATCAGATGACATTGCACTCAATCGAGACTTCTCCCAGGAAAAAAAACAGCAATTAAGTGGGAACAAACTATTCATGGGATAGCCCATGAATAAGCCTCCCAATACCATGATTGAAGTGTAATTGCCAGGGTGTGAAAGCCAATCACGCTTCAACTGCGGTACTGGGAAAGCAATCTGAGCATTTTAAAGAGGCTGCACTAGCCAGGCATCTTTACATTTTAAAGGGAACCGGCTGGGGATTGTTCATTTTTAAAATAGCTGCAGGCAGGGGCCAGGGACATTTAAAATTTAAAGGAAACCAGCTGGGGATCATTCATTTTTAAAATGGCTGTGGGTAGCAGCCAGGGACATTTAAAATTTAAAGGGTTGCAGGAAGCAGCCTGTGAAATTTAAAATTTAAACTGTGTATGAACACAACGATCAATTCCAATGTAATATTGAATCATTTATCTGATATATGCAGAAAGCACTGGACCAATTCTATGGGTTTTGGCTATTGTTTCTGCATAAGAGCGCGACTGTGTGAAAATAATGAGGGCTATTCACCATTATTCCTTTCTTTTTTCACTACCGTGATTATTGCTGCATTGGCCCTGGTGTGATAATCACCTTTGTTGGGAAATTGAATTAACCAATTAAGTAATTAACTGTAACTGGCTACTTTCAAGTTCTGAATCTGATTCAACTCTTAGTGTGTGTGTGTGACATAATTATGGTCTTTTCTCATAAATCTACATTCATTCATTCTACAATCTACAATCATTCACTTTTCCCCTTTTGGGTCCTTGTTGAAACTATTTTTGACAATGACATCACAATTTGGCAGGGACAGTTTCAAGTGACAAGTTATGTCTTAGTGTAAAATTTCCTTAAAAGCATGCCTTCTGGATTTTATCATCCCTAAACTAGACAGTTAACTTAGCATGTTCAAATCTCCCATAATCAAATCTTACTTCTGGGCAGATGCTATGATCTATCAGACCATAGACATACAGTAAATTATGCTTAAACTAAATCACTCATCACATTTCATTATATTCTTTACTATAAAATATTTTGCAATATAAAATGAAATCCAACACAGACTTTATAAGACAGATTCATAGTACAACAAATGTTTTCATATAAGTACAATAGCCTCTCTCACCAGCTGTATTAGCAGTGTCTGTATAGCTTTCTTGTTAGGAAGCTGAATTTGGCTCTCTTTTCAAGTCTTTGTGTGGGATTGCATTATCACAAAAGTCTGCCTCTTTCAAGATATTTAAGGCCCGGTCCAAATGGCGCAGCGCACAAGGCATGTCACCACAATATCCCCGGGCACAAATGACACCTTGGCAATGTCATGGGAAGGAGCTCCATTTCGGAGCTCCTTTTCCCAGCGGATCATTGTCTTCTGGAGGAGAAAGGAATGGCCTCTGGCCGCCCCTTTCACCTAATCTGTAATGGGCCTAAGTCTGAGAGTTCCTCACATTTTCACAGTCTCTGTAATTATCATGTTCTTTTGTGTCCAACCTTGTACAGTGCATTGCATGTACAATCCAGATGTTCCTTTGAACCCCAGACAGTAGAACGCCGGTTTCATAACCAGTGTGGCAGGTTGATTTGCTGACTACAGCTTTTGCCAGCCCTGTGTACTTATTTATTTGTGATGACATTGACCAGAATCCTGTTAGTGACATACATGTCTGTAAGTGTAGCTTCTGTGTGTGGATATCTCTTTTTGGACAGAGCACGTGTTGTTTGGTAGCCATTTGTGCAATTTTCAAAATGCTCCACAGCTTTCAAGGGCAGAGTGACAGCTGCAACAGCAGCGGTGGTCACAGGACTACAAAAACAGCAGTAGTGTAGACATGACTCAGGGTCCATGTATTGCTTACCTCTGCTCTAAGAAGACATATAGCTATGGAAGCATGTAACCAAACTGTGCTCAGAAATCTCTCCTGTGACCAGATACTGTAAGAAGAAATAAACATACTGTACTTCAGGGAGAGCCAGCATAGTGGTTTAGCCTTGGACTATGACTTGGCCATGAAACCTTGCGCAAGTCTCATGTTCTCAGCCTCATGGGAAAGCAATGGCAAGCCTCCTCTGAATAAATCTTGCCAGGAAAACCCCGTGATATGTTTGCTTTAGGGTTGCCATAAGTCGGAAACAACTTGAAGGTACATAACAACAACTTCTGGAAAGCTTTGCCACTATTATGGATCTCAGTGAAAAATCACTGATACATTTCAAAGAACCTGAGTATTTTTAAATAACTAGCGACCTGGACTGAAAAGCTTTCAAAGGCTGAACTTCTCACAATTTACCATTGGGTATAAAATCCATCAGAAAAGAGAAAAGGAGGGAACAATTTGCACAGGAAATTATAAAACATAAGATTTCTCTTATTCATGAATCCAAATAGCTGGCTTTCTCAATAGCTTGGTGATCACAGCTTCTCACTGTCAGCATATAAATCCAGTCTAATTGCCAATTCCTTGGCTACAGTTTTACATAGAGTTTTCATGCTTATTCATAAAATGTCCCTCTCTTATTCAAGGGCCTTGGAGAAGATGTGTAATTTGGAATTTTCTGTATCTCTGCATCCCCCTCCACTTCTCCTTTAAACTCTGAAGGATGTAAAGTATTTTGCAGCTGCAAAATTAGATAGCTGGCCCTCTTTTCTCCCCTTGTGAGTGCTTGATGGACTAAAGGATTTTCCAAGATAAAAATATGGTGGGTGGATGGATAGGTGAACAGAGAGCTTAAAACAACAGCCTCCCCATCAGTGAGATGGGATTTAGTCACAGACCTGGAGTCTGAGAACATTAAATATATTCTTCACTTAAACACAGTCCATTCTTCTTCAATAGTGTCTGCCTTTCAAAGTCCATACCCTATTCTTGTCTCTCTGGTTTTTGTTCCAGGATGATAAATTTGGAATAGCCCATTAAGTCTCCATCTCTTAGTGGTACACAGAGCCAGGTCCAAAAATGAGACCATTACAATAGTCAGGTTTGCAATCTGGACAGTGTAAGCATACTTTCCAGATACCCTGATTTGGTACGGATAGTCCTGATTAAGTCAGGGTGTCATCGGAGGCATGTAAACACCATGCTCTGATGACGCCTGGAAGCAGGCTTTTTTTCACCATCTGTTTGGGCCCTTAGTTAAGATCCACATTACATCCATTTCAGACCAATCACTCTGGTCCAGGTAAACTGTGTGAAGTCTAGGTGCTCACAGTAATCTCTTACCATTCAGAAAAACAATAACATAATGATGTTTTATTTCCCTGTGGGAGACAAAGACCATTCATGGCTAGTTTTCGTCATTCATTGTAGGATGCCAAGAATCATATTTCTCTATCCCCTTATTCACCTGCTGAACTCTCTCTATGGCTTCATAGTGAGATGAACTATCTATCTGAAAGTTTTTAACATGACCTAATCCTAAAACTTCTGGGTTGACTTTCTGCTCCACTAAATATGGTTTTTCAAAATAATCCCTGAACTGGAGGCATTTTGATTGCTTCCAGGATGACTGCCCACCATGTTTATTCCTTGAGCAAGGAAGACTTCATAACTCATGGAATCTCTACAGTTCTTGACAGTGTGTGTGTATATTATATACATATTGTACAAGAATGATTACTATAACCAATGATACGTTATGTTTGTCTAGCCAATATAAACAAGTGGCTGGACTTAACTAAAGTGCACTGGATGAGCCTGAAGAACTGGACTTGCATGTTCCATTTATTAGCTTAAAAATCCATTCCTGTTATTATTATTTTTTCCTTTTAAAAAAAGAGAGAGTCCTACAATATGCTTAAATGAAAACCAGATACACTCTTGAGGAATTTGAAATATGAGGCTGAGTATAAGCAGCAGCAAAGAGATTTCAGATTAATAGGAAAAGCTGGAGTTACTCCAGGGCTATGTAATAAATGAGGGTCAGAAAGCAGTTGTCCCATGAGGCACAGTTTGGGTTGTATCTCTACAGATGGCCCTGTTATTTAACAAGACAGGTCAACTAACTGGAGAAGGTCTGTCCCAGTGGTGCCCTCCAACAACTACTAAGAAGTCGGTTCTCTTAAGGGGATTGTCCTCAGCCCCAGCACCCTCCTGTTATACTTGATGACAACACCCATCAGTCCTAGTAACTGAGAATGATGGGAGTTAATTTGAATCCAATTCATTGTCAATACATGGTACAAACGTTTTTGAAAAGCATTAAACAATCTAATTAAATTATTATTATTAATATAATTCTGATCCCAGAGTGATAGTTTATTGTAAGGAACTATATTCATATCCAGAACAACACATTACAGTATTTATGATGCACCATACTGGGACATTCATTTCAACACATCATGGGTATAGGGTTCCCTCTGTTCCCCCAATGTGTGGAACTAATAATCTGCAATGTCTGCATCATGTTAGGTAACATATTGTGGCATAGTATGCAAAGGGATCTTATAGCACCTTTGAGATTAACTATGTGAAAAAAAAGTTGTAGCATAAGCTTTCATAGACTTGGTCTGCTTCCTCACATGCATGGAGTGAACTGATGCCCAGGAAGGAATTTTATAATTAGGCTATACCACAATATGTTACCTAACATACTGCAGACATTGCAGATGATTAGTTCCATACATTTTTGGGGAACAGAGGGAACCCTACACCCATGATGTGCTGAAATTAATGTTGGAATATGCTGCATCATGAATATTGTAATGCATTCCAGACTCATGGCTATGTCTCTGAATATTGTGGTACAATTATAGTACAGTTATAATGACCAAATCCATGATTTGGAGGGACAGAAGTATATGTGACATTAACTGGTCTATTCCTGTTTTTATGTGTACTCCTGTGCAGGTATTAAGCTGATTTGCTTGAGAGTAGATGGGGTTGCACGGAAAGGCAGGGCACATGAGCCATCCCTAAGTTTTATCCTCAACTTATCCATGAGTCATATCAAAATCCATAATTTTGGCCCCCAAACCTGCCCTCAACTTATAGTTGAGTATATAAACCAGTACAGATGTTTGCTTCCACCTTCACTTAGTAAGGTACCCCTTTAATTTTATATTTTTACTGGTAGGGGGTTCTAGTGTACTGCCCTGAATTACAGGATTAGAGATCTCTAGCAGAGTGGAGCCATAATAGTTAAATTTGAACCAAATTACAATAACTGTTTAGCAGAAAGACTGTAAGAATGTAATGGTGCTCTGCAAAATTATAGAAGTTTTGTATTTCTGTTATTATCTTCACTTCATCCTTTGGA
This sequence comes from Sceloporus undulatus, assembly GCF_019175285.1. Classification (NCBI taxonomy): domain Eukaryota; kingdom Metazoa; phylum Chordata; class Lepidosauria; order Squamata; family Phrynosomatidae; genus Sceloporus; species Sceloporus undulatus. Next base: position 32,940,428 of record NC_056525.1, on the reverse strand, counting down.
ATCTTGAGATCTATAGTTTGGAAAAGTACATAAAATTCTCTGTTAGAGAACTCTAAGTACAGCCTACTAATCTGCAGTCCTGGAGTTCTCTAACAGAGAATGCTAAGTACAGTCAGCCCTCCTTGTCCATGGATTCTGCACTCACAGATTCCAATATCCATGGCTTGAAAATTTTTTTTAAAAAAAAGAAAATCCAAAAAGCAAACTTTGATTTTGCTATTATACAAGGGACACCATTTTACTACCCCACTGTATACAATGGGACTTGAGCATCCACGGATTTTGGTATCTAGGGCAAGGGACAATCGGGAACCAAACCCCAGCAGATACCAAGGGTCTGCTGTATCTTACATGCCTTCAAGTCACCTGTTGACTTATGGTGACCCCATAAATTTCATTGGGTTTTCTTAGGCACAGAATACTCCGTAATGTAGAGATATATGTTGAATAGAGATGGGTAACGTAGAGATATATGGTAAAACATAATATACATCAGGTGGGAGAAGAAGAAAGACAGAATATGAAATATTGAAGATAATCTTATGTTTGTAAGAGTACAGAAAAATGTTCCTTTTCTTTATTTTTTTAAATTGTGATTGTGTGTGTGTGTGTGTGTGTGTGTATACACACACAAAAAATAAAGTTTTTTTTAAAAAGAATACTCAGAGATGTTTTGCCAGTTCCTTCCTCTGAAATATAACCTACAGCACCTGGTATTTGTTGGTGGTAGTACCCTTCCAAGTACTTCCATTGTTGTTGGTTAGTACCCTTCCAAGTACTAACCAAAGCCAACCCTGCTTAGATTCCAAGATCACTAGATCAAGTGATCAAGGACTTCAGTCCCAGCTTAAGATTTTCAGTTCCCCAGCTTGGCTCCATCCCTTTTCACTTGCTGCCCCCCACTCACGGAACCTCCTTCCCACACTATCACGATTCATCACATATTTAACCAGCTTTAAAGCTGAGTTGAAGGCAATTCTGTTTAGGGAAGCATTTCCAGGCATTACACGATTGTTGTCGTATGCTTATTTTAACCTGTTTGTTTGTTATATTTTATAGTTTTGAATTTTATATGTATTAATATGTATTAACTTCTAATTGTTTTACCTAGAATGTATACCACTGGCAGGCTTATTTTATTTTATTCATTTTTAATTGATTGTATATACAACACTGAGTAAATTTACAGTGCTTTATAAATAAAGCTTCATCATCATCATCATCATCATCATCATCATCATCAGACAGGATCTAGTGCCTTTTGGGTATTTATACCTCTTACCAAACTACATATTCCAGGATTCAATAGGGTGGAGGCATGACAGTTGAAATTATATCAATTTGTTATAATGTACAGATACATTATTATTATTATTATTATTATTATTAACCTTTATTAATAAAGCACTGTAAATTTACACAGCGCTGTACATACAATCTTTTTAATTGGATGGTTCCCTGCCCTCAGGCTTACAATCTAAAAAGACACGACACAAAAGGAGAAGGGAAAGGTGGTGGGGAAGGGGCCTCTCTAGGTAGATAATACATATAAAATACATAGCAATACAGGAAATGATTCAATAAAACAGACAACAAAAGAACAACAAAAAGCAAGTGACAATTATGCAATGCCTGGGAACGCTTCTCTGAACAGGATGGTCTTCAGCTCCGTTTTGAAGCTGGTTAAAGAAGAGATGGCTCTTGTTTGCGGGGGAAGAAGATTCCAGGAGTGAGGGGCAGCGAGTGAAAAGGGGCGAATCCGAGATGGGGCAGAGGAAATCCTGGGCTGGGAGAGCAGACCTTGACTACCAGAACGGAGGGCCCTAGTGGGAAGGTGAGAAGAAATAAGGTCTGATAAGTAAGAAGGGGCCAGCCCATGGAGGGCTTTAAACGTGGACAGCAGGAGCTTATACTGAATACGGAAAGGGAGGGGGAGCCGGTGAAGGGATGCCAACACAGGAGAGATGTGGTCAGAGCGGTGGGCGGATGTGATAATGCATGCAGCTGAATGCTGGACAGAAATTAAAGGACGGAGGTGAGAAAGAGGAAGCCCAGCCAGGAGGACGTTACAGTAGTTGAGTCGTGAGACCACTAGGGCAGGGGTAGGCAACCTTTTTGAGCCGGGGGCCGGGTTGCTGTCCCTCAGACAACTGGGGGGCCGAAGCCAAAAAATAAATAATTAATTTTTTAAAAAATTAACTATATAAATAAACCAGGACAAATGTAGGACAAAATTTTCAAATGGAAGAACCTTTTTTTAAAAAAAGTGGAGGACATGCGAAAAAAATTGCTGATTTTTAAAAAAATGTTAATATAAATTCATGTTTCTGAGGCTTCTATAGACAATTGCCCCCCAAAGGCCCTGGTGGCAATCGGCGGCAGGACCGGGCTGGGGCCGGTCCCAAGGCCTTGCCGGGCCGCATCGGGCCCACGGGCCGCAGGTTGCCTACCCCTGCACTAGGGCATGGACCTAGTAATGATTTAGGGAGGCTAAATCACTACTGCCACAAATACTGGATGAGAAGCACCGGAGAGTGGAAGGAGTATGGTATGTGCTAGCCATAGAGCAGACTTGAGTACTGGATCCAAAAGACCAGGCTAGATCAATCCTGTGGTTTACAAGGTGTGAATTATCCAAATACTGAGCTACAAAATAAAATAGCTTGGTACCTAGAGGAAGATTTCCGAGGCAGCTGAAACTCCAGCAGTCCAAAGCTAGAAAAACATAAGTAAGAAGCTTATGTGTTATACAGCTTGGCAGGGAGGTGTTGGGAGGAAATCATTTAAGAAAAAAAAAAACCCCTTCCAACTTGGTGAAAAGATAATCTAATTAATGGTTTGTACAACTTGGTTTAAACTGTGAAACGATCTAATCCTACTCTACTCATGCCAGATATTATAGTCCTTTATTCCCATGAGGCCAGCCAATAACTTTAGCCTGGGTTATTAACTTCCACTTTCTCTTCCCCTGCCCTGTTTCTGCTTGTGATCTTACAAATCACCAATTCCCCTTTTGACCTTGTTTTTTGTTACCATTATGTGCTTTCTGATTGACCCTGACTTATGGTGAGCCTATGCTCATCATCATGTCACCTAGTGTGTTTCCATGGCTGAGCACAGATTCAGATTTGGTGTCCTGGAGTCCTAGGCCAACATTCAAATCACTACACCACACTGGCCCCTATAGTTGTTAATCTACCTAAATATCCACTCCCCCTACTAGTGGTAGAATCTGTGTTTAAATGGCATTAAAGTCTGATACACTGAACCCCACAAATGCACATTCATTAGAACTGGCCACAATAGTATCAATCCAATGCTGGCACTAGTCATCCAACTTCTAGTTGTGCAACCCGTTGCGCCTTTTTCATGCTTGTGCAAAGAAACATCCTAAAATGGGCACAGTGGCCAAGTGGTACAAGGGACTGGGTGACATGCCAGTCAAACACTGTTTGGGCCCAACATGGATCTACCCTATTAATGAACTGTTACTGTCTTCTGGGACTCCCTGTTGTAGCACCTAGACTTTTCCCCACTGTTTGCACCCAGATCCCACATAAACATATCTACCTAATACATTCATTACCAATTTTCACTCAAACAGAACTGAACTGGATTGCAGACATTGTGCCCATCCTAACTGAGTGAAGCCTGAACTGGTATATGTGGGAAGATGCTGTCTACTCTCTGCCTATAAGAGCTGTCCCACAGCAGGTTGAAGAACCTTGCCTTATAACTCTGCCCCTTGGACTAATCTCTCCTGTTTCAAGGTGTATCTACTGCAAACCTATACAATGGTTACAGAATTCTGCCCCCCCCCCAGTGATTTAAGATGGTATTGCAGGATTCAAGCAAAGAGACACATTAAACCTAATTGAAATTAACTAATGTGTTTTTAAAAAATAAATTACTCATGGGTTCACACTGGCTAGCTCAGTATGCATGCTAAGTTTCAGCAGAGGTCAGAACTAACACATTTGATCTAAACATGTGTGCTGTGTGCCATCAAATTTTTTCTGATTTATGATGACCCTAAGGCAAACTTATCATAGGGTTTTCTTGGCAAGTTTCTGAGAGGCAGTTTGCCATTGTCTCTGAGGCTGAGACAGTGTGACTTGTCCAAGGTCACCCAATGGGTATTCATGGCCAAGCAGGGGTTCAAACCCTACTCTCCAGATTCATAGTCCAATGCTCAAACCACTACACCATGCTGGCTCTCATACAAATCCATTAAACTAAGAAGGATATATGACACAGCACAATTTAAATTTGTTTTCAGTTTAATCCAAAGCAATTCATTTAGAAATAGCTGAGGTTTGATTGCCTAGGTCTATATGGAAGTGCTACAAGGAGAAAGGTTTTTCTGAGCCAGTAGGAATCAGTACTATGGGACAGGCATGGATGCTCCCACGTCTTGTGTTCTACGATATTCCCTCTTTCGTTGAGTTGCATTCATTGGGTTGCTGGTAGCAGTGGATGAGACAAAGTTACCTATCTTATCTCTGCATTAGATTGGCAGGGATTACATTCCATGATAAAGAAATGGTGGCTACAGCTGCTGTGCAATGTTCTGCATGAACATAGATGCAATCACTGCAATTGAGCTGTCAGGTTCTCAGCTGATCTCCATCTTTGTGCACCTCCCTTCCCACAAAACAAGCAAGATATGCATGCTGAAAGTCCCGTTTCTTCACAGCTCTTAAAGTAGAAGGAGTCCTGTTCTCTTTTGCACTGGATAACACTCTGCTTCAAATAGTTCAATGATCTCCCCATGTAGGCTTCCCACTGGATCTGGTACAATTCCTTCACAGGACTGTAACATAGGCCCAGTCCAGATGGGCCAAATGTACCATGCTGGCGGCATACTAGGGTTAAGGGACCGCATGGCAACCGCACGGACCCTAACCCTAGTACAGCGCGGTGCCATAACAATGGTGGCACCCTGTGTATACAGGCGCCACCATTGTGATGTGACAGATGCATAGAGTCCACACGTCATGCCATACCAGTTACGTCACAAGTGCACCATTGGTGCACTCAGGTGTAACTGGCACAACACAAAAAGAAACCGCCTTTCGCAGGTTCTTTTTTCTCCACAGGGAAGCTGTGTGGTTTGATGGCTGCAGCTTCCCTGTGGGGGGAAAAAGACGCCAGCAGGCTTCCCTTTTTGGGAGGTCTGTACTGGACCATTGTCATACAGGGAGATGCACACGCATTCATTTGAAAATCTCACTTTGGTGAAAAATTTAACACACAATAGAGAGACCTTGGTTGCATCAACACTGTAGAAATAATATATCAACATTGTAGAAATAATATAGTTTAACGCTACTTTAAGTGCCGCAGCTCCATCCTATGGAATCCTGGGATTTGCAGTTTTACAAGGTCTTTAATGTTCTCTGTCAAAGACTGTTGGTGCCTCACCAAATGACAAATCCCAGGATTCTGTAGGATGGAGCGATGGCAGTTAAAGTAGTGTCAATCTGCATTATTCCTATAGTATAAATGCACCCCTAGTTCCCAAAAATTGTCTCTGAAGTACTGGTTTTGGATATGGATTGCTACTTTTACATAACAGTGCTTTTAAATGATCAGCTCCCAAATGAATATAGTAATGGCACTGTACTATCCTGCTACTGGATGGTATTGCCTGAGAAGACACATGCCCCTGAACTAGCTCTTCAGACATAAATAAATCAAGCACACAAAAATTACTTATAATCCCCATATCTGAAGATGTCTTTAATTTTTTTTTTAAAAAAAGATTATCCCTCAACAAGGTAGAAATTTTTGTTGACTAGATTTGATCTGGTTTCATTTAACAGCAAGTCTTGATTTTAATTCACTAGCTGATACAATACCATAGTATAGCATAATATTATAGTAATTCAATACTATTATTCTTTTCCAATTGTCCATGCTAAACTATATATATATACTTTTCATTTACCATAGTAATGCCTGAAATTAGAGATGCTTGTGGATCATTTACAACAATACAAAAAGCACATTGTCTTCGGAATGGGGTCATCCTTTCTTTGCTTCCATACTCTAAGGCTTGGAGATCAGATTGCCTTCTGAACTTATGAACAAATCCACATGAGACATACTTGCCATTTAAGCATAAATCCATACTAATAAATCAGTTGATACATTCAGTCTACATAATTTGCTATTGTTGTTGTGTGCCTTCAAGTCATTTCCAACTTATGGCAACCCTGCAGCGAACCCATCACAGGGTTTTCTTGGCAAACTTTGTTCAGAAGAGGTTACCATGTCCTTCTTCTGGGGCTGAGAGAATGTCACTTGCCTAAGGGCACTCAGTGGATTTCCATGGCTGCGTGGGAATTTCAATCCTGGTCTCCAGGGCCTAGTCCAACATTTAAACCACTATACTATGCTGGCTCAGATACTAGGCTGGTATATGATCCTTACTACCTAATCTTGTAAAATTTTCATACATTGTCCTATCATTAAGCTGAGTTAAGGGCTTGGCAGACCAGCCATTAAGGCTGGCCTAGGGGTGGAGTCAGGGCATAGACTCCTCATGATGCATGCCCTGACTCCGCCCCAGGCCGGCGTGATGCCCCCTGATGATCCACACGGTGTGCAGCATTACGGCACTCCCATGGCACTGCGTCTATATGATGCAGTGCTAAAGGAGCGCGGAAAAGCTGTGTACCAGCGGCTATGGCGCCCTTTCTAGGCACAAAAAGGAGCTGCTTTTGTGGCTCCTTTTTGCGGCATGGAAAGGAGAGATCAGTGCTGCAGTGTGCGGTTGCTCTGGCCCCAATCCAGCTCAGATAGAGGCAGCTGTACAGCTAATTAGGCAACAGTCTCAACTGGCAGATGGTGCTGTCAACAGTGGCAGACATCCTACCCTCATCTCCCATTCTTCTTAATGCCTTGGACATTCCACTTAGAGAAGTGAATATTGCCTGCCCTGTCCTTCACTCTCAATAGAAGTGAAAAGAATATTTGAAAAATGATTGAAAAACATGGTGTTTTTTTTAGTATCAAGAAACTCTGATGAGAAGAATCATGGACTGACTAGACTCTTTGCAGTTTGTGACTTATTCTGTGCAAAATTTGCATGTGAACAGCATTTTGCACAGAAAACAAAAAATTCTGTACAGGGAACAGCTTTTTCTGCATAGAAAATAATACCTCTATGTGAAAATATTATTTTCTGTGCAGAAAAAAGCTATTTTCTGGTTATGTTTAAACAAGGACCCTAGCTGAAGTAAAATTCCACTGTCAATCCAGTTCGATTCTGTACCTGGAAAGAAGGCAAGCTGTATCTTGTCATTTGTCTGAGGCACAAAAATCTTAGTCTGGCACTGTCCTAGACTGCATCTTCAGTATGAATATGGACCATGGGTATATGGTAATATCCTACAGTTTAAGCATAACTGCCCTGTTGTCCTTTCTAAAGAATGAACTCAACCCATGTGGGGCCTGGTCAGAGAGGCATTCTGGAAAAAGAAGAGGGTGAGAGCACTGCTAATTTACAGATATACAGGTAAACAAATATGGGTTGTTGTTCTCTATCTATCTATCTATCTATCTATCTATCTGCAGGGAGAGAATGGGATGCACTGAGAAATTATCATCTCTAGTCGTCTGGAAATTATCCTTAAAGAAAGTGGTTTCTGGGGCTGATCAAGATATTGTTGTTCCTGAGAGTGGGAGATTGCCATTTGCAGCTTTAACCTTATGCATGCCCCATTTGTTAAAATGGTGTCCGCACCCCAGAGTGAGCAGCCATTGAAACAAATGAGACTTGAGGTCCCATTTTTGGGAGGGGGTCTGGAATGGATCCCCCACATATACAAAGGACCCACTGTACATTACAGATATTGTTTTTATTTTTGTTTTTACTTTTTGTGTATTTAATTATTATCAGACAATTTGACTCTTGGGTTTTAAAGGAGTATTTAGTACATTGAACTGTTGTTGATGGCGATGGTGCTGTCTGTTTCCAACACTAGTAATATAGGTGTATGTCTCCTGAGGAATATCCTTGGCAGAGAAGCAACAAATCCAGCCTACAGCAGAGAGGCACTAGAGGCAATGATAACAGAATTACTGGGTGAAACATGTTGATTTAGGCTTGGGCTATTAAAATAGATTTCCTTAACAAAAACTGAGAGATGCTTTGGAGTATTACAAGCTATTATACATTCATGTCAAAATTGACCAGAATGAGTAGTGTTCTCTGTGAAGCATAGCAAAGCAAAGTCTTCTTGTATAATGCATCCTATAAGTCAATATTTTGGCATCTTGTGCAATTTACATATGCTTATCCATGCTCCTTTTTATTTTTCTAACATTGAAAAGAATATATTGCAAAAAATGATAGGGAAACTGAATACCTGTAATTTGGGATAGTGGTGAGCCTGTACAGGAGTGCCATACATGGACTTCTTTTTTACAGGGGGGAAAAATAAATGGCCAACCTGTCTGTAATTGGCACATTCAAGGCATGACTTTGGGGACAGAAATCCAAGCTTCCAGATAGCAGAATGAGCACAAAAGCCTTCTGCTGCAGCAGGGCTGCCTGACCACATTTTGGGAGAAGTGAAGAGAGAACACATTAGTAGTTAAAGAGGACGTTGGGTGTGAGACCATTAAGTCTGAGTTTTTAAATTGCCTGCTGCACCACGGGTACTTAGGCATGTTGTGAAGAAAGGTGGAATGAGAAGTTAAGAAGTGAAATGCCTGGATTCCAACCTCTGTGGTATTTCATCTAGAAACAGCTGGCTCTCTGTGATCTCAGAACTCAGCCTTCCTACTTAGCTCCAGGAGATGCATTAACCGTCAAAACCTGTTTCTTTCATTTGTATTTGGAGGCATTTCTGGAAACTGCATGCAAGGTCAGCAAGGGTCAGTGCCCTGAGAAAGCTAAACCTCTTCACCATGTTTAGTGGAAGACTTGACAGAATTGTATTTTTGTGTGTTCTGGTTGCCATAAGTCAAGAGGAGATTTGAAGGCACATACCACACACAATCTACAGGGAATTCAATGAGCTGAGTTTATATATTAGTATAAAGACTGTCTTGTTGTTGTTGTTGGTACTGCTGCTATTACTATTACTAAGTAGAAAGTAGTAGTAACCACTACACTGAAGTAACAACAACAAAAATAATCCTCACACTAATCAGATGTGAACATATGAGTGCCTTACACAAAATCAGATAATCTAGTCCAATGCAGTCACTTGTGACTGGTGGGAGCTTTCCAGAAGTTCAGGTAGGCAATTCCTTTATTTTCTAGCCCTACCTTCAGATTCCTGGTATTCTCTGGTGGTGTCTCATCCAAGTATTAAGCAGACCTGACCCTATTCAGCTTCCAAAATCTGATGAAACCAAGTGTGTTGAGGGTGCTGGGATGAATACAGGCTGATTAAAATACTGCTGTGCCTATATACCTTCCAACTATCCCACTCTGGCAGAGAAATACTGATTAATCCTCTGCTGTCCACTTTTCTAGCTGCATTTAAAATGTCTCAGATTCTCTCTCCTTCTCTTATTTGCACACTTTGTCCTCAGCTTACTTCAGTTGCTGCAAACTTAGTTCATAATTTGTACTTAATTAATTCAGCAGGGGAGGAATATGGTGTTTGAATCTTGCCCTTCCAAGTATGCTCAGGCAAAAGCAAACTGCCACAGTCTCTTCTGGTGTATGCTTTCTCACTAATAATTTTTGTGATCTTTACTACATTGTGATGTTGCTTGACTGCATGTGTCTGTATTTTCATCTGTAAAATGCTGGCAAGTATGTGTCTCCTTGTGTATGAGATACAGAGCATAACAAACTTTTGAATGATGAATTTGTGCTTGGAAAAGAGTTGAAATCTATTGACTGAGAGAATGTGAACCAAGGACTTCTGCTAATATCTATAATGTGGTGCTGCACTGAATACACTGCTACCTCGGGTTACGAAATTAATTCGTTCCGCCATTCCTTTCGTAACCCGAAAATTTCGTAACCCGAAAAGGCTTTCCGTTAGCACTGGAAAGCCTATAGCATTTGAATTTCGCGCCGAAATGAATTTCATAACCCGAAAAATATTTCGTAACCCGAAACAGTTTTTTCCAATCCAACTTTTTCGTATCCCGGAAATTTCGTAAGCCGATCATTTCGTATCCCGAGGCACCAGTGTAATATATATTGTTAACTCTACAGTTCACAGAGTAGATGGCCCAGAGGTTTGGGAAAAGCTTTAAGCATTCATGAGCACCTCTGATTGACTGGCTTTACTTTTATCATGGAAGATCCTTCCCCCTACCCCCAAGCCCATAACTAGTAGCTCCAAGCCCTAGTGGCAAAATTGGCAATGAGAAGGTCCAGGCTTTAGGGGAACTTTTTTTCCTTACTGAGAACTGGAGTTAACAGTTCCACAATCCCTGATGGCAAACCAATCTGCTGCACATCATTCTTCTGCATATAATTTCTGCCAGTGAGAAGGAGATCTGGTACATAGCATCAATTTGACACCAGAGGTTCTGTGTTTGGTAGCTACAGTTTTCCAGGTGGCAACATTGCTTTTGCTAAGGCCAGGAAAGCACTTGTCACCTCCCCTGCGCCAAGTTAACTTTCTGGGCTTTGGGAAAGTGAAATAAGGAAGCTGCAGAATAATGGACTTTGTGATTGCTCTCTGAAAGCTTTGGGAACATTCAATTAAAACATTGCAGTGCACATTCACACAAAGCTTAAGGTTTTGTGAGTTAGAAAACTTGCAGAAAGATTGTTGCTTACTATTTGATGTTCTTTTGGTGCCTGTTTATCAAACCATTTCCTGTATTGCTATGTACTGTATATGCATTATCCTACTTGAGAGTATGTATTTTCCCTGGAAAATGATTAACCATCCATTATGAAGCCAAGCCCTCCCTCCAGTCCATCTGCCTTGGTCCAGGCCTTGGAGGTAGAGAGGAACTGCTGGACCTCTTACCCTTTCCCTCCACCACTCCCTTCTCCTTCTGTGTCATGTCTTTTTAGATTGTAAGACCGAGGGCAGGGAACCGTCTATCTAAAAAGATTGCATGTACAGCACTGTGTAAATTTGCAGTGCTTCATAAATAAAGGTTAATAATAAATAATAATAATAAAGATCATCATGCATCTTGGAACAAAATGTAATATTGGATGCCCAGTTGTGCTCAGTGATGTAGCTATGGAGGGAGGGCACAAAACATTAATTGCCTCCTAATGAAAATTCATCTCCAAATGAGATGTTTCTTCAATCCTAACATTTCTAGCATGCCAGAGAATGAGTGACAACTGTTCACACCTTCTAATCTGCAAATTCGATCATCTGCAGATCATCATGCTCCATATTATTAGATGGTGGTGCCAAGAATGCAGATGCACTTAAGCTTGCACCTTCACATCACAACCATTTACGAATGTAAGGTGTAATAATTTGTGGGCACCATGGGATGTCCCAGAACTCAACCTCATGGACCTGATGGCCAACTGTATTTTCTGTGTTCACATTCTCTTCAAAACTTTGCTTGTTCTTTTTCTTTGGGTGCCTAAAGTGATTGGAGTTTTACATTACTGAGATGCCAGAAATTTGGCATGAAATACTGGGCAACACAATTCTTATCTGTGGGAAATGCTGTCATTCCCACCCCCATAGCTATACTCCTGGTTCTGCATCATCTGTATTTCAGCTTCCAGTGGGGGGTTTGTTTGTTTTGTTTTATCTTGTGTCTCTGAGAATTATTATACTTCTTCTAGAGGTTTTTGCATAGGATTATGATTCAGAAGACCAAGGTTTGAATCTCCATTTGGCCATAGAAACACATTTGGAGACCTTGGGCAAATTACGCTCTCTTAGCCTCTGAGGAGGGCAAAGGCAAACCCCTTCAGAACAAATCTTGCCAAGAAAAATCAATTATAGCTTTGCTGTAGAGTTGCCATATGTCAGAAATGACTTGAAGGCACAAAACAACAATACTCCTTTTAAACATAAAACTATCACTGACAGTATTTGGACCATGCTAACTGAAATCAGAAACCCAAGGCTGACTGAACGAGAAATTCAGTTGACAAAGCTTTCCTCAGCACTACACCTGCAAGAAAAGAGCAAACCAAAACAAAGTTGACAACTCTATTTACCACAAAAAAGAATTTGGGAGCTCTTGATTTAAGCTTTATACCTGGACTGGGGAGATTCTGGTACAAGAATGAGTTTCTGGATGAGACCTGCAGGAGGGCCCAGGACTTGAGCAGCAGGAGGGTATTTCAGGTCAAGTCTGAGGTATGTCGGCAAGGTTTCCTGTGGGAAGCTTTGTACCATGCCTGCCTGCTCACATCATGATTCTAGACACCTCGATTAGCCCTTCACTCACATGAGCACTGAAAATAAAAACAAAATGACATCTGTTAGATGTTTTAAGGATTGCTCAGGCATGTAATCCTCCTGGAATGAGGCAGCCATAACAAGTTACTGTAGTTATTGATGCCTGTGTCAGTTAGTTTTTTTCCCAAGGATTAATCATGTTCAAGAAAGATCAAGCATCAGTGGATGTTTCGTCTGTTCTCCATTGCGCCAAAACCCTCTGGTCTCTGTGGGGTGGCATCAATAAGAAAGAAAGGTTGGGAAATCCTTTTTTTTAAAAATTCCTTTAATCCCTACTCACTTTTTGCTTTAAAATCAGTATAAGTTAAAACTATGGAAGAAATTTCATGGAAGTTCAAGCACTTGCTTCATTGCTGGAAATTTCACAGACATTTCACAGGTAAAAGAATTCAAACTTGTGACAAGTTTGGGTCAAGGTATACAAATATGCCATGTAAACTCACTGGATGACCTTGTACAAATCATACTCCCTCGGCTTCAGAGGTTGGCAATAGAAAATCTCCTCTGGAGAAACTTGCCAAGAAACCCCATGGTAGGGTCACCTTACAGTTGCCATAAGTCGGAAATGTTTTGAAGGTACACAACATTAATAACAATAAAAATGTGCAGTGATTTTCCTGCATTTATGAAACCAAGAGATGTATGTTCCCCCTCCCCTGCAAACCTGCAGAAATAAAAACAATTGTATCTATGTTTAAATGCATCTGAGGAAGTAGATTTAAGTGTACAAAAGCTCATGCTACCAACTTCTTTCTTTCAGTTAGTCTCTAAGGTGCTATAAGATCTCTCTACATGCTGATTCTACAGACTAACACTGGCCTGCAGATGTTTGGAGTCATTCTCAACTGTCTAGCACTTTGCACTATATATGTTTTGGCCAGAATGTGGTCTGGGGATTCTGGAGGGATCAAAGGTCATAAAACAGCTGGAGGGTCACATGCACTCTCAGGGCTACACTTTGCCCACTCTTGTTATAAAAGTATGATTAAAAGTATGTAAAAGATGTGAATATTAGAGAGAATTTTATTTTTATTTCAATATTTTATTTCAAGGATTTTATTTCAAGGAACATATTAAAACTAGAGCTGAGGTTACAGGGAAAGAATTTTATAGAACATTTAATCAGTGACAAAAGGTAATTTGCCCATTCCTCATATCTGGCAATTTCCCAAGGACTGCTGCAGTGAAAATCCCCATGAAACAGACTTTCTTTGCTTTTGCATCCCTGATGGGTTAGGATCACCCATGCAAGAACATCAGGAAATTCTGGCCTCCCTTTAATCCAGTTTTGCTTGCCTTCAGTGATAGCAGCATGTGGCCATATTTGATTGACTGTAAACGCTTCCTTCAAAGAAGGAATGATCCTAGCTACTGTAAAGAGATGATAACATGACCGCTCCTGTAGTCATTGGACCGAGAATATCTTTTATTCTCCCATGATTGATAATACCCCATTGGGATGAAGACTAGAGAAGCAGTGTGAATGTTACCACTGTTTCTTCATAGACAGCCAGGGTCAGGGGTTTTTCCAGCAGACAATGGATCACTAATTAAATAGAAACCCTGAAGCCTTTCCATTCAACAACAGACCAACACACAGATTAACATGGAAATCATTTCCTCTCAACCAAGAATCATACAGTATATATATCCCATTCACTTCCATGCCAGCATTCTCTGAAGATGCCAGCCACAGATGCTGGTGAAATGTCAAGAACAAACTCTTCCAGAACACAGCTGCATAGCCTGAAAAATCCACAAAAAACATTACCTTTCCATTTATCATATATTCCTTATCATCTCTTTACAGCTTGTGGATAAATACAACTTTGCAACTCAAGCATATGCAAACAAGAGCATGACCTAGTGCATCAGTGTTGGCTTTTCCATACAGAGGTTTTCATTATATGGACTAGATCAGGGATAGGCACAGTGCAGCCCTCCAGATGTTGCTATACTATAATTCACAGCATTCTTCATCATTAGCTATGAGAGTTAGGTGTGCTAGAATTTGAAGTCCAACAATATCTGGATGTCTGCACTTTGCCGATCCCACTAGAGTTAACCCACCACATTAATAGAAGTTTGGTAAATCAACACTTTTCCAAATCCAAATGATTTAGTGGGTCTACTCTAGCTGGCACTAACAATTACCTTCAAGTTTGTTTATTAAAGTTCTGGACAGGATAAACACAGAAAATAGTCACCTCAAGCTCCTATCTACAAATAAAGTCATTTTGGTTTATGACCAACACCTAAGGGTCTGTCCACATTGGGGGGAAAACAGTTTCACACTGTTTCAAGCCTCTGCTGTTTATACAATGCATGAGGCCAAAATGAGGTGAAACTGGGCTGAAGACATTCCCCAGGGTGAAAAAGCAGAGCAAAACAAAGCCCTTTTGTTCTACTCTAACGCAGAAAGTGTGCATCATCACACTGGTATATAAAGAGCCTGTGTACGGGAATGCAGGAAAGCTGAGGTGGCTTACAGAAGCAGTCTAGAGCATGTGCCCTGGGCCTGGTGAGACACAGCTACTGGCCCCATTGCTCACCATATGGTGTTTTTCTTATGTTGAGCATACAGGCACATGAGTGGACAGATATACCACCGACCCATCGCCGTCACACACCTCATGAAGTAAAATTGCAACAGACATGGCAAGTAATCAATAATGCAATGGATGTAATAAAAACATACACAAACTGGCCAGTCCCAACAGGGGACCATGGAGTGAAGGAGGGAAAGGGGGGAATATATGGGGGATCTCCATGATTGTGCTTTGCCAATGTGTCACTGGGTGCCGCCCACCAATGTTCTGTACAGGTCATGTATCACTGTGTGGCCAGTCACATGCAGCATCCAATAGGATAGCAGCTGGGCAGGACAAGGGTGGTAATTGGCAGTCACAGGCAGTGTGTTCATGCGATGATGTGTATGTATGGGGGAGACGTGAAAAAATAATGGAGAGGTGTAGCTTGACACTGTGTGGTGCAGACTGCCCATGCATGTTTGGACCACTGGGGTTCCAGCTGTATCAGGAGAAACCAGGAATTGCACAGTTTTTCCTCCCTGTCTACTCAGTCCCTGATAAATGGTAGGCTAAATCTGACAAATTTATCAATGCATCTGAAGACTGCACTTTAGGAATGTCAGTGGAAATATTGCTCATGCATGAATTCTTACTCTTTTTGTCCTCTCACCCTCTTCTCTTACTTTTCTGTCTACTTACCTCTCTACAAGTGAAAAAGACAAAAAGGTAAAACAGAATTGATTTCTTCTTGAAAATGCAGAAAAATAAGATGGAAAAATGGACCAAGGGAAAGGAAGCAAAGAAGGCTAGTGGAAGGAACAAAAACATACATGATGTCATGATTCCATATCATGTTGGTTGCTAAGTAAAATGTAACTGCATGATGCAAAATCATATAGGCAAACTGAAAGGCAAGCTGGGTCATTTATGATTTAGGCTTATGGAACAGAATTGTTATGGGACAGCTGGTTACCAGCTGTTGCTTTAAATTACTGGGCAGAGGACCAATGGATACCCGGAATGGGAACTCTTTTACTCTATATGCTGAGCCAACACTGAAGCATGGAAATTGGAACCATAGGTTGGATCCATAAACAGATTTGGGTTTGGATTCACAAAATCTGCAAGGAACAGATATTAAAGGGGAGACACCCCCCAAAAGATAGTTTATAAATGCTTTATCCTCTTTTTTACAAGAAATTTATCTATACTACCACAGTTTTTAGAAGTACACAGAAAAACATTGTTTTCAGTTTACAAATAGATTTATGTTATACTTGACGATCCAAGATCATTTATCAGAACTGAATTTAGGGCATCCTTATTAGATGGATAAAAGTCATAGTGATACAATGATAAAAAAAAAATGGGACAAATGTAAGTAGCCTGATTTTTTCCTGAAAAACTAGATTACAAATATAGTGAACCCTTGCTATCCACTGGGATTTGATTCCAGGACTCCCCATGGATACCAAAGTCTGTTGATGCTCAAGTCACATAAATAAAATCACATAGTAAAATTATGTCCCTTATATAAAATGGAAAAATCAAGGTTTACTTTTTGGAATATATTTATCTTTTGAATATTTTCAAGCTGTAGATGGCTGAATCCATGAATCAGGAATATATGGATATGAAGGGACAAATGTATATTGAAAGCACGTCTCACCTACCAAAGTAAGGCTTCAACCTTACTTACATAATCTTTATTGAATGAAATGGTTTGATTGTCACACTTCCACTCGGAGTGTAGTGGAATCTCCTGCCTTAGAGGTTTTTAAACAGAGGCTGGATGGCCATCTGTCGGTGATGCTTTGATTTAGATTTCCTGCATGGCAGGGGGTTGGACTGGATGGCCCTTGCAGTCTCTTCCAACTCTATGATTCTATGATTCTATTATTTTACTTGTCCTAAAAAAACCTTCCATCTTTTCTAAAAAAAAACCATGTGCCAACCACCAATTGACTGTGAGGATATATAAATATTGATCCTACATCAGGGTAGCAAAGCAAAAATATTCTAATGTGTTATGCACTGATTGTGTTATGTAATGCTTGTGTTCAATGTCAGTGTTGCACAACTGAAAGTACAAGATGTGCAATGGAATATTTTCAACCTAGTCAGTGGCACCACATGCACTGTTTCTGCCCTTCAACTGTCCTGTTTTTGCATGCACAGTCTTGATTAATCCTCTGATAAAAAAGAGTTGCCAGTCTAGACCTGGCCAGTTGAAGTAAATATCCGTCAGAGGACCTGAGTGTACAGAATGGATTATATGGGAGGATGCTATCCCATAGGTAACCTGGACCCAAATCATGTAGGGCTTTAAAGGTAATAACCAACACTTTATACTTTGCCTGCAAACTAACTGGCAGCTAGGACTCTTTTACAAACACATCTAGGACCCTTTGCCACTACACAGTTATACCACTATGATTCCACTTTAATTGCCATGGTTCCATCCTTTGGAATCCTATGGTTTCTAGTTTGGTGAGGCATCAGAGCTCTCTGGCTGAGATTTCTAAATGCTCCTCCCCAAACCACAAATCCCAGAATTCTAAGATAAAAACCTGGCATTTTTAAGTGGAATCATGGCACTATAGTTGTATAGTGTAAACGGGCCCCTGAAGACATCTCTCTAGCTTAGACAGTGGTGGAGATTGCATGGCACCTACTGTTGTCTCCTTTGGTGCCCCACTGCTGCCCCTCCCCATCTGCTACTGAAGGGACTCTCTCTCTCTCTGATCAAAAAGAATTTACCCAGATCACATTCTTTCCCAGTGTCCGCTTCCAGAAGTCTTGCTTTTGGTCCTAATCAGTTTTTCACAGTATTCTTTTTAATTTCATTTTTGATGGGTCTGGGTTCCCCCATGGATAGATAAGGCCATATGCACTGATGTTGTACTCTTATAAATAATCTTTAGTAACATGACCCAGCTGTTTGCACCTCCAGACAGAAGGAACCATTCATTTACCCTGTAAATGCACCAAGATCATACAGAAGGGAGAATGGCTCCTTCATGATATGAAAACCAGCTGTAGCCACAAGTTGGTTACCTTGGCCTTCACAGAGATGCCTTTCCTCTAATAGAGCCTATACTACTTTTGCATGGTGGCAACAAACCAACATTGCTGTGATTATTGGGGGCTCTCCAGTTCATTAAAGAGTCTTTGACAAGCATGTTCCTTATTTTTACCAATCTTTCTGCTACTGTTGGGAATATATAATGTTGGAAAAGATGGGAGGTGGGGCACACTGGAACAACCCATAAAGCCAGTGCCTGCTATTGCTGTGTCTTTCATCATGCATTAAACTTAGAATGCCAAAGAGGCTGGGAAAAAACCCACAATGGAGGAATTCTTTAGCATTTGTCAAGTCTAATTTGCCTATGTAAGCACTTAGCTCCTTCCTGTCATATCTTTGCATACTACATAGCAGGCTTACTAGAGACCCTGACAGACAGAGATGTCAATTGGCCGCCCTAAACCAAAGGACCCCAATGACTTCCTGGTGTTGCTCTACAAGGTGCTGACCTCTAATGTGAGTTCTTTGGACAAAGCCAGCAGGAATAATATGAAAACACAAATAATTATGGTTGGGATTATTATTATTATTATTTTACAGCTTTTCCCCTACCTAGTGTTCCCAGAGATTTCTTTCTTCTGGGGGGCTCATTAACATTCCTGTTCATCATAGAACCAAGTCAAACAGAATTAAGCAAGGCATGCTTTGGGTGAGTAGGGTTTCTTGTGTGTTAGGTGGGCTGCCGTGAGGAGACCGAAGGAACTCGTGGGCCCAGGAGTTGAAAGAGAAGGGGACCACATATATTTGTAAAGATGGCAGGAAGGAAAGTTGAGTCCCAGGACCTTATCGCACTCACAGTTTTCCTGTTCCGTTCCTGTTAACAAGGCGGACAGATCAGGAAACGGGCTGACGACGAACGCTATCGCATTAAGTCTTTTTAGCGTTATGTCAACGCGAAAAGAACGATTGCTATCACACATCGCTAACAGAGACAATGACCTGTTGTTGTTTTTGGACCTCGCTGTGAACGTATATCACCGCACAGCCAGGTCCCATCCCGATGACGCCCTGACCATCCCCTGTCTCTGCGCATGCACAGTTCAGAAAACTCTGCTGAAAATGTAGGACATTTTGGGCTGAGTTTTGTCCTGCATTTGTCCTATAGTTTGGTCTAAAATTTGTCCTACATTTTCTCCTTGGTAAAAGCGGACAATTATGGCAACCTTACCCTACCTCCATCAAATCTTTTTCTGGTATCAAACACTGATTCCTGCTGTATTTTTGATATAGCGACATGTCGTTAAAATATCTTGGAAGGGAAACTGCCAAGGGAAAGATATCATGGCCCGTCATAACTGTAGGGATCAGACGGGGATGCAATTGGAACGCCTAGGATATTGCACACAGAGGATTTTACGTTCTCATAACGTTTACTGGGGAGGGAGGACGGAAGAGAATCGTCGGGGACATTTTATGCAAACGGAACGGAATGGGAACCCATTGC
This sequence comes from Sceloporus undulatus, assembly GCF_019175285.1. NCBI lineage: Eukaryota > Metazoa > Chordata > Lepidosauria > Squamata > Phrynosomatidae > Sceloporus > Sceloporus undulatus. Next base: position 32,920,994 of record NC_056525.1, on the reverse strand, counting down.
AAACGTCTCGATAACGAGGCTATGCGATAAAATCCGTTCCGTTCCATTCCATTAACATTGAGACCTCGGAACGTTTACAAACATGTGTGCGATAATGTCCCCAGTCTTCCAGTACGAATTCCCTGAATTCTGATTTAGTTGATTTTATTTCTGAATCAATGAATATGGCATTCTCCATTGTTCTGTTTATAAAGAATACTCTACATGGGTAGTTTCCTAGAATTTCTATTTGTCTGTGTGCCAACATTACTAGTGTACACATGTGATAAAAATATGTGATTCCACCTTCGGTTGTATCAAGATTATTTTCAGTTGTGTTCTGTCAAAGCAACAGTGATCCTGATATATATATAAATAGGGTGGTGTTGAGGTTTGTGTCTTATCACTGTGGGCATGCAGACCATAAAACAAAGGAAGGAAAAACCAAAACTTGGGAAAGTTACTTTTTGAATTATAATACCCAGAAAAACCCCAGCAAGCATGGCCATCAGGGGATTCTGGGAATATACTACTAAGAGAGAGAAAGAAAGCTTTCTAAATTTTGGAAAATGTGCTAATGAAAAAAGTAAAATCTGACACAATCTAGCTATGTTCTAATTTTTGAATTAAGTGTAGAAATTCCTCTTGATGGTAAAAGGAAGCGAAGGAAAGAAAAACTGTGAAAATGTAGAACTAATTATTGGCAACAGAAACATCCTTATCTGCTGGGTAAAGTAAAAGTTTATAGTGAAAGTTATTTATTAGATTAAAATTTTTAACTGATAGGCTTTGGTTAAATTTGAATAAACTATATAGGCTGCATAATTAGCCACAGGATCGATTTGTGTTGCCTTGGCTTATGAGTTCCACAAGAGCATCTGATGTGACACTACTGGGAAACAGGATTCCTTGTCCCAGCCATAGGAAATCTGTGGCCTTCAATTACATGCACACAATTCCACTAGCTCCAACCAGTATGTCAAAAGGGCAGAAATAATGAGGGCATAATCAAACTATCTAGAAAGTCACAAGTTCCCCACTAATGGAGCTTTAGCATGATCCAGCAATGTACATTCCAGGCCACATAACTTCCTAAAAACCAAATACTTTATCTTTCTATGATTTCAAGAATATTAGTATATTATTCTTAGTCAAAGTTTTGATGGAAATCATTTTGATCATATAATTTTATATATCCTTCTAAGTGATTTCAAAGATGATTTGGCATCAAAATACCTCCCTTCTTTCAGACTGCACCCCATATCACACATTATTCATGATCTGTCTGTTTCTGGTTCCATGATAGAGTCAATAAGAGTTTTGTTAAACCTCGTTTCCTCCAAAGAAAACTAGAAGGGAGATGCCGACTTCTGCATTTTACAGCTCTCCAAGCTTTCATCCAAAAACTAAAGGGAAAAATATTTAAATAGAACTTTCCATGCTGGAGGTTTCAATGGAAAAATAATGGGGGGGGGGGGGGGGTCAAGAAAAACAGAGGCCAATGGCAAAGTAAACCCCTGGGTGCTTCTCCATTGTTAGCCACAAATAAGGCAGTAATGTCTAGTGGATCTGGACCAAGAGCTTCATGGCCCTGTGACTGGCTCCATTGCTAATTTGTTGAATGGCTTCAGACAAGAGACTTAAATGCTTTGGCCAAGCTATGTTCCACTTCTCTTCCATAGGTTTCATTCATATTTGCACAAAACTTTTTTTTAAAAACAATGGTGGAGTTAGTCTTTAACAAGAATTTGGGTTCTAGGAAAGTGTGGGCAGAGCCTGATCTATTTATTTTATGCTCAAGTTAGAGAAAATTATTTTAACATAGCATACCATTCGACTCTACAGCTCGGCATGTAAATTCACTTCATCGAAGCATGAAGTTTGGGTTTGAGGTAATGTGAGCTGGCATATAAACTGTTTCAAACATTCATATTAAAACAATATTGAAGTTATCAAATACTGAAGATTGAAGTGTTACATGCCTTACTAACCTTTTTTTAATGTAGGGAAAGGGACAATGGTAGAAGATGTGCTTTGCATGTTAGGAGGTCTTGTTTCTGGTGTCTCAACTTAGGAAGACTGGGGGCAAATAATGGGAAAGATCTCTACATGGCACTCCAATGGACTGCTGACAGTCAAATGCCTGAATAGGATTAGATGTGATAAGCGTTGTAGTCCAGGAATTACACATTTCCTCATGCCAGGTTCCCAGTAACATACTCTCCAACTCTCACAATTTGGAAGGGATAGTTCTGAATAATCTTGTCTACTTTTTCAGCTACTCTTCCTATTTTCCACCTTTGTTATTAGCTTACTCAATTGCTGTAAACTAAGGAGTATATCACACGAAGCTTTTTGGTGGTGTTGTGGCTCAGTTCCAGCTCACTTCCGAAGTGATTGCACTTCCAACGATGCGGTTTCATGTCATAAAGGGACTGTTTTATCAGATGCCATTGATTTCTATGGGAGCCCCTTGTGAATTGCTTCAGCAGTGTTTCTGAAGTCACCCCTCATTTTGGTAAAAACGGGGAAAAAGTGACTTCAGAGAATTCGCTTCCAGGCTGCCTTCGATTGCACTGTGATTTGGTCTGGTGTGGAAAAGCACTCCGATGCCATCCCCCTTGGCCCATGTCCTGCTCCGTCATTCCCCTCCTCCTCCTTCATGCCATCTCCTCCTCTCTGGCAACCAGCCGATCCCATCATCCCCTGCGTTGTCCTAGACCCTAATCTGCTCCCCTCCTTCAGCCTCCCACCAATCCCATCATTCTTGCCTTCTCCTAGACCCTGATCTGCTCCCCTCCTTCAGCCTCCCACCAATCCCATCATCCCCTGCCTTCTCCTAGACCCTGATCTACTCCCCTCCTTCAGCCTCCCACCAATCCCATTATCCCCTGACTGCTCCTGCATCCCAATCCTGGCCCCAGGGACCCCCAGTAAGCTAATCCATCATCCCCTGACTGCTCCTGCATCCCAATCCTGGTCCCAGGAACCCCCAGCGACCTATCCCATCATCCCCTGACTGCTCCTGCATCCCAATCCTGGCCCCAGGGACCCCCAGCGAGCTATCCCATCATCCCCTGTCTTCTCCTAGACCCCGATGAAAGATGACAACTAAGGAGGTGGCAGGGAAGGAGGACAACATCCAGATCCCCACTGAGCATGCCCAAGGGTGCCGATTCGAATCGTTGAACCCTCAAAGTATGCTCTGGTGTGGTAATACAATGTGCACTCACTCCCTTTGCTTGAGTTCGCATCATGTGACTTGCTTGGAATCGAACTGACTTCGCTTGCCCCTCACTTCGGAAGGACAACAGAAAGGCAACCAGGTGTGGAAAAACATGATGTTTTAACCTCAATCCGCATTGCTAGAGAGGAGTGACTCTGGATCTGGTGTGAAAAAACATCACGCTTTGCATTGCTAGAACAGGAGTGACTGCGGATCTGAGCTGCAACCCCCCCCCCCCATGTGTGATAAGGTCCTAAGTTCAAAGTGCAAAAGTACTTTGCACTCAACTCATGGGGGGTATAGGAAATAAGGGTGGGATCTTGCCCTTCCCTATAGACCCAATCAAAAACAAACTGCTGCAGCCAATCCTAGATTGTGTGTTCTTCCTCATTAATAACATTTGCCATCTTGACCACACTCTGCTGTTGATTGGCCACACATTTTCTGGTTTTCATCTATGAAATGTTAGATAGTATGCACTAACTCTAACTCAGGTATATGCCTGATAAACTACAAATTATCACCATTGCTCTCCCTGCTGCTTGAAGTTGAACAGTTTCAGTACAGTGGTGACAGATCTGAATGTTCTTGGAATACAAGAGAAAAAGCAGAGAACAGTTTGGCTCATGTTATCAGACTGGCAAATGATAAAGACATGGTAATTTCATCTTTGCAGTCTGAGAGGTCCCCCATCCAACATGATTGCTTCTTAGAAAACAGAGAATTCATATGCAGCATTATGTGACATTGACTAAGGCATGCCCTTTGACTATAGGGAAGTCAAGACATTACTCAACATAGTTACAATTTTGTGTTTACAAATATAAAACGGGTCCAGTTCTCCAAAAGTTAGGTACGTCTAATAACTGAAAGTTGATCCCCTTGTTTCCACCAATGGCATGCCTCACTTTTGCTAAATTGTGCCCTGAGAATGAATCCATACCACATCATCATACAGATGTTAGGTTAGAATATCTCCAGATGTCTACTAATGCATAGCATGTTGAGAGATGCATTTTAACAGTGCAGTCCAAATTTGCCCAGGGATTTAGAAAAAGAATGGGAAAATGTGACTCACCAGGTGCTCTTGGACTGCAATTCCAGCATTCCTTATTGGCCATGCTGTCTAGGACTGATGGAAGTTGCATGACTATTATTGCCTATTTGACGTTTTTAATTTGTTGCCTGTTTTATTGAACCCTTTCCTGTATTGTTATGTATTATTTATATGTATTATGCTACTATTTCTTAAATTGTACGCCATGGGCAAGTTTATTTTATTGTTTGTATGTGCAGCACTGTGCAAATCTACAGTGCTATATAAATAAAGCATAATAATAATAATAATAATAATAAGACCACACTTTGTCCACAGTGGTGTTGGAACAGTGTAGGAAGGAGTATCAGGGACTGAAGTTTTGGTTGGAAATGTCAAAGAGAAAGATATAACAGTAATTAAAAGTGGGATTGAGCCATAAGCGCTAGCTGAGAGAAAGCAGCCACACTTAAGTCTTGTTAAAATATAAGAGTTTAGACGTTTTTGCATTGCTGTTGTTGGATTGTAATTTAGGCAAACTGATATATCAAACTGATGTCATCTTCCATATATTTTTGAAAAATCTATTCACTCTAAAAATAACACTTTCAGATATTTTATACTCACTTTACAGCTAGAGTGGTGTAGAGGTCTGAGTGTGGACTAGGAATCAGAGCCACTAGGATTCAAATCCCTGTTCAGTCATAGAAATCCACTGGGGGATCTTGGGCAAATCACACTCTCCGCCTTAGAGAAAAGCAATAGTAAACTTCCTCTAAATAAATCTTGCCAAGAAAACCCTATAATGGTGCTGTTATTAGTCAGAGACAACTTAAAACACATAAAAACAGCACAGTGATCCACAAGGTCTCATAGTCCTGCTGGTGTTCTCATACATGAAAGAAGGTTTAGATTTGGCTTTCACTACATTTCAACAGTAAAATGGTCGAGCACAAGGTCAAGTGGTAGCTACAACCTGTAGTGTAATATTGTTTTGTTAACTTGATCTTGTTAAAGAAGATAATCACAGGCTAGGGGATTCTGAAAGCTGCAGCTCAAAAGGAAAGCCCTGCTCCAACACACTAGACAAGTCTTCTGCTAGCCAATGAATGAATGTCATGGGCTGCCAGCATACTGCAGAAAATGCAATTTGACATTATTTTAACTGTCATGGTTCAATGCTATCAAATTCTAGATTTTGTAGTTTTGTGTATTTAGCCTTCTGTAGCAGACAGCTCTGGTGCAGAAGAAACTACGAATCCCAGGATTCCATAAGATGGAGCCAGGATAATTAAACTGATGTCAAACTGCATTATTTCTTCCTTATAGCAGCAGCCATAGCTATGGTCAGGCAAGCGTCCCTCCCTAAACAGCAGATCCCAGAGTTCCATAGGATGGAACCATGGCAGGGGAAGAGGAATCATAGTGTTCTAATTGTATAGTGTGAAAAAGCTCTAAATCAAGAGAGAGAAGCCTAACTCAGTAATTACTTCATTGCCTAGGTCTTTATGGAAAATATGTTCAACTATTTCCCTGATGCTATCAATAAATTGTGATTCTTCCACAGTTCATCTTTAGGATGTTCTGTGAACCAGTGAAGGAAAAAGTAAAATGAGCCTTTTGCAGTCTTTATTATTCTGATTAAATTTGTACTTTCTGAAAAATAAAGCCGCTTGCCTTGTATCATGCCATTCTTGTGGGGGGAAAACCCTAGTCCATCCCTTTTAAGGCAGAAATGAAGAAGGTATTCTGGAAGCTCTGGAAAAGAAGTCGAGGAAATTGGCTTCCACATCCACTGTATTGGCCATCAGTTCACTATAAATGTTTCATACTGAGCCAAGATAGCTATTGATGGAATAGTTTCTGATTTAACACTCCTGATTGCAGCCAGGATCCAGATGGGTCTCATTAACTCCGCAGAAACCATCATTTTAATTGGCTGACAAAGAAATACTTCCAAGAATCGCCCCACTCCCCTTAATTCCAAAATATAAATTTAAGCCCCTCTAATGAGATTTGCTATGGAATCTTTGTTATTTCAATGCTGAATGGTCATTTTCCCTTTCCCAAGCTATATTTCCCATCCTGTCCACCAGTTTATTCAACTCTATGGGCTATATGGTTGACATATAGAAATATAATAGCTTTCATACTACTTTGGGCTTCTTCAATCAGGTTGTTGTTGCTGTTTCTGCTTGATTTCTCTGGTTTCTTGGGAGGGGGGTTAGAAATATTAATTAAAGGCTTCCTCCACTCCACTTATTTCTTCTGTCCCTTTCCTTCACCTTTCCCATTTTTCTGACTCCTGTGTCTGTACTCCTGGGCACATCACAATACAAAGTTCTGAAAGTGAACTGGGCTGCAGCCCAAACAGTAAAGAATGTTTATACGTTGGTTCATTTCCACATGTGTAGATGAATATTACATACACATACATGCATGAGAGAGAAAGGCAGAAAGGGGGGAAGAGGGAGGGAGAGAAAGACTCAACTGGCTCCTTGTTAACTTCTGTCAGCCAAGTGAATCCAGCCAAACCTGAAGCATTTGGGCCCTTCTGAAATGCAAAGGAAAGGGGGGAAATAGCAGGGAGAAGGGGATCAAAATAAAATAACTTCAGGATTTGGAAACTACCAGTCACAGGGTTTAAAGGGAGTCTGAAGAGTGTTTTGTGAACTTTAATTGCCTTGGCAGGCAATGCCTTCTCATTCCCAAACCAGTGTAATACAGTGCTTCTGAAGTCATAGACCTCTTGTTATATTGCAGGCAACTAGGAAAGGCAAGGGAAGAGGGAAGATTGCTGGCCAGGTTTTGGGAGCCTTGCTCACTTGCTCCTATCTCTGCTTCAGCCAAGGTTTTTAAATGCTGCTGGAATTTTTGATGACTGCATTTTATACTTCTTTCCTCTCCTCTATGCTAAATTTATGCATTATTTAGGCACTAGATTCCTGTTTCTATTAGAATAATGCACTTTGGGAAGGGACAACATTCTGGCGCTTTAAAACTTGACTTAGGCCAGGGCACATGTAGTTCCCCAGGGACTTAAAACTTATTCTGGCCCTCAGTGCTCCTGGGGGTTAGAAAAACCTTTTAAAATATATAGGGAACCATCTAATTAAAAAGATTGTATGTACAGCGCTGTGTAAATTTACAGCGCTTTATAAATAAAGGTTAATAATAATAATAATAATAATAATAATAATAATAATATGTGCCATTTCACTTCAGTGTCCCCAAATACTTTCTAGAGGGCTTGGGAACATTTTTGTCATGCTTTGGGGGCCCTTTGGGCCATTTTAGGAACAGCAGAGGCCTTTTAAAAAGCTACACACAATAGTTGAATGGGAAGGCAATGTCTTAATTTTTGATCTGGTGCTGTTCGGTATTCCTGCTCTACAAAATGTCCTGGGAGCCAATGCATTCTCCTAGCCTTCAACAGTCACCCAGTTACAGATTACATGCCTGCCATGAACTTTTGGAAATGAAGAATTTCTTAAATGGATGCAACTTGTGACCGCATAAATCATAGGACCAGAGGGAGATATAATGGAAAGGTTAAGAAGTGGGAGATAGGCAAGCAAGAAGTACCACAGCAGATGTATTACTGTTGCCACTGTTGCAAAAGGCTTATTAGTTTTCACCAAGCAAAAAACATGACCAAAATGTTTAGCCTGCAACAATATACCCTAATGAAAACAGAAAAACTGTTGTCTTCATCAGCAAGGCAAAGGAAAGGGGAGGAATCAGCAAAGTTGCAGGCTTTGGAGACACTATTTAGCACACACATCAACAAAACCATCACATGGTCAGCAACATGATAACTAACATGAGTGGCACAATCCCAGCATATGGAGAGAAGGGAAGGGGTGAGAAGACTGTCACTGACCATGTGGTGGTTTTGCTTATATGGACGTTATCACACAGGGGAAATTGGAAGATTATCCCTGGGTGAGTGCAAAGTCAATCAGGGGGTTTCACATTCTTTCAAATGAGATCATCATATGAACATAGAATGCAATTCAGAGTCAATCACAGGGCTATCACAGAAATGAGGCTATCATACTTGATAGAAAGGAATCAAGGACCATTATGAATGCAATGACGCCTAATCCCAGAAATGGGTAAATTTGCTGATTTACCAAATTTAAAAAACATGTTGCAAAGTGAATTTGCAGTCAATTCGCAATGAGCATGATGTGGAATTTTTTTGTGGATCGGCCCTGCATTCCCTTTGATTCCCATGATCCTCCTCTGCCTCGTCCTCCCCCCCCTCCCCCACCTCCTATGTGTGACTGTTGTGACTTTTGTGGGGGGTTTGACTTTTTTATGTGCAAATGATCAGGAGCACACACCCCCGGCCCGGCAAGAGCATCCTGGCCATCGGTAACGCCGCCGCCTCCTCTGGTCCCACAGCCTCACCAGTTCCTCCAGGCGAACGGCCTTGGCAAGCAGGGTCTCCATGGCTGGGCCAACCCTCTGTCCAGCTGACTACAAGGCCTCTCTGGCCACCTGCACCACCAAAGGGGGGCTCCGTCGAGGGAGATGCAGTACCAGAGGAGCCTGCAGGAGGCCCTCACCAAGCACCTCTGTCCTCCGGCGCAGCCTTGTCTGAGGTGCCAGCCCTGGAGCAATGAGGAGGAGGAGGCAACCAGAGGGATGAGGAATAGGAGGCAATCGGGCAGACTCCCTGCTGCCGTGGACATGTTTTTTTTTTGTTGTTGTTTTTGCTGAATCCCAAGACAGCACCCCTCCCTCTTGTGGAAATGACAGCTGAACATGCACAGAAAAGGTATTTTTGAGAGTGGCAATGGGGATTTGTCCACCCCCATGTGATGAAACAATCTGAATTGGGCCCATTTTAATGTGGATTAAAGTGCTTGTTGTGCTGGTGTATGATAACCATTCTCAAATGGACTTGCTTCTCTGCAATGGCAGCACTTTAGTCATTTTCAGGATGGAGGCACATAGGCCACCGTGTGATAATGTCCTATGTGTGTGTTTTCTCTGCAGAATGGAAAGGAGGATCTGGGTTGTTGGAGCAGATCAGCAGCACCAAGAGGAGGGGGAGGAAGTGTGTAAATTGGGTTTAGGAAAAATTCAGAAAGGATGAGAGAACAAATGGGGAAAATACACATAAAAGTAATAATGTAAATGTAGTCAAGGAAACATTGCTAGTAAAGTACAATTTTAAACATTTGTATTGCTCAGAATTCTATAAGTATATTGCAAACTAACAAGGTAGTTTAACAAAGATAAGTTAATTAGAAAAATACGTCTGAATACATAATAAAATACAGTATATGTAATAGAGCTGTAAATAAACAATACGTAATAAATTTATATGTTTTAAGCTTTTATTTAGCAATGCCCTGCATTTTCCTTCAATGCCCTACATTTTCCTTCACTGTTCTACATTTTGTAGTGCCTTTTCCTCTTTTGCAGTTATGACATCTGGTCCCTTTCATATAACCTTAAGGTAACACCTATGCTTGTTTGGTTCACCTTTTGGCTTGGGAGTTTAACACTGAATGAATGCTTGTATTAAATGAGGTAGTGGGTTAGATTCTTAAATTGGTAGCCCTTTCAGTTTGGTTAATAATAGGCAAACAAGATGTTTCATAACAAGTGGGGAAAGACAGTATCATTTGTCAGGACTTATCTTACCTAACTCACCATCATTAGAGGATGGCTTTTTTCTAAGTTTACGATGCCATCACTAACAGATACTAGCTGTAGAAACAGCATCACGTAATACAGTTAAGTATTTTTTTATTCTTTATTTAAATTATTTCTGTGACTCCTCCCTGCCCACCAGAGCTCCCAAGGTAATTTAAAACAAATACAGACACACACACACACACACACAAAATGAAAAGAGGTTGGAACTCACAATCACAGTTATTAATACATGAATTGTGATGTCTCAATTCCCCTCAAGCACATTCAGGATGGAGGTCTTTTTCCAATGCATGATGGGCAGTCACAGCTAAACCACTAGAAAGGCCAATAGAGAATAGGCCCCTACTCTTTTTTCCTTTATTGTTTACAACTATATTTTGACTATGAAGTTGAAGGTTTTCATGGCCAGCATCCATAATTTTTTGTGGGTTTTTTTTTTGGGGGGGGGCTATGTGGCCATGTTCTAGAAGAGTTTGTTCTGACGTTTTGCTAGCATCTGTGGTTGGCAATGGGTTTTCTCTGAAGATGGCAACTATAGATGCCTGTGAAACGTCAGAAACAAACTCTTCTAGAACACGGCCACATAGCCCGAAAAACCCACAAAAAACTATTGACTCTTCTGAGTCCTGGACTTATGAAGTGAGCTTGGCCAAAGAAAAGAGAAATAGAAATTGGTATGTAAAGATTCTCATTGAAACTGAAAAGCCATCTGGGTACCTTTGTGGTGAAAGGAGTTCTTGACACCGATCCATTAGGAACCATTAGGTAATGATAAAGTATTTCTATTAGATAGAAGGAATGAACTGCTTTAGAAGTTAGCTGAAGTACAGAAAAGGATAAAGAAAGAGAGCAACAGGGATACGGGTTTCTCCATTATCTGGCTAGGGGGTGGAAGAGGTTTTGTCCCATTGCCAGGTTGCCGTTGCTTGCCATTACAAATCCCTGTTAACACCTCCAAAAGCTCACTTTAAGAGCTCTGTAATTTGGAACAGAACATATTCAGTACGATGGAGACATATTTCTCCCCCACCACTGTTACTCACAAATTGTGTTAATGTTTCTCATGATGTGCCATTGCCATTGATGTGGCTCATGTACGTTAAGAAGATTCTGGCTCGGAGAATGTATCTAACATAGAATAAACATATCCAAATATTTAGGAAGTCGTTTTTTAATTTTTTAAAACTGTACTTAGATCTCAAATTATACAAAATAATTGACAAACATTAGTTACACATAATAAATAACAAATTCAGTGAACAATACAGTGTCTCAAGCCACACTTGTTTTGTTCTTGCTATTGTGTGCCTTTAAGTCATTTCTCACATACAATAACCCTAAGCCTAAGGCAAAGCTGTCATGGGATTTTCTTGGCAAGATTTGTTCAGGAAAGGTTTGCCATTGCCTCCCCTTGAGGCTGAGAGAATGTGACTTGCCCAGGCTCACGCAATGGGTTTTATAGACAAGCTGAGAATTGAACCCTGGTCTCCAGCGTTATACTCCAACACTCAAACCACTACGCCATATATCCTTTACAAAGTGACTACACGCTCTTCTCTGACTACAATACATTACCTTGTATGTAACATTCCTCCTCTCTAAACAGAATTTATTATATTTACTTTCTTTACTTATAGTACAGAAAATATTTTCTTTCTGTATATCAAAAATTATAGTTACAATGTCCCCTTTTTTCCTCCTTTACATAGGTGTGGTACAGACCACCCCAAAGGGGTGGCCTGCACCCACCCCTTTTCTCACCGGATTGGGGCCAGGGCAGCCTCACTGGCAACCCTGTGGCCCCAATCCGCCGTTTTTCCAGGCCATGGAGAAGCAGCAAAATGCTGCTTCTCCATGGCGTGGAAAAGGAGTGTCCTTGGGGCTTCATGCCCCTTGACACCCCAGAAGCCATGAGGAGAAAGAGTAAGTTTTTATAGAATTTTCTTTTAATAAGTTTGTTAACTTATCTAATTCAGCCAAATCCATTAATTTTTCCATCCATTCAACAATATTGCCTAAAATGCAAGGGTGGGAACCACAGAAAGGGTGGGAATCATTCCTGGCATGATGAAGTCATGTTTTAGTGTACAGAAAGTACCATATCACTTCTGGCTGCAATTTTTATAAATAATTTTCAGGGGGTTTGTTTTGTTTTGTTTAATGATGTGGGACTCATCATTAAACATTCTCAACTGGTTTGATGTTGATTTGGCCAGTTTAAAATCATCTGAAAATAGGCACAAAAATTCTGGAAGTGTGGAAATTTTGGAGCGCCTTGGGGGCTGCACTTTTGGGTCCCAAGCATGCATGTGTCTTGTGTACTGCCCACTGCCCACCCCTGGAATAAGAGAAAGGAAGATATATAGATGGTGCACCTTTAAAAAAAGAAAAAGAAAAGAAAACATTGCTGGTGAAATATAATGCAAGAAACATTGATGGGCCAATTGTGCAATGTAGTGACACAAATGGCTTTAGTTATATTAAGTGACTTAAAGAGGTACACCATTTGTATCTGATTAGCTGTAATTGCTTCATTATTTTCTTCTGTGTCCTGGCTAAGCCAATCCAAAGGAAAGCCTGAAAAAAAAAACCCTTTACTTGAAAAAAGAAAAGACCAAATCTAGGAATTTGAATTGTATTGTCTTGCCTAAGCCTAGAGTATGTGTTGGCTTGAAGATCTTTCTGTGTATTATATTACCATGCTCCATAAGGAAATCATTGTGTAATTAATAAAACTATTTCACTATCCAGCAGCATGAGCTTTTTATGCATGATTCTATTATGTTATCTCCAAGAACTGCACATTGTTTGTTGGGTTTATGCTAATGCGCTTTCACTGATAATATTTACAAGATGCCTGTCACCAAACATGCTGCCCAGTATTTCTTCCAATAGTCCCGTGAGAACGGGCACTGAGATCTTTTCTATACAGGCAAATACAGAAGAATCTCCTTGGATCCAAAAAAATAATTTGGATATTGGGAGTTGTCCATATGCTAAGAAGCATGCTAGCTGAGCAGGTTGATGACAAATAATGGACTTTGATCCACACTGGTGCAATGCTCTTAAAATCCTTAATACATTTCTTTATTAGTTAGTCCTTGATGCCTTTGTATGGCATGTTTTTTAGCCCTTGTGTCTTATTTGATAACGACCATGAATCTCCCCTGTTTTAATAACTAGTATATTCTTAAATATCCAGATCCGAAACCAGTACTCAGGACAAGAGACTGCTATTAGAACAGAATATGGTGAAGCAGAATAGATACCAATAGATAGATAGATCAGAATGGGGCTGTAGTCAAGAAATCAGAAGATAAAGAATGGGGGGGGACATCTATGAAAGTATTAGAATGGGTCCTAAAGAGCAAAGATATACAACTAAGCATGAAAGTCAGAATTGTATATAAGCAGTTGTATCTCACATTCCCCATGCAAGAGCTGGACAATTAAGAAAATAAACAAAACAAAAATAAATTCATTTGGGATGTGGTGCTGGAGAAAAGTGCTGAGGATACCATGGACAGCAAAAAGAATAAATAACACGTTGGCCACATCATGAGAAAGGATGACTCATTAGAAAAGATAATAATGAGCAGAGTACTTGAGGATATAGGCCTTGGAGATATCTCATCCACAGGGTTGCCGTGAGTCAAGGTTGATTCAAAGGCAGTTAACAACAACATCAACAACAACAAATATTCTTAAATTGGGATAAGGCCGAATGACTCAGGATTTTTTTTTTACAGTCAGGTGCATGTACAGACATATTTCACTTTATGAATGAGATGTACAAGATAGGAGCATACTTATTTATTAAAGATATTAAGGCATCTGCATACTACAAAAATCCAACAGTGGTATATAGCAGTACAACATTAAAAATCACAATAGGCAATCAAATGTTTAAAAAACCATTTAAAAAATCTGTTTCAAGAATATCATGGTGCTTTATGATAGCACAATGTTAAAAATAACAGTATGCAATCAAATACAAAACATAATAAAATTCTTTTTCAAGAATCTCATAGTAGTTTATGGTAGGGCACTGGTAAAAATTATAATGCACAATAAACTCAAGAAGTAAAACAACAAACAAATAATTTGAGGTTTCATTAAAATCACCAGGGTAACTGGTAATCATACTGCATGATGAGCTCCACAACAGACATCAGTATGTGCAAAATCAGGACAGGCATTAGGAGGTACACAGATGTATAGTGCTGGTGAACAAGTGGACAGACTATCTACAATCAACTAAAACATATTTTAGTTTAAAAACTGATAATTGGCACAGAGGCAGTAAACAAAGAAGAAATTGTGTTGGTGGCAGCAACTTCAGCAAGCACCAAATCCACAGCACAGCAGAACTGGGAGTCACTTTGTGAGTACTTTGTTATGCTAAAAAGCCGTATGTAGCACAAAAATTCAAACAGGATTCAGTTACTGACTATATATAGTCCTTTGAGTATATATCACAGAAGACATAAGACACAAAAATGGGCTGCTATTTGCATATCATGAAACTGGAGTGATGAAATTATGTAAGATAAGAAAATATTGGCGGGTTACAAATGGCCCTCAAGGGGCTGTTTTCCCGCCGCCGCCATTCGCTGCGTAGGGAAGCCCTAGCGGCCAGGCCACGAGGCTTCCCTGTGCAGCGAAAAAGGAGCGCCGAAATGGCGCTCCTTTTCGGATCACAGAAGTGGCGCGCGAGGGGCGGAGTGCGCCCTCGTGGCGTCACTTCCGCCGCGACACGTCTGGACGCACAGTGTCCAAGACGTCAAAATGGCGGCGCTCATGTCGATGGGCGCCGCCATAAAGTCCGCGCTCCGCACGTACTGGGAGGAAGGGCCGTCAGGAAGGTAAGAACCTTCCTAATTCTAATACAGTATGGCCCTTCCTAACCCTAGTACGTGCGGAGCACGTACTTTATGGTGGTTTATAACCCGCCATTATTTGGAAAACTGATGTGGTAAAGGAATAAAGGCAACATTAGTATAAACAGTTTGGACCAGAGGGAATCCACCCTTATCTAATCTCCTCCCAGAAGCTCATGCCTGCTATATTCCAGAGACTGTATAAAGTAAACACATAGGAGCTTATTGCATTTTTAAATAAACCAACTTACTTCTTCTGTTTTAAAATCAAATGTGGGATGCAACCAGTTACTATCACACAGAAAATGCTGGCATCAGCAGCATTGCTTTTATTTGCATGGCAACTGTATGCTGTTGAATTCTCTGCAGCTTACATCCAAAGAAGCATGGACAGGATTTTCAGGTTTAGTTGGATCAGTGTCTAAACCCAAAGGAGCCACATCTCTAAGAAAAAAAGAACTATAACAACATACTGAATAGATTGCAACAGCTATTTCGTGAACATAATAGTTTAATAACTGGAAAGTTGGCCCATGCCCAAGGACTATAATTGCATTCCCTGGCAATTCCCCAGCCCCAAATTTAGAGCATTTCAAATATGATCAAAGCTGCCAAAAGTCCAGTAATAGCATCACCACCTTTCTAGGAAGAAATAATACAGTTGAGAGTTTGATATCTATCATATATATGTATATATTAGTGTCAAGGTGACCCACAAAATCCATCTCTCTTCTTTGCTCTCTGTGGTATGGTGATCTCCAAATAACTTTGCTTACTTCAAAGATGACACCACTGAGATGGCATAAGATGCATCTTTTTCTAATCCTTGATGCAATATGAAGAACATCTCAAAGAGAATTCCTCAAGTGTTTCTCATGTGTGTGGCCAGTTGCCCAAGTGTTATTACCATGATATTGCCTTTTATTACAGGAGGCATTTAATTGTGCTTTCCTCTGTTTAACCATCTCTATAAATATGTTCAAAACTCATTCTTTTGAGTCACTTCCACACAAATTTGAGTCAACAACATAGGATATTCCCACTGAATAAACTTTGTTCTTTCTGAGTTCAGTTCCTATCGCCTTGTTTCAAAGGTACAGTATCTGAAAGGTGAAGCAGCCAAATCTTTCTACTGAATTAACAGAGACATAAACCCAAATCTGAGAGATGAAGTGTTATCTTAGAGCTACTATTAAATTGGGTAACCATCTGGGTGGCCATGAGTCCTACTTTATAGAAGTCTGTCCTTCACTTGGACAGGTGTTTAATCCATAAACAGTTACCTTAACACCTGGAGAGCAGACTGTGTGCAATCACCCTAGCGCACCTACTCAGTATTTTCCCTACTGCAGTGAGATATATTGCATTTCTATTTAAATTTGAATAATTAGCTATAAATTGGCATCAATACTTCTAAATTAGCATATGCAAATATTATTCAAATATCTGTATTATCTTCATGTGTGGGTTATTTGGGGGGGCTTAATGCATTTCATGATACAGAAGAAACCATCCTAGAAGGACAGGACAAGTGACCATCCCATGCCAGAATGCACATAGGATAGTACAATCAGTCATGCGCACAATTAGCAATAAAGTCAACAGCGCAATGATTACCATAAAGCAGTGCCAAGCAACAATGAAAAACTCTTCCCTAGAAACACTTTGCAGCCATCCAACAATAATAAACAGATGCAATTTTTAATCTTCAATTGCTTTCAAGGGCTAAACTGGAGGTTGTCCTTCACCAAAACTGTGGCCCAGTACAGACGGGCCTCGTGGCATGTCTTGATGACGTGCTAGTGTTGCCTTACAGACGCCCCGCAACCCTAGCCTGTCTTCCATACGTCAAAATGATGCCGCTTTGTATAGATGGGCACTGCCATTTTGACACGACGGATGCCTAGTGTCCCCACGTTGCAGCACCATAATGACATTGCGAGTGCACCATTGGAGCACTGCAGCATCATTATGGTGCTACAAAAAGAACCCGCTTTTTGCGGGTTCTTTTTGCTCCACGAGGAAGCTGCACAGTTTGTCCACTGAGGCTTCCTTGTGAAGCAAACCAGGGCCAGCAGACCGCCCTTTTTGGGTGGTCTTTACCAGGCCATAGTTTCATTTGCTGGACTAGACAATTCAACAGTTTGGTTCACACAGAATCCTACACCACAGCTTATTTGACGTATTGCTAAGACTTGCATGTTCCCTATGCAACATTCCAGAAGAAACTATGCATACCATCAAGAAGTTTCTCATACTGCTGCTGAACCAAACAAGGATTGTAGTGATATGTCCAAAAAGAAGCTGTTTGCAAAAAGGAACCCTGTTTAAAAAATTTCAGCTATCCAAGCTGCTCTTATGCAACATATGAAAAGGGCAGTCTAGTGGAGAATTCTTGTTAGGGAACCTACATTGCTTGCAATACCATTCCTTCTTTCTCCCCAAAAAATTGTGATTGATTTAGATGAAAGATGGACTGCACAAGTGTTTCTGAATAAAATTCCCTTAAATTTCACAGATTTGCTGTTAGCTGTTCCCTTGGCACTTCTCAGAAAGATTTCAAGGAACAACCAATAGTCTGTGCACATTGCTGTATTCCTGTGTGGGGGAATGCTCTAGCAATGAGGTCTGAATAGTTGAAACAAGGCTTATTAAACTTAGGTGCTTGTTTTATTAAAAAATAGGTATCACTTTTCAATAACATATGCTCATGTTTCTTTTGGATTTATATGAACTTGTGGGTATTCTGTGTGTCTAAAATATACATGGAAATAGATGGCCATGGAAACCCACTAATTGACCTTGGGCAAATCCCAATCTCTCTTCCCCAGAGGAAGGTAATTGCAAAATCTTTCTGAAAAAAAATCATTGCAAGAAAACCCAGTGATAGATTCACTTTAGTGTTGCCATAAATCACAAATGACTTGAGAGCACACAACAACAATATATGCATATGAACATCCCCTTAATTATCATTCTAAAACTCACTGTATATTTTACCTTGTAAATCCATAATTTAATCAGTGTGCATCATCTCTCTGCTAAGACAGATCCCATCTATTTTATGCCACTGCATTAATAGCAGCTGTGGGCAATTTGTCACCTGATAGCCAGCCTTTTGGAGACAAGCTTCTTTTAAATTAGCTAGCTTGTCCTTGGGTAGCAGACAGTGAGTTCTGCCATAGAGGTCATACACAAGGCCTCACCTGTTTGGAGAACCTGTCCAAGTTTGCATTCTTCTAGGAGACTTTGAGAAGTCAAGGTCACCTTCACACCACAATGAAGCAACAAAGTACGGCTTTGAGGAAACACTGGGCTATACCCCATCCACAAAACAGGAGACACAAAGGACAGCAGCAACTATAGGACCATAGCACTAATCTCCCTTGCACGCAAAATTATGCTCAAAATTCTGCAATATAGACTTCAATTGTACATGGAGAGAGAAATCCCAGAGGTCCAGGCAGAGTTCAGGAAAGGAAGAGGCACTAGAGATCACATTGCAAACATACCGTGACTAATGGAGTGCACCAAGGAATCCCAAAAGAAAATTAGCATGTGCTTTATAGACTATAGCAAAGCCTTCAACTGCATAGATCAAGAAAGGCTAAGGAATGCCCTTAAAGACATGGGAGTGCCAACACATGGGAGTGCCAACATATATGATAGTCCTGATGAGGAATCCATACTCAGAACAAGAGAAACAGAATGGTTGCCAATTGGCAAAAGGGTCAGACAAGGCTGCATCTTATCACCCTAGCTGTTCAACTTATATGCAGAAGATATTGTAAGAAAAGCAGGCTTGGACACAGAAGAAGGAGAAGTGAAAATAGGAGGAAGGAATATCAACAATCTAAAATAGGAAGATAATACGATAATACTAGTAGAAAACTTCCCAGATTTGGAACAACTACTAAGAAAGATGAAGGAAGAAAGTGCAAAGGTAGACCTATTGCTGAACATAAAGAAAACAAAGGTGGGATATAGACCGCCGCTTTGCGGCGGTCTCTCGCCGGCGCCATTTGCTCCGCGAGGGAGCCGCAGCAGCCAAACCGCGCGGCTCCCGTGCGGAGCAAAAAAGAAGCTCCATTTTGGAGCTTCTTTTTGCAGCGCCTTTATGATGTCGCGAGGCGCCGCTGGCGCATTCGCGACGTCATAGGCGTCGCGACACGTCTGGACACTATGCATCCAGTACGTAAACATGGCGGCCCCCATGTGGAAGGGGCGCCGCCATGTTGTACGTATTCTATACGTACTAGGGTTAGGGGGGTGCGGAAGCACCGCCCCTTCCTAACCCTAGTACGTATAGAATACGTACTATATGGCGGTCTATATCCCGCCAAAAATAATGACAACGGAGAATCTTGACAAATTCAAATTAGACAATGAAAAAATAGAAGTGGTAAAAGAGTTCTCATGCCTGGGATCAAACACTGATAGAAATGGGGACTGCAGTCAGGAAATCAGAAGATTAAGAATGGGAAGAGTGGCTATGAAAGAACTAGAAAAGATTCCAAAATTTGACGTTATACAACTAAACATAAAAGTGAGAATCCTATACGCCATTGTATTCCCTATTACCATGTATGGATGTGAGAGCTGAACAGTGAAGAAAGCAGATAGGAAGAAAATCAATGCATTTGAGATGTGGTGCTGGAGAAGAGTGCTGAGGATCCCATGGACAGCCAAAAAGAAAAACGAATTGGTCCTGAAGCAGATCAAGCCAGAGATCTCCGTGGAAGCCACGGTGACAAAACTGAGGCTTTGGGCACATCATGAGAAGGGAAAACTCACTGGGAAAAAACAGTGCTAGGAAAGGTGGGGAGACATAGGAAAAGAGGAAGGCCACATACTAGGACATACTTTATTAAGGAGAACATGGGTATGAGTTTACAGGAACTAAGCAGAGCAGTGGTGAACAGGGAGTCTTGGAGATGTCTCACCCACAGGGTTGCGATAGGTTGAGATCAACTCGAGGGCAGTAAACAACAACAACTCAAATAGAAACATTATTTCAACTGGGTGTGCAAGTGCTCAAATGTTCAGTATCAAATGCTCCTAAACTGTAAAGTGATTACTATGCATAAGTCCACAAATGAAGTTAAGTTTGGTAATTTTTCTGAAGAAGTGGGTGATTGTTACCAGTCACTCTGCACAGCACCATGCTCAATTGGCAAACTCCCTCTGAACAAATCTTGCCTTATGGTAACCATAAGTTGGAAATGACTTGAAGGCACACCACAACTGGATATAACATTATGAACCTAAAGCGAACCCATGATCTTTTTTAGATTATTCCCAATTATGTTACACCTCCATTCCTCTTATAGTTTACTCCCTATGCTAGTGATGCATTTGCCTGTGCAAAAATTCTGCATCTGGTAGTATCCTTTTGCTGCATGTGTAGTGCTGTATTTTTCTGCCAGTGCAGGAAACACAGCAGATGTAAACAGGGCCATTTTCCTCATTCCCTTGCCTTCTTTTTTAATTCTACTTTCATTCCAAAAGCAGGTGAAAGAGGCAAGTACTTACTTCCTCTGCCATTGATGTTTGCTGTCATCTCTAAACATTTATTACTCTCATCCAAACTTGAAATGTCTGTCCTACTTGTGATTCCTTTTTAAAAGGGGGCTTGGAAAGACTGAGCATAGTTGTTAAGTTAAATAAGCACACACTACCCCACTCTGTGCTCTATATCCATTAAAACAGTTGCAGGCTGTTACTTGCAGGTTACATCTTTTAGCCATTAACTCTTTGGGAATTATTTATTGATTATTGATTTGTAATTTAAGGCATTTGTTTTTCACCTCTCAGGGCCTTCAAACACACACACACAATTAAAACAGGACCAAAGGGCATATAAAACACTGCAGTCTTGGCAGCCCAGTGGAAGCTCAAAAGGGACAGAGCTAGACTGATTTTTCTTGGGAGGTCATTACACAGTTGAGGTGCAACTATAGAGAAATCCTGTCCCACATACAGTACTTATGCCAGTTCCCTCCCTGATTCATTGTGTTGAATGTCACTTGTTTGGGGATGCCACAAATAGAAGGAAGGTGAAGGGAAATAAGATTAGCTCAATTCATCACATTCATCTGGTGTCACAGAGCCAGAAGTGCATCAGTGTAGGCTTTTGAGGTCACTACTGTAATAAGGGAAACTAGGCAAATCCATTATGTAACCTGGCACTAAGATAGCAATATTTATTTTATACTAAATTCATTAAATTTAATATAACACTCTGAAATTCATAATGGCTTGCTTGGAATAGGAATTTGTCCTGCCAGTAACGCTTGGCTGAATTCAAAGGATGTGTCCTTTGATGTCTCTTACAAGGTAAAACAAAATTCTCCACATGTGTATTTGACATTTAGGCTGAAGTACTACTTTGTAGTAGAGAAAGAAGATTTCTCCCAAACTTACCTTGAGTTAATTCAGAATTGTCTGTGTTCTTTCTGATGAACGTTGGAGGACAGTCAGAAGAACAATTGTAGTTTTCCCACCATAACCCATGTTTTTCTTCCTTCTCCCATGCTTAAAAACATTTTTCACCAGCCCTGCCCCCATATCAGTCCTCCTTTGCCTTGCATTTAAGAAGTTACAGAAGCAGCAACAGAATCAGAGAGAGGTTTCCATCCTTTCCCTTTCCTCCACTGTCTTCAGAGTCATGCTGGTGGCTCCAGTGACAGTGGACCAGCAAATGTGCTCTGGGTTTTAATCTCAATTTTAAAGGAGCTATCCAATATGCAAAAATCCTATTTCCCCTGACCTTAAAAGATACCATATATTGAGTAGCATCTTTAAAGTTTGTTCTTAAATCTGTAGTAGGCTTGCCAGCATTGTCATCTCCCTGAAAAGGTTGGGAAGAACACACAGGAAATGGAGACCATGGAAGGTGTAGCTTCATATCTCTCAAAAAAAATGACACATTAATTCCAGTTTTTAATTCAGTAATAAAGACCAAAGATCAAGTGTTTTAGTTTAGTCATCTGCACTTGCACATCACTGACAATGTTCCTATTAATTTACAGAAGTAGTTGTGAATTTTGTAGATGCAAATCTCTCAGAATGGATTTCTGTGAGATGCTGATGAATGACCAAAGTGCTAAAAGGACATAATGCTTCTTGCAATAATCACTTAGCAGATCTCCTGTTTCCTACTCCCTCACTTTTCCCAATGTATGGAATAGATAATTACATTAGAAATGAGTCAGTACCATAAAATTGGCTCTGAATGGAATTCCAGTGTTCTAAAACCATATAAATTGTTTCATTCTGGAGTTTTGACTTGAAGATGGAAGTATTCTATCTACACCGACTATTCCAACTCATATCCCTTGACTGTTTTGTCTCCACCTCATATGAAAGTAAAGTATTTATGATTTTCATAAAGAACCTAGTACAATCACTTCCCCTGCAGAAAACTGATCACTGTGGAATGTTTTAAGGCCACTTATTCATATTCTCCATATGAATATCCAATCCTTTTTCAGTATCATGCCAAATTTCTGTCTGCATTCTGTTCCAATGACTTGGAATATTTGTAGCCCTTTCCCTTTCCATACAATATATGGAAATAAATGCCACAGAATTCAATGGAATTAATTTATTCTGAGGTACAATCTGAATAAGGGTTGCAGTAGTGATCCCATATGGAAAAGCAATTGTAGTTATTAGCAGCTGATGTGCTATGGCAACTAACTGTGACAACTAACACACAATGCAACATATACACCTTGCAAATACCTTCACAGAAGAGGTTATCTAATGTATTTTTACTTGTCCACAAACATGTTGTTCCAAAGCAAACTACACCCAGAGTGGATCTCAGTTAAAGCAACCTGTCAAAATACATCACACTTTCATTGGGGTTGGGGAAAGTATTTTACAAAATGTTAAACACATGATAAATTAATTAAAAAAACACACATGAATGCAACAAATGTGAGAGTGTATGATGGAAGCCTCTACCCGCCACCCATCCATGTGCTAGTTAGTACTCTCCTTCCCTATCTCTCTCCCTTAACTGAAGAATTCAGGGACCCTGCAGAAGGTAGCACCACACCACCACCCTACAGATCCTTTAGAGAAATGATTATTCAGGGATTTTTTTTGCAAATTTGAGAATAGGGAGGTAACATCTGCCACCCAGTGACTAAAGGGGACACTACAGGCTACAGTCAGATTTTAATTAACTTTTAACAAACCCAGGGGTTCTCAAACTGTGGGGCAGGACCCCCAGTAGGGGGTGCACAAGAAGCTTGTGAGACTTCGGCATGAAACAGATGGGCCAATTGAACTGGCTTCTGACTACTTTGGAGGTGTGCCAATTACACAATGCAGCTTCCAAAGTGTCCAGAAGCCATGCTGAAGTTGTGCTCTGGTCCTTTGGACCAAAGCCCCCCCCCCCCCCAAAAAGCTGGCATAATCCAGTTCCTGCTGGTCATTCCCTGCATGGGCAGCCAATGTTAGGAATGGGCCGTGTGGACAGTGCAGTTCTGACCTGCTTCTGGTCAGAGCGGAGTCGGGCCATTGTTTCTTGCCTGTCTGCTCCAGCCCTTAGATGCTCTGCTCCCTCCTTCTCCTCTGCTTCCCACAAACTTTTTTTCTCATGATGAGGAGGGAAAAAAAAAGGCAATGAAAGTGACTGAAGCCTCTGCTTGAGGAAGGAGGAAGAGAGCTATTTCCTTACAAAATTTTAAAGTATGAATATACATGAATGTGTGAACAAAAATACACATGCTATACAAAGTATTTTTATTCATAAACTATGTCAAGTGCAGGGAGGGAATGGCATCTGCATGTAGATGTGAAGGAGGTCACAAAGCTAAAATGTTTGAGAACCACTGAATTAATCCATTTAAAAAACAACCTACATGTGCATATCCTTAGGTTCCATTTCAAGTTTCAGAAGTCTAGATTCATGATCTTGGAGCAATGGCAGAGACAAATATACTGACACAGGGTTGTTATATTTTGTTTTTTAAAAAAACAATTGTTATAGCTTCATAGCAAGTGAGAGAGTATAGATCACCCTTTTTGTCCCAGTTGGCAAAGGTTGATGAATTATATGAGAACAGATGCACCAGACTGCTTCCTCCTCAACAAAGTTGCCCTACTTTAATAACATAGCTAAGACACAGTGTGGTGTAGTGGTTTGAGCATTGGTCTATGACCTTGGAGCCTAGGTTCAAATCCCCTCTGTCTTGGCCATGGAAACCGACTGGGTGACCTTGGGCAAGGCTCATTCTATCAGCTTCAGAGGAAGGCAATGGCAAAACAAATCTTGCCAAGAAAGGTTTGTGATAGGTTCCCTTTAATGTTGCCATAAATCAGAAATTACTTGAAGACACACAGCAAAAACAACAAAAAACACACAAGGAAGAATGTGGCTGCAGCTGACAATTGTGTTGCATCTATGCTTGGGCTGAGACCCACAATCAGTAGAAGTAAAGATGTTTTCTTTTCATATTAGTACTGGGATGAGAAAGTACCGCATTTCAGTATCTCAGGATGGTGCTGCTGTAATACTTTCATGTGCACCATGCTTAACTGATGGGAAAATAGCTGCAAAGTAATCCAGGGTAATCTAGTAATTGTTGTTTCTTTATTTATGGTTGCTCTTCATACATTTGAATCAGCTGGAATTAATATTCTGGCGGTTTGTCATTAAGGACATTTCTGTCTAGGCACAGTTCCTTTGTTGATATTCCAGAAAACACTCAAGTTCCTTGTGACCACAGAATGGAGACCAGCAGTGTCTGTACTTTTGGCGCATATATCATTTCTCCCAGAACACATGGGAAGATTGGTAAAATGTGGTCATTGTGATATTTGGCTGTATATATCATGCCCCTCCTTGAAAGACATTCAGGACTCTTTTCTGCATGTACTAAGACTTGTAGTAAGTGGAAGAAGAATACTGTAATGTAAATCCTTCGCTTAAGCCTCCTCGCAGCATCCTGTACTGTTCATTGGGCTCTGAATGGGTTAATACAGAAAGACTAACAAAGAACTCTCATAAATAAGAAACAAGAAATGGGATGGATTTTCTGAGTGCCAGAAGTTATATTAAATCTAATTAGCCAGGCTATTCGAGGAGGTACTCTGTTAAAGCCATACATTTCCACTCACTCTATAGTTTTTCCACACACTTGCTTACATGGTCTTTAAAAACAGGAGCCAAACTGTGCTTTACTTCCTCTTGCATTTTTCCAATTGTCCCAAGTGTGGCTTTGTAATTACTTTTTCTGCACATATGTTGCAGCCATTTTGTATTGTGGATAGTCACTAGTATTTCCCCTCTTCTTGTAGCTTTAGACTCCTATGGATTTCTGTAATATGTGTAGGCTGGTGGTAGATTGTGTCTGCAGTGATGATGCCTTGAGGATGTTCAACCTCTGGTAGGACAGAAATGAGGAGAAGGAGAAGGGAAAGGAGGGGAACAAGGTGGAGCAGGAGGCAGAAGGAAAAGTAGTAGAAGACGACATGACTGACTTTTAGTGTACTGGTCAAACGGTCTGTAAAATTAATAACAATCTCTGCCTTTCCCTGCCTTCCATTTCCCCCCTGCATGGATAAAGAGCTAGTTCCCACATATATGCTTTAATTGATGATGCAACATCCAGAATTGACTTGTTTATTCTATGTCAAGGCCAGTTCAAGTTGTTAGTTATTACCACTGTAGCCATAAACAGCTTGTGCTGAAATGCCTGAAGATATGTCTTCTCCTACCTTGTCATGCAGATCTATCAAGATCTTCAGAGAAGGCCAATGACTATCAGCAATGGGAGAAATACATTATGCATTTATAAAAGAAAGTTTGTAGTGACAGCATTCCAATTCTATAATCTTTTTCTAGACGTGCCCTCTTCTGAATACTAATGCCCTTTTTTGGTTTAGGATAAATAATATATACAATAAATAATAGGTATAAAATCAGAGGCACAATACACAAAAAAATTTAGCCAACAGATTAAACAATTATACATATATATGTATAGTTGTTTAATTTGTTGGCTGATTTTTTTTTGTATTATGCCTCTGATTTTATACC
The DNA here is from genome assembly GCF_019175285.1 of Sceloporus undulatus. Lineage (NCBI taxonomy): Eukaryota > Metazoa > Chordata > Lepidosauria > Squamata > Phrynosomatidae > Sceloporus > Sceloporus undulatus. The sequence continues at coordinate 32,895,141 of NC_056525.1, read as the reverse complement.
TATTATTTATTGTCATTACTATACTGAATGTGCTCTTTTATAATATTATGTGTACTAATCTCAACAAGCCATTGTAGTTCAAATATTTCGTACCATCTTGCAGACAATGTTTTTCAGTGAATATAGCCTGTACATAATTGAGTGATTGAACTGAAGTGATGTATAGACCAGGAATGGGGAACGTATGGCCCTATGGCTTCCAAACTGAACGTCTACAACCTGGAAGCCCCCAGCCAGTTTCCTGAAGCCTCTGGATTACCTAAACTGTTTTTCCATGGTACTGTTTTCAGGTGATTCACCCCAAAAACGTGCCAAAAATGCCTGAAACCATGTGCAAGCATGGCAGTTTGTTCTTCTTCCAAACCTGTTTCTTTGGATATATGTCATCCCAAAATAGTGACTGGAAGTGATGTGACACCATTTCGAGTGCACCTGTATGTACAAGTTTGATTCTCTGGGAGTGGGGTGAAAGTTGCCACTATCCTCACAGTTGCCCAATAATAATAATAATAAAAATAATAAAAAAATTATTTGTTTACCGCCCTTCTTACAATAAGGGCGGTGAACAACATCTATCAAAAAACAATACAATACAATACATGTGCATACAAAAAATAAACAACAGGGTGCAATTAAAATCACAGTTAAAAACCAGTTCTGGCCAGCATACCACTGCTGTCAGAGGGGGGGAATACTAGCTGGGGCCTGGTATCTGGGAATGCAAGCTTAAACAAGAAGGTTTTTAGTTCCTTCTTGAAATGGGTTAGGGAGGTAGCTGAGCGGAGCTCTCCGGGCAGCGAATTCCAGAGGGTCGGGGCCGAGATGGTAAAGGTCCTCCTAGCTGTGGAGGACAATCTTGCTCCAGGGACCCTCAGTAGCTGCTGCCCAGATCTTCTGAGTGTGCGGGGTGGATTGTATGGGGAGAGGCGGTCCTCTAGGTATCCTGGGCCCAAGCCATTTAGGGCTTTATAGGTTATAACCAACACCTTGTATTGTGCCCGGAAGCGAATAGGCAGCCAGTGCAGCTCTTTAAGCACTGGTGTTATATGGCTGGCCCTGGAAATGCCAGTGACCAGTCTGGCTGCCATAACCTGCTATAGGTGTCTGAGGCAGTCTTCCTTTCAAGGGTGGGTTACAAACCGCCACTTGGGACGTCCGCAGGACGTCCCATTTTAAAAAAGGGGCGTCTCTTCTAGACGTCCCTGGCTCTAGTACGGACTCTGTCCGTACAATATGGTGCCGGCCATTCCACACGGCCGGCGCCATCTTTACGTATCGGACTCTGTGCGTCCGAATGTGTCGCGGCATCTGTGATGTCACGAATGCGCCCCTGGCACCTCGCGACGTCACAGAGGTGCCGCAAGAAGAAGCTCCATTTTGGAGCTTCTTTTTCGGTCCGTGCGGGAGCCGCGTGGTGTGGCTGCTGCGGCTCCCGCACGGAGAAAACGGTGGCGGTGGCAGACCACCTCAAAGCGGCGGTTTATAACCCGCCATGGTTTTGTTTTTTTAACATTCTAGTTCCTTCACATCTTTTCCTTGTTTCTTATAACTAGGGTTGCCAGAGTAAAAACTGGAGATTGTTCCTTTACCTTTATTGCTGTGGGGAGGAGGGAATTTCAGTGTGTTACATGCCATGCAACCAGGTAACAAGCAACAGTTCCTGAAATTTCCTCCTCTGTACAACCATTAAAGCAATCATCTCCAGTTTTCACCCTGGCAATCCTACTTGTAACAAAAAGTGAAGCCAAGTTGTAGGTGTCTGTGAATCCATAAACACATTTAATGACATTTAGATACCACTGTTTCCCCAAGTTGTTCAGTTTTGTACATTTGGCTATGCTGTTCAGTTTTCCCCCACAACTCTATAATTTAAGTTACAATCTGGCTGACTGAGTTTTGTAGCTGAAAGAGAATTTGAACCTGCAACTTCCAGGTCTTAATCTTATGTTGTTGTTTTTTAAAAAAAACTGCTACACCACATTGAATCCCACTACAGGGTTAGAATCATATAGCAAGGCTGCCAAGTTCTCCATTATTAGTCTCCCTTTAACCTTTCCCTGTGTTTCACACTGATGGAACATCTGCATGCCAAGTAACCTATTACTGGCCAGGATTGTCTCCAGCTGTTTCCTGTGCAGAGGTAGAGTCCACTTCCCTTTGTAAGAAGTAACTGGTGATCTGCAGATTTAGCCAAAAAATCCAGTCCTTTGGGCTCTCCTGGTCATGCCCCCCCCCCTCAACCATTTGCAGCTGTTGGAGGCACAATAATAAGATGCAATGTCATAAAGAAAAAGGTTGAATTCTTTACCTTTAGTCTCAGCTGTGCCAAACTGAACTCCATTCCCTTTCCTGTTCTCCCAGCCTTTCCATATATTCATCTGGAGGTGTGCTAACATTTGGCACCATTCACAGCAACTGATAGTATTTGGTGTGAACCACAAGTGTTTCCATTTTAAAGGCTGGAGCATTCAACCCAGCACACTAAGTACCTAGAAATTCAGAGTCCAGATTGGGAATACCTTTAGTTATTGGATTTCATTTCAAACCTCCAGTCCAGTGATCCCCAAACTGTGTCATTTAAGAGATTTTGGACTTCAGCTCCCAGAAGCCTCAGCCATGTTGGCTAATAGTCTGGGATTCAGGGAGCTGACATACAAAATACCTTAAAGGGCACAGTTTGGGGACCACTGCTCTAATCTAACCTTATCCCCTCCAACATTTAGTAGATGAAGACTGCAGTTCCTGCCACACTGCATAATTAATGCAGTTTGACACCACTTTAACCACTGTCATGTCTCTGTCCAGTTGACCCTGAAATATATAGTTTGTTGTGGCACCAGAGCTCTCTGACGGAGAAGGCTAAATATCTCACAAAATTACAAATCCCAGAATTCCATAGCATTGAGCCAGTTAGTATCATACTGTATTAAGTCTGCAGTTTAGATGCAACCTGGGATATGTGTGGCAGAGAAAGTATGGTCAAGGATGTTGCGAAGCAAGAAGAAGACAAAAGTTATTAAGAACACAAAAAACTACTATTTTAAGCAGGGAAAGCCTAGACTTTCTTACTATGGCACTCCCTTTCCATTGTGGTGGGATTGTGGGCTCCTATGAGGTAGGAGGCTATGCTGATGGCAGCAATGCTGCTAATAAGATCTTCCATGTCAGAAAGGCCTTTCCTGAGGAGACAGACTAAATGTCAAACAGCTACTGGGCAGCAGCAGTAGCTGTAGATTTGATATTGATGGAGGATGTTTCAGAGACAATGGCAGTGGCACCATAGCTAATACAAGTTAGTGATGTTCAGAAGGAAGCAAGCTAAGACTCTTTTGAATGTCTTGTACCATGAAAACCCTATGTTGAGACAACTGAAAATAAATAAGAGATGGTGCAAGGCATTGCACAACATAAGACCATGGTGTAGAATCTTAGCCACTGCTTTTAAAGGTTGTTTTTCTCTGTTTTAAAAACAATGTCTTATCAGTTGTTGTTTGTTTGTTTTTCGTCGTGTATCATCTCAGAGGTCCTGGTGAAATGAGAGGAAATAAATTAACTCATTAGTATTTTATGCAAAATGTACACTAAATATACTTTTTGTACATAACTTGTCTCAATCATGCATGATCAGTATGAAGCATATTCTAATATATACATTTTAGGCCCTAATACACACATATTGTGTATACAACAAACCAAGAACCATTTTTCTTGTGGACTGTCCTACACTCCTGGAATTTGTTCTAAAGAAATACCTTTGCTTTGAAGTATATTCCAGGGCAGCCTTCCATCAGTTCAATTTATTCATTCATTCTCTTTCCCTCTCTCTCACATACATAGGTCAGGACTAGTTCCACGTCCCATTGTGATCACGCCTTCTAAAAACTAAATTACTGACCATGATGAATAATGCTTTATTGTAGAGAAATATATATTTCCTTTTATCTATATCTGTATATCTATATCTATATCCATATATATCAAAGCCAGGAGCTATTCTGCACTTCATAAAGCCAGTTGCTTCTCTTTCTTAAGTGTAGACAATGGGTTTATTAGTCCGGCTGTTCTCAACTGGTCCCTTGAGACTAGAGACAAGCAGAATCCTTGTTTCTAGCCACAACATCTGAAAGTTGGCTGTATTTATAACACACTGTATTGCATAACCACTGACATCTGAAGTCTGTTACCACTACAGTTTTTTTTTCGGGGGAGGGGGGAGGTAATCAATATGATCTTTTCTAAGAATGTGGCAATAGTCTCATGTGAGCCCAAATCTCTTATGAATCCTTGTAACTATTTTTAAAAATTCAATATTCCTCCTCTCTTTTGACCTTTTATCTGTGGTATTACATTTCTATATACCTATGTGCATAGTATTCCTCCATGGCTTTTGTCACAAAAGGAAATGTTCAAGTGATAGACAGATGGAGAGAAGTTTGAAATAGAGATATATTGCTTACCAAACCCTCAGGGAGGCTTTCAAAGTCAAGGCAGGTGGAGCAAAAGAAGCAGGAATTCCAAGTCCATCTTGTTTGGTTTCAAATTCTTTATGTGCATTGGGAGAAGAAGATAAATAAAACATCCTGACACAATAGAATAGCACATATTGGAGCCTAGTGCTCCATGATTCCAAAGAAATGTGCAGGGTTATGGTTAGACAGGAGGGGGAGGAAACTGGGAAAATAAAAGAAAAATATTTGTTACCAATGTGTTAGTAGGACAAGCCTTGAGGGGAGAGAGTTTTTTCTCCCACTTTTCTCTTGAGACTTCATATCTGTATATCTAGTGGCTAAAATCAGCATGGTGACTTAAAAGAGACAAAGAGGCTGTCCAAGAAAACATAGGAGATGCAGTGATATGGCAGTGATATGACAAAAGCAAAATGTTTCCTTCTTTCTCTAGGGAGCCAGTTCCTCACAGCTGAATCTCCAAATGCTGCTCACATCTCAGTTAATCCCTGACAGGTAGCAGTGAGAATCTGGGATACAAAAGAAAGCGGGGGGGGGGGGGGGGGAGAAGGAAGGATAAGACAAACTGTTTTTAGAAAATGTTCACTGCCTGGCATTAAACCACTGATTGTTTTCTGTTGGGCCTTATGGTTGACAAGTGTTCTCCATCTGTTTCCAGGCATGCAGGCAAAGGGGCTTCACAATTTTCAGTGTCTATTTTAATGGGTGATTGATAAAACAAAATGTGTAATTCAATGAGCATATGCCAGACCAAACTTGTATTTTATAAGGTAAGTCAAGCATAAGGTAGCCATAGTTCAAGCCAAAGGAAAGAGATTAAACCCTCATCATGCAATCTGGGTCTGCGTTGTGGTGTAAAAAAAAAAAAGGCTGAAGAAAAATGTGAGGGGAAGGAATTAAGTAGCTTTCCCTCCCCACCTGAACTCCGGGTCTACATTCACGTCCATGGTTTGGTGGGTAGGGTCTGCCAAGATGTGCAGGTCGCTGTCCCTGGGTGCTTTGCTGTAAGCCACTGGTTCATGGAGGCTATGCTGTGTCAAAAATTTGAGGCTCACAGTCAAACGGATTGAAGGGTAGATTGCACGTACTTGTACATGGCAAGTTGCTGGGAAACAAACACAGGGGAGGGGTTGGGGCAGAGATTGTGGCTAAAGGGGATAAGGTCCGACGTGTTCCTATCTTTCCTCTTATCATCATGGCGCCTTGGATTCTTCGCAGCCACTTTCAGGTAGGCCCCCCCTTCTCACTAGCCATTTTGCCCCCATACCGACTCATCCGACAGTTCCACTATCCCTACTCCGCCTTTTCCCCCTCGCGCATCCGTTTGGTGCCGTTTTCCCCACTGGACTTTCACCTTTATCCTTACTGCTTGTACAAAGGGATCCGCCTTTGTTGTCCCCTCAACGTCACTTCCCCTTCTTCTTCAACGTTGACATCAATCCTACAGGGCATCCTTTGGGTCAAACCAATGTTGTCTTCCCCCCGATTCCCTCCTCACTTTTGTACCCCCACCGCCTTTCTTTCCGCTTTTAGCAATCTTCTTCACGATTTTCACCTTTACGGCACCTCCCTTTTTGTGTGGTTTATGGTATGTGTCTTTTTGTCCTTCTAGCTTCTCTTTGCAGCCCCGCGCCCTTCCCCCCTCCTGTTTTTGTTTATTGTTTGTTTTTTTAACTTCTTCTTTATACGCTCTGCTCTTTTCGTCATTTCTTGGTTCAGCCCTGCGTACTTCGCTCGTTGTCCTGTCCCCCCAACCGCTCCTGTATGGTTTGTCCAGCCGCCTTCCCTGTTAGCATGCGCCGCGCTGTCGCATCCCCCTTGCCAGGCCCCCCAGCCTTTCCTCGGCTTTGTACGCGCTTCCCTTCCCCTTCCAGGCCGCCAACGCATTATGCACAACTTTCATCCTCCGCCTAAGCCATCATACTCCTCCCCCACTTCGCTGGCCAGGGCCGGTCCACCTGCCTGCCCGCTCTGCCTCTGCTGCCCTCCGCTTGCCCCCCTACCCGAAGGCCGTCTCTCCTCACCTCCACCCATTCCCACACGCCTTTCACCCCGGCCGTACTCTTTGCCACATTGAACGGGCCCCCTTTAGTCCCCTCCGCCCTGTAGCCTGCGCCTACTTCTTGTCCCCCACCCCCACCCTCCTTTTCACCATTACCCCTTATTCACCAACTGACGTTTCCGTGCATGCCGGCAGCCCGTCCCACGCCCGGGACCCTGTAGCACCCGCCGACACATTTCATACTCCATCGGCTCCCCTGTCGCCCCTTCGGCCTCCTCCTGTCCCCCATAACCTTACCACCACAGAGCCACCCCTGCCGGCGCGCCGGGCAGGCATGTTCCGCCCGCTGCCCTCCCTCTCCCTCCCATCCAGTCCATCCCTCATGCCCTTGCCCCGCATCCTAGATCCCGTCCTCGTTTGGATCTCCTTGGCTCGCCTTTTTTCCCCCCCCAAAATGCCTTCTAGCCTTCCCTCCCTCCTTGGATCTCCGTGCCCATGCCCTCCGTTTTCACCACCCCCCCACGAAGCCCTCTAGCCTTCCCATCCGCTTTGGCACCCGCCGTGCCCTGCCCTCCGTTTTCCACCCAAAAATGCCATCTACCCTCCCTCCTCTTTGGACTCCTTGCCCTGCCTCCGTTTTCCACCCCAAAAATTGCCATCTAGCCTTTCCTCTCTTTTGGATTCCTTGCCCTGCCTCCGTTTTCCACCCCAAAATGCATCTAGCCTTTCCCCTCCTCTTTGGATCTCCTTTGCCCTGCCTCCGTTTTTCCACCCCAAAATGCCATCTACTTCCCTCCTCTTTGGATCTCTACTTGCTCTGCCTCCTTTTTCCACCCCCAAAATGCAATATAGCCTTCCCTCCTCTTTGATCTCCTGGCTCTGCACTCCGTAGTTCCACCC